>NC_081354.1:177647132-177953447 GCF_030684315.1 Stegostoma tigrinum | reverse complement strand
AAGTTGAGCCACGTGCTAAGGACTGACCGTTCATCTTCCATCAGTGGGTGTTCTGGGGATGGTGAAGATTCGGCAGGAGTCAGTGTGGCTGCTTTCTCTGGGTTTGCTGGCTGTGGGCGGAGCGATGTTGGCATCGACTGTGGGCGGGGTTCCGTCGATGGTGGGCGGAGTGCCACTGTCTTCCTCACCCCCATCCCAGGCCCCAAGATGACTTTCCACATCAAGCAGATGTTCACCTGCACATCTTCCAATGTGGTATACTGTATCCACTCTACACAGTGTGTATTCCTCTACATCGGGGAAACCAAGCAGAGGCTTGAGGACCGCTTTGCAGAACACCTCCGCTCGGTTCACAATAGAGAACTGCACCTCCCAGTCGTGAACCATTTTAACTCCCCCTCCCATTCCTTATACGACATGTCCATCATGGGCCTCCTGCAGTGCCACAATGATGCCACCCAAAGGTTGCAGGAACAGCAACTCATATTCCGCTTGGGAACTCTGCAGCCCAATGGGATCAATGTGGACTTCACAAGCTTCAAAATCTCCCCTTCCCCCACTGCATCCCAAAACCCGCCCAGCCCGTCCCCACCTCCCTAACCTGTTCTTCCTCTCACCTATCCCCTCCTCCCACCTCAAGCCGCACCTCCATTTCCCACCTACTAACCTCATCCCGCCTCCTTGACCTGTCCGTCCTCCCTGGACTGACCTATACCCTCCCTACCTCCCTACCCATACTCTCCTCTCCACCTATCTTCTCCTCTATCCATCTTCGGTCCGCCTCTCCCTCTCTCCCTATTTATTTCAGAGCCCTCTCCCCATCCCCCTCTCTGATGAAGGGTCGAGGCCCGAGACGTCAGCTTTTGTGCTCCTGAGCTGCTGCTTGGCCTGCTGTGTTCATCCAGCTCCACACTTTGTTGTCTTGGATTCTCCAGCATCTGCAGTTCCCATTATCTCCGAAATACTGGAGATCACATTGGATCAGATACATCCATGGAGAGAGGGCAAGCTAATGTTTTAAGTCTCAATGAGTTAATCAGAGCTCAAATGAACAGTGGATGGGACAGCCACCACACTTCATTTCAGCTCTGATGAAGAGTTATGTAGACTGGAAGCATTTGTTCTGGTTGCCGTGGCGTCATGGTGAGCACCCGGGTTTCTGACCGCTGCGATCCCAGTTCAAATCTGGAGGCAGCCTATTTCCTGGTCAGATTCGGGCTCAGCCTGGACCTGGAAAGAAGGAAAATAAAAGGACGGCATGGTGGTTCAGTTGTTAGCACTGCAGCCTCACAGCGCCAGGGACACAGGTTCGATTCCAGCCTCGGGCGACTGTCTGTGTGGGTTTCCTCCGGGTGCTCCGGTTTCCTCCCACAGTCCAAAGATGTGCAGGCTAGGTGGATTGGCCATGCTAAATTTCCCGTAGTGTTCAGGAGTGTGTAGGTTCTAGGGCGGTGGGTCTGGATGGGATGCTTTAAGGGGCAGTGTGGACTTGTTGGGCCGAAGGGCCTGTTTCCACGCTGTAGGGAATCTAATCTACTGTTTCTCCGTGGATGCTGTCTGACACACTGTGACTTGCAGCATTTGTTTTTTTCAATACTCAATGAATGTCAAGAGACTGGGAAGCTCAGAGGAACAGAGAAATCTTGGATCATAGATGCCCTGAAGGCAGCAAGGAAGATTAATAAGGTAGTTCAAAAGACATGAGATACATGCAGGCTGACGGGGAAGAGTGTCATGGGGTCAGAATTACAGTGAGACATACTGGGAAGGGTGTCCTGCTCTCGGCATTGCCATGAGGCAGACTGTGCAGACTGTGAGGCAGGATACACGTGCAGCAGTAGGCCTTTCAGTCCTTTGAGCCTGCACCATCATTTGATATGCTGATGCAATTTCAGTGTCCCATTCCCATTTCTATCCGTACCACTTGATCTTTTTAACAGCAAGGGTCACATCCAGCATCAAATTCCCTCCCAAATAGCATCGTGGGTCAACCCACAGCAGGAGGAATGCAGAGGTTGAAGAAGGCAGCTGACCACCACCTTCTCAAGGGCAACTAGGGATGGGCGAGAAATGCAGGTCCAGCCAGCAACACCTACGTCCCACAAAAAATAAAGAACAGAAAATAAAAGACATGTGGGACAGCTGGGCAGCATGATGGTTCAGTGGTTAGCTCCGCTGTCTCACAGCTCCAGGTGACTGTCTGTGTGGGGTTTGTACATCTCTCCCCATGTCTGCAAGGGTTTCCTCTGGGTGCTCCAGTTTCATCCCACAGTCCAAAGATGTGCAGGCTAATGTGGCTTGGCCATGCTAAATTGCCCATAGTGTTCAGGGATGTGTAGAGTATGGGGAGTGGTCAGGGTGGGATGCTGTGAGAGTTGATGTGGACCATTTGGGCCAAAGGACCTGTTACCACACTGTAGGGAGTCTATGATTTGCTTTTTATTGGTTGAGACATACATTTCAGAGAATAGGTCTGAACACATATGTTCATAATGAGAGTGTTATCCCCTTTCAGTTTCAGCAGATATATGTTCACTGACTATGTTTGATCCGTTATTATTTATTGTTCAGTTAGACTATGTATTTAAACATAATTCAAGTTTTTAAAAAAATTTATTCACAGATGTGGGCATCACTGTCTGGGCCACCATCTTTCATTTTCCTTGAGCAGATAATAATAAGCTACCATCTTGAGCTATGTTTATCCAGAAGATGTTTGCAGTGGGGATTCAGCGATGGTAATTTGATTGCATATCAAGAGGTGATGGGTGGATTCTATATTTGTGTAGATAGTCATTATCTGGCACTTGTATTTCATGACTGTTACATCAGTCCAAATTGTAATATTGTTGACATTTTGCTTCAATTGAACATGGGCAGCTTCAGTATCTGATAATAACAAGGATGAACACAACGAGCCAAGCAGAATCTTAGGAGGAGGAAGGCTGACATTTCAGTCCTAGACCCTTCATCAGACCCTTCATCCTGCTCCTATGATGCTGCTTGGCCTGCTGTGTTCATCCAGCTCTACACCTCGTTATCTCAGATTCTCCAGCATCTGCAGTTCCTACTGTCTCAGTATCTGAGGAGTTGTGATTTAGCTGAATATTGTGCAATCAACAGCAAACATCCCACTTCCAACCTTAAGAGGAAGAAAAGGTCATCGCTGAAGCAACTGAAGATGGCTGGGCCTACCGGTGTCCCCTGAAGAACCTACGCAGAGATGTCCTGTGGCTGACACGCCTAACGTTCAGCGACCACAACCACCTTCCTTTGTGATAGTTACAGCTTTCCCCTGATTCCCAGTGACGTCAGTTCAGCTTGACGTCCCCGATGCTGCACTTGGTTAAATGCTGCCTTGATGTCAATGAATGGATAAATGAATGAATGAAATTATTGTCACATGTATTTTACAGTAGGAATGTGAAATAATGCGCAGAGGTCAATTTTGTGTCACCAAGTCACCCTTTGTTGACATGTGGAGAGTCCTTGGCAGTGATCCAGCTCCCTGTTTTGCAATTGACTATCCAGTTGATTTCTTCGCATTTAGATTGGCTAACAATTTTTTTTTCTCTGCACTTCTTGCCCACACATATGATCTGAGAGATCTCAAGTTGTTCCTGCAGAAGAAATCTGAAAACATGGTTATGGGGAGACAAGGGTGTTCTGCGGTTTTGTATCACGTAATAAATTTACATTCTGCACCATTATCCCTTCAGAAGGAAGAATCTTGTAGTGTTTATTGAGTTTTGTTCATTGTTTTGCCGCTTTCTAGGGTTGTATGCCATTCTGTCAGTGTGTGGGAAGAGCCATCATACAACCCAGTCCCTCTCCAGGTGTCCTTGGCTCCTGTCACCATCCCCTCCTCACCTCATTAGGTAAAAGGAAATTCATGAGCCATTTTTCCGGAATTGGTCCTACAAATAAAACAAAGATCTGGTTTTTATAAAATGAACTGTGACTTACTAAACTGGGACCATATTCATTATCATATGACTCTGTGCCGAACATTCTGTTGAATCTGCCTGAGTAGCAGGACTGGATATATCCAAATGTCTGGTACCTTTGTTGAAAATTCTGATTTGGATGATGACTTTAATGTGGCCCTTGTCTGACGAATTGAGAAGACACTGCTTCCTATTTTGTTTCTGGTTAGTGAGGAGAACAATGCAGCATTATCTGTTGGACATGCCTTTTTACATATTTAAATACAGGACTGATGCCAATGCTGGGTTATCTGTTGATTTGTATATGCTTGTTTTTCAAAAAAGTAAGAATTTGAAAAGCAACTTGATCCAATAGAGTGGTTTGCTGGGGCAATTAAGAATCAATTTCTTTGCTATGCATCTGGAATCATATTTAGCTGAATATGGGTAAAAATGGCAGATTTCCTTCAAAGAAAACTCCTTTGACATGTTAGTTGGGTTTTCAGTATTCTGCAGCTTCAAACTCAATGGAATCCAATTTGCTTCTGTGGAAAGCGGCTTATTGATGTTTAAATGGGATGAAAATATCTTGCAGTTCTGTCCTCTATATATTGCTGTGTACTCGTGGTGACATCAATGGGACTTGTCCCCTGGAACCCAGTATAATTTACCAGATGATCTGGTTCATAAATATATTGTTTTGAGGTTGGTTTTACAAAACTAATATTCAGGGTGCACTCCAACCTTACAAAGATTTAATTCTAAAATACCCAAGGTTTCGATTAATTTCAATTTGCAATGAGACTTCATTGAAACTGGTTTCCTTAAGGTATTCTATTATTCATAAATCTTCTGAGTATTGATTTTCTATTTTTATTATTGTCATCACAGCAAATGCTAATCTTCACTCAGCTTTGTTCTTTAAATTTGTAAGTAAAGTTCAGACATATGGAGGTAAAATCAATTCGACAGAGATTGTCACAAACCAGCTGTAGGTGTGTCACATTCAGAATTAATTATCGCTACAGCCAGCTCTGAAGGTTAAGCAACAGTATGTCATGGTAGGCCATTCCATACATATTGTGCATTTAAAAGGTAGTAGTATTGTGAAGATGGTTATCTTTGGACATCATCTGCTTTCTGGATATATCTGCAAAACCCTGGAATACAATCTTGGTGGCTGTCGGCAAGATGACAATACCAACTAAAACTTTAATAAATGAAGAAAAGTGCTGGATAAACTCAGTAGATCTGGCAGATCTGTGGAGTGAGAAAATGAATCAATGTTTCAGACCTGGGATGAACTGTCATATGGTATGCCATCTTTCACTTAAAATGTTAATTCTGACTCTCTCTCCACAGGCGCTGCCAGACCTGTTGAGATTCTCTAGCACTTTGAGTTTTAATTTCAGATCTCAAACGTTCACAGTATTATGCTTTTAGTCAAAGCTTTTAATCGTGTTTGAGGTCAAAAGAATTAAGTCATTGATTCAACATGTCATCTTTGAAAGTATGTTTTCCTGCTCCAAGTCTGTGCTGTATTGTTTTAATAGAATGTGCTGTTCCTGTGTTGACAGCTTTTGTAGCTGAATGCTGGCATGGAATTGGTGAGGCAATAAAATTTGTGCGAGAGATATGAGGAATGCATTAGATACAGTCCAAAGATGTGCAGGCTGGATGGATTGGCCATGCTAAAATTGCCCATAGTGTTCAGGGGTGTGTGGGTTATAGGGGGATAGGTCTGAGTGGATTGCTTCAAGGACGGTATGGACTTGTTGGGCCGAAGGGCCTGTTTCCACAGTGCAGGGAATCTAATCTCATCTAATCTAATCTAATAAATGCCAGCTCCTGTATCTGGATTTTATAAATCTGTAGTGATTATGGCAACTGATTGTGTGCATTTGTGAGAGGGAATGTGATGACTATTGTTATAAAATGGAACAATGTCAACAACTTACTGGGATAAAGGTGTCTCTGTTTATGGCAGTAGTAACTCTCTTTTTTTGAACAATTTTGCAATCCATGCAAGCAACAGGGATTGTTGCTTCTGGAGTTCTTTGTACCCACAGGAAATAGGGAAAATCACCACAACCTTGCTGCTAGTGTTGAAAAATGGGTTATAGTTGATACACAAATGATGTGAAACAGAACTTGCAACACTGCACTTCCACTGTTACAGCCCTGCGTTCAGAGCCGTTGTGGAAAGAACACCCTCTTTTTTCAACCAGCGTCCATTTTCCTGTCGTTCAAACCATTGCCCAGTTTGGCTTTTAAAGCTGAATCAAATTTGCAGAGGATTTTGAACTGAGCAATTAAAGTTCGAATGCAGGAGAATGTCCTGTCCTTTGGCCGGATAACAGGTCTTCTTCCAAGTAGTGGTCAGATACTGAAGGGATCAGTTTTTGGATCCTGGAATAACTCCACAGAGGCTGGTATTGCGTCACCAAATCACCCTAGAAACATCCTTGCCTCTTCAGAGCCAGGTCCCAGAATATCATTATCTCTGACACTACCCTTTTTATCTGTCGGCCAGGGATCCTTGATTGGACCAGAGTAAAAACCCCAATTGGGGAATGCACATTCCAGCTGGCTGACCTCATTACAATCGCCACAAACCTCAACTGTCCACAACATGTATTAATGATTTAGGTGACGAAAACACATGTCACATCTCCAAGTTTGTAGAATACACAAAACATGGCGGGAGGGTGAACTATGAGGAAGATGCAGAGAATCTTCAGTATGATGTGAAGAAACAAAATAAGTGGGCAAATATTGGGCAAATGTAATATAATATGGATAAATAAGAGGTTATCTACTTTGGTTGCAAAAATAGGAAGGTAGCTTAGTATCTGAAAGGCAATAGCTTGAGAAAGGGGGAGGTGCAATGAGACTTGTACACAAGCCACTGAAAGTAAGTGTGTTGGTGCAGTAGGAAGTAGAGAAGATAAACAGTACATTGGCCTTCATAGTGGGAGGTTTTGAGTACTGAAGCAAGAATATCTTGCTGCAATTATACATTGTCTTAGTGAGTGTGGACCTGCAGTAATGTGTGCAATTTTGGTTTCCTTATCTGAGAAAGAACTTTCTGGCTGTGGAGGGAATGCAATGTAGGTTTACCAGGCTGATTCCTGGGATGGCAGGACTGATGCAGGAGCAGAAATTGGGTCAGTTAGGACTATATTCACTGGGGTTTAGAAAACTGAAAGGATAATCCATTACAAACCTCTAAAATTCTCACAGCTCGAAACAGGTTAGATGCCGGAAAGATGTTCCCAAAGACAGGGTAGTCCAGAACCAAGAGTCACAGTCTTTGAATGTGAGGTAGGGCTCAGGTCAGGAGAAATTTCTTCACCAGAGAGTGAAAAGCCTGTGCAATTCCCTACCACAGGGAACTGTTGAAGCAAAAACACTGAACATTTTCAAGAAGGAGACTAATTGATTATTGGGACTAAACGGATCAAAGGATATGAGGAGAAAGTGGGAATAGTGTACTGAGATGGATGATAAGCCATGATCATACTGAATGGCAAAGCAGGCTGAATGGCCTACCCCTATTTGGACTCCTAGAGTCTCTATTTCTTTAAACAATGTGTGTAACAAAATCCTAGCTGAATGCCAGTGGCTGAGGATTGGCAGACGGTGTTTAATTTAGATAAATGTGAGGTACTGCATTTTGGAAAGGCAAATCAGGGGCAGGGCTGATACATTTCATGCTAATATCCTGGGAAGTGTTGCTGAATAAAGAGACCTTGGAGTGCAGGTTAATTTTTCCTTGAAAGTGGAGTCCCAGGTAGACAGGATAATGAAGAAGGCATTTAGTTTGCTTCCCTTTATTGGTCAGTGCCTTGAGTATAGGAGTTGGGAGGTCATGTTGCAGCTTTGCAGGGCGTTGGATGGGCCAGTTTTGGAATACTACAATAAATTCTGGTCTTCCTGCTATAGGAAGAATGTTGTGAGTCTTGAAAGGGGTCAGGAAAGATTTACAAGGATGTCGTTAGGGCTGGAGGGTTTGAGCGAAAGGGAAAGGCTGAATAGGCTGGGGCTATTTTCCCTGGAGGGTCGGAGGCTGAGGGGGGACATTTAAAAAGTTTATAAGATCATGAGTGGCATGGATAGGGTGAAAAGACATGCTCTTTTCCCTGAGTGACCAGACGGCATAAGTTTAAGGTGAATGGGGAAGATTTAAAAGGGACCTATGGGGCAACTTTTTCATGCAGAGTGTGGTGCGTGTACAGAATGAGCCATCAGAGGAAGTGGTGGAGGCTGGTACAATTACAAGATTTAAAAGGCGTCCAGATAGTTATATGAATAAGTAGGGTTTAGAGTGATATAGGCCCAATGCTGGTAAATGGGCCGATATTTATTTAGGATATCTGGTCAGCACAGACAAGTTGGACAACAGGGCCTGTTCCCCCGCTCTATGGCTTTAGGAATCTATGACTGTTTGAATGCCTGAAAGATAACTAAATTCGCATTTTCATAGAAATAACAATGGTGAAATATTTCCTGGCGTTCAAAGGATTAAAGTTATATCTAATCTTCTGGGCAAGAGTAAAAGCAGGTGACTTTGCTGGAATTAAATGTATGGATGACCGGATCTGCAGTAAAGAAGCTACCTTCCCAGGTATAACAAGATTCCCAAAGCTAAAGGTTCACCTTAACAAGCTTCATCTGTCCAATATGTCTATCTAAAATTTCAGCTGAAAAGGCTTGCTGGATCCTTGCAGAGAGGTGTCATAGGAGCTCTGCCTGCAAAGTGAATTATTATGTTTGCGACCATGCGCCTGGCTTGGTATTTGTTCCAAGTCAAAAAGTGCATTGAGCTATTGTTTGGCTTAATCTGTGGTTTAGCTTCTTTGCCTTGTTCTGAGAAATGATCAGATTTCATGTTCTCAAATGTGAAAGTGTTCTGTAACTTTAGTAAACTGTTGGAAATTTGATTGCATCAGTTACTTTGTTGTGTTCCCAAGGGGATGTGGGGAATTGTCTTGTAGCTGGGTGTAGACCAATTCTGTAAAGTGATTTGGAAGTGGTTTTACAATTTGCTGATTTATTGACATTGAGGGATTGTAGAGCTGTACTGTAGGGCTGTCCCAATGGAGATTGAATGGGCTGTGGACCTGTTTCGCTGGGTTTTGTTTCTTTACACATTGGCCTGGATATTCTGAAAAGGGACAATCACAGCAGGATTGCTGCTGTGCTCTTATTCTTTATTCCATGAGAACTATGTTCCATATTCTGTCGCAAGAGTTTGGACCCTGGCCCCTCCATAAGCACAGAGCATGCACAATCGACAGTCTGGGTTTTGGTGTTGGCATAAGCATTGTCTGGGATGGTGTGAGGCTGGTAGGGAGGTTGTGTCAAGTCTGGCAAAAGGATTGTTGGGTCCAGTGGTGGAAGGGCTATGGCGTTGCATCTGTCAGGATAGGTTGTACTCAAGTCCATTGGATTTCAGACCAGGAGCACAAGCAGTGATTAGTGTTGGGCCATGAGGCTTTAGCAGGGTTCAGGGAAGGGGCAGTATTAGATCTAATGCCAAATGGAATCATGTGAGTTTGGTGAGGGTAAGCGGTTGTCAGGGGGCCAGGGATGTAAGGGATAAGGGAAGTTTTGAAGGAGGGACCAGGGTAAGTGTTGAATGAGGAACTGGGGTGAGTGTTAAGGGAGGGACTGTGGTTATCATTGAAGGAGGGTGCCTGGTAAATTGAGGGTCAGCTTAATAGTTACTCTGAAGTAAAACCTGATTATTAATCCTCTCAGCTACTCCTGGTTAACGATTAACTAAAGTGAAGCAGAACTCACTGAACTATCCCCCTTGGATAGATTCTTCCAGAGTGTTCCAGACACTGGTGAATTTTCGATTGAACTTTCCACTTTCCCATGCTGGAATCTGCTGCATCTTGGATTCTACAGGGTCCCAATGCACAATCCAGTTTCCACTGCACTAACAAGCATGCAACCTTCTGAATATCTGGCTTCGTACTATTAATTATAAGAATTCAATTCTTTTAGGACTGTAGTCAGAGAAAAATGACCCAAATCTAGAGTCCTGGAACTAAGCCAAAGTAGAACATTGCAGGGTAGTTTTTAATGGTTTTAAAATTAATGAACCAGAGGTTGAGAGTTCACATCTCACCACATTAGGTACTACACAATGACACCAAACACAAACTCCTCATATTCCACTTCGAGAGAATACGGCCCAATGGCCTCAACATGGAATTCACCAGTTTTAAAATCTTCCCACCCCCGGCCTTGTCCCATGTCCAACCCTCCCTCTCATCTCTGCCTCCTTGACCTGACACAACCTGTGCATCTTGTCTCCCACCTATCCACCTCACCCATCCAAATGACCAATCCCCATCACTGCCCACCTGCACTCACCTATCTCCATCCGACCCACTTTCCCCATCCCCACCCCTCCTCTCTATATTTATTTCCCAGCTCCCTTTCTCTTCCCCATTTCTGAAGAAGGGTCCCAACCCAAAACGTCAACTTCCCTGCTCCTCCGATGCTGCCTGGCTGACTGTGTTCCTCCAGCTCCATACTCTGTTGTCTCTGACTCCAGTATCTGCAATTCTTGCTTTCTTTTGGTTGAAGTGGCCAATATCTGAGAAAGACATTAACATAATGGATGAGTTTCAATATAACTTGAGCAATGTTTTGTGTAAATGGTGTGCACATTGATATGTGGTCGAATTTTAGTTATTATAGTTCATGACCAAGCTTGCTAGTCTTGGTTAATCTGCTTTTATGTGTCCACAACTGGTAATGAGTGGCCGGTGGTGTATGTGCCTGATTGTTTTTCTGATGTCAATTGGTTTGTTCCCTCAGCGATATTCAACAATGGGTAAGGAGCAGGTCGATTTAAATTGGAGATATTCAGATATGTTGAAGTGGCTTCTCTGTTTGTGTGGGTCATAAGATAAATATTAAAGCATATTTGAGAAAAAGATTTTTAACATCATTTTTTCCATGAAGAGCCACTTGTGTTTGAGACAATTTGTATTTTCAGGAACCATCTGTTTTCTAATTTACATATGGAAATCAACATCACATGTGAATTCAATAAAAATCTGTAATTAAGAGTCTAATGATGATTATGAATTCATTGTTGATTGTTGCAAAAACCATCTGGTTCACTAATGCCCTTTAAGGAAGGAAACTGCCAGCATTATCTGGTCTGGCCTACATGTGACTCCAGGCCTACAGCAATGTGGTTGACTCTTAAGTGCTTTCTGGGCAATTACAGATGGGCAATAAATGCTGCCTGGTCAGCGACACTTTGATCCCAAATATTAATAGTGAAGAAAATGTAGACAACTTGAGCAAACCCAACATTTATTGCCCATCTCTAATTGCCTTTAAGAAGGTGCTTTGAGGGTGGCATGGTGGCTCAGTGGTTTGCAATGCTGCCTCAAAACCTCAAGGGTTCCAGGTTCAATTCCACCCTTGAGGAACTGTCTGTGCGGAGTTTGCACGTTCTCCCCATGTCTGCATGGGTTTCCTCTGGATGCTCTGGTTTCCTCCAACAGTTCAAAGATGCGCAGGTTGGGTGCATTGCCCATGCTAAATTGCCTACAGTACACAGGCTAGGTGCATTAGCCACGGGGAATGCAGGGCTACGGGAATAGGGAAGGGAGTGGGTCTGGATGGGATAACTTCAGAGGGCCAGTGTGGACTTGATGGGCTGAACAGCCAGATTCCACACAGTAGTAGGGATTTTATGATCCCTAACTGCTTTTACATAGATGCAGGTGAACTACCTTCTTGATCAGCAGCATGTGATGTTGCTTTCTATTCCTGTCTCTCCAAATATTTGATTGCCGGACCAAAAATTTTCACCCCATTGTTTTTACCCATGTTTGCTAACATCAAAAGAGAGGTTGACATCTGGAAGTGGTGGTACCAGCTGGAAAAGAAGTTGTTCAGGGATAGGATTCGGCTGAAAACTGGGAGGGTAGTGATGAGGAAAGGGACTAAAGAGCTGAGCCAGTATTCAGAAAGTAATCGCGACAACATAGTGGGAGGCCAGGTTTGTTGAAGCCTGAACTGAAGAAACATATGGGCAACAGACTGAGGTGGGATTAGAGGAGAAAGTGTGCCTCTGTGAAAACTGGTATGTGCAATGCCTCTGAACCACGAAGATTTTAGATGGTGGGAAGCGTTTCTTTGAGAGGTAGAACTGGTGACAGTGACCTTTAACCAGAAGCTGGGTGTTCCAAGTCTGACACTGGAAACTTGATCACAAAATTTAGGCTAACAGCTTGAGGTGGCATCTTTTGCATAAGCCATTAAACCAGGGGCACATCTGACCCCTCATGAGGATGCAAAAGATCTCCTGGCAGGAGATAGGAAAATCACAATTGGAACACCCTATTCCAGAAAGGAGGAAGATGAAAGGAAACTATATCTCAGATAACCCAGTGCCGAGTTAGAGGAACACAGCAGGCCATGCAGCACCAGAGGAGCAGGAAAGCTGATGTTTCGGGTCGGGACCCTTCTTCAGAAATGCTTAGAATCCAGCCACAACCGATGGTGAAATTTGAATTCAATAAAAATCTGGAATTAAGAATCTAATGATGATTATGAATTCATTGTTGAATGTTGGAAAAACCATCTGGTTCACTAGTGTCCTTGAAGGAAGGAAACTGCCATCCTGAGTTGTCTCCAGCATCGGCAGTTCTTACTAACACTGATTGTATCTATGTAATGTTGAACTGTATCTCAGTTAGTTCAACATTTACTACTGGGGAAACAATGGGATCCATTGTATAAAATAAATAGTGGTAGAACATTGGTGAACATGATTTTGCGAAAGGGAGATTATGTTTGATAAAATTATTTGAGATGAGATGGCAGCATAAGGGGGAGATAGTAGATAATGTGTGATGAAAGCAAAATACTGCAGGTCCTAGAAATCTGAAATAAAAACAGAAGAAACTCTACAGCTCTACTAGCATCTGCAGAGAGAGAAACAGAGTTGGCATTTCAAGTCTGCTATGACTGTTTCACAATTGAAACAGTCTGTTAGTTTTCATGCTGTTGGCAGTGTGGGAGGAGGAACGAGTAGAACAGAGTGTGAGGGTGCCCAGAACAAAAGACAAAGGAAGTGTTCGTGGTGGTAAAGGAGAGACATAACATCAGTGTAAATGCTGGGTGAGATAATGGGAATACAGAAGCAAGTTTACTTTTTGAAAGAGGGTGCCATACAGAAGGTTAGATGATGTGCAGTGCTGAGGAAGGGTCAACGGACCCGAAACGTTAACTCTATTTTCTCCTCCACAGATGCTGCCAGACCTGTGAGCTTTTCCAGCAACTTTGTTTTTGTTGCAGATTATGTGCAGGTTTATTTCACAAAGAAGGGGGCATTACAGTTTAAGGTATCTCCATAGAACTCAGGACAGAAGAAAAGCCCTTTGGGCTTAGAAATTTATAATAGACAAGCTGCACAAACAGAGTGGATGACATCTTACAAGATTATTGAATGCGCAAGTTTAAATAACAATGTTAAGGAGTAAGTGAGCAGTGTTACAATTTGTTCAAATATCTCATGAAGACCCATTAACAAAAGAAGATAGCATCAAGTGATTGCAGACAATTATTGAAAATAGATAAGAACATAAAGAACATAAGACATAGGAACTAGGAGCAGGAGCAGGCCATCCAGACACTTGAACCTGTCCTGTCATTTAGTACGACCTTGGCTGACTTTTTGAGACTCAGCTCCACTTACCCGCCCACTCTATAACCCTTAATTCCTTTACTGTTCAAAAATTTATCTAGTCGTGCCTTAAACACATTCAGTGAGGTAGCTTCAACTGCTTCACTGGGCAGGGAATTCCATAGATTCACAACCCTTTGGGTGAAGAAGTTCCTCCTCACCTCAGTCCTATATCTGCTTCCCCTTATTTTGAGGCAATGCCAAATGCCCAATATCCTCGTTCCACCTGCTAGCAGAAACAACCTCCCTGCCTCCACCTTATCTGTTGCCTTCATAATCTTCTCTGTTTCTATAATACCTCTCCTCATTCTTCTGAATTCCAATGAGTACAACAAAATGCAGTGTGCCACCGGATGAGAAACTTTGAAGTGGGAACTGGGTGACCTTTCATTGAGGTTTATGTAACAATAATGTTATTGTTGAGAGTTAAAGGATTGACTGTTTGTTTCTCAGACATGTAATAAGACTGCATCAAATAGTTCTTATATAATGAAACATAGTTTGTGCTATTTTTCCTTCTCTGTGTAATCAATTTTGGTATTCTTTGTTAAATGTACATTGGTAGCCTCCTGTGAATATACTTACTGACTGTCAGAATTGTACACATTACTAGTCCCATGTTGCCATCAGTTGTAATCATGATACAGTGCTGATTCTGGGAAACCGAATGTTTTTGAACTATTCTATAATTTTGAACAAATTCTTGTGCTTCCCTTCTGGAATTTTGTAATTTCTCCATGGTTTCCCACTTATTTTCATCAACTGAAAGACCATAGAACATTGTTTATACTATCCATCAATGAGGTGAGATACAAATGTTGTCCAGGAGATCAGTCTTTCATGGCATTCCCTCTGTATCCTGTGAGCTCATGAAAAAATTAATTCAGAATGCAGGTTTGATTTCTTACCTCCATCAAGACTAAAAGTGGTCTTCTCTGGTGCTGTAGAATCCACTTGTCCTGTTTGAGCTGGCAATGTATCTACTCTTTGGATAGCCATTTTATGATAGAGGCTTTCTGAATTATTTATATAGTCACAGAGCGTGGCAAATTTTGGAGGGTGGCAAATGTCATTCCCTTGTTTAAGAAAGGGAATTGGGATAATCCTGGGATTTACAGACTGGTCAGTCTTACTTCTGTGATAATGGGAACTGCAGATGTTGGAGAATCCAAGATAATAAAATGTGAGGCTGGATGAACACAGCAGGCCAAGCAGCATCTCAGGAGCACAAAAGCTGACGTTTCGGGCCTAGACCCTTCATCAGAGAGGGGGATGGGGTGACGGTTCTGGAATAAATAGGGAGAGAGGGGGAGGTGGACCGAAGATGGAGAGAAAAGAAGATAGGTGGAGAGGAGAGTATAGGTGGGGAGGTAGGGAGGGGATAGGTCAGTCCAGGAAAGACGGACAGGTCAAGGAGGTGGGATGAGGTTAGTAGGTAGGAGATGGAGGTGCGGCTTGGGGTGGGAGGAAGGGAAGGGCGAGAGGAAGAACAGGTTGGGGAGGCAGAGACAGGTTGGGCTGGTTTTGGGATGCAGTGAGTGGAGAGGAAGAGCTGGGCTGGTTGTTTGGTGCAGTGGGGGGAGGGGACGAACTGGGCTGGTCTTGGGATGTGGTGGGGGAAGGGGAGATTTTGAAGCTGGTAAAGTCCACATTGATACCATTGGGCTGCAGGGTTCCCAAGCGGAATATGAGTTGCTGTTCCTGCAACCTTCGGGTGGCATCATTGTGGCACTGCAGGAGGCCCATGATGGATATGTTATCTAAAGAATGGGAGGGGGAGTGGAAATGGTTTGCGACTGGGAGGTGCAGTTGTTTATTGCAAACCGAGCGGAGGTGTTCTGCAAAGCGGTACCCAAGCCTCCGCTTGGTTTCCCCAATGTAGAGGAAGCCACACCGGGTGCAATGGATGCAGTATACCACATTGACAGATGTGCACGTGAACCTCTGCTTAATATGGAAAGTCATCTTGGGGCCTGGGATAGGGGTGAGGGAGGAGGTGTGAGGGCAAGTGTAGCACTTCCTGCGGTTGCAGGGGAAGGTGCCAGGTGTGGTGGGGTGGGAGAGGAGTGTGGAGCGAACAAGGGAGTCACGGAGAGAGTGGTCTCTCCGGAAAGCAGACAAGGGTGGGGATGGAAAAATGTCTTGGGTGGTGGGGTCGGATTGTAGATGGCGGAAGTGTCGGAGGATGATGCGTTATATTCGGAGGTTGGTGGGGTGGTGTGTGAGAACGAGGGGGATCCTCTTTGGGCGGTTGTGGCGGGGGCGGGGTGTGAAGGATGTGTTGCGGGAAATGCGGGAGACGCGGTCAAGGGCGTTCTCGACCACTGTGGGGGGAAAGTTGCGGTCCTTAGGTTGTAGGTTACATGGAACAGCCCCTCTTCCGCACCTACACAGGCCCCAAACACCACCTCTTCCTCCGTTACATTGATGACTGTATCGGCGCCCCCTCTTGCTCCCCAAAGGAGCTCAAGCAGTTTATCCACTTCACCAACACCTTCCACCCCAACCTTCAGTTCACCTGGGCCATCTCCAGCACATCCCTCACCTTCCTGGACCTCTCAGTCTCCATCTCAGGCAACCAGCTTGTAACTGATGTCCATTTCAAGCCCACCAACTCCCACAGCTACCTAGAATACACCTCCTCCCACCCACCCACCTGCAAAAATTCCATCCCCTATTCCCAATTCCTCCGCCTCCGCGGCATCTGCTCCCACGATGAGGCATTCCACTCCCGCACATCCCAGATGTCCAAGTTCTTCAAGGACCGCAACTTTCCCCCCACAGTGGTCGAGAACGCCCCTGACCGCGTCTCCCACATTTTCTGCAACACATCCTTCACACCCTGCCCCCGCCACAACCATCCGAAGAGGATCCCCCTCGTTCTCACACACCACCCCACCAACCTCCGGATACAACGCATCATCCTCCGACACTTCCGCCATCTACAATCCGACCCCACCACCCAAGACATTTTTCCATCCCCACCCTTGTCTGCTTTCCGGAGAGACCACTCTCTCCGTGACTCCCTTGTTTGCTCCACACTCCCCTCCCACCCCACCACACCTGGCACCTTCCCCTGCAACCGCAGGAAATGCTACACTTGCCCCCACACCTCCTCCCTCACCCCTATCCCAGGCCCCAAGATGACTTTCCATATTAAGCAGAGGTTCACGTGCACATCTGCCAATGTGGTATACTGCATCCATTGCACCCGGTGTGGCTTCCTCTACATTGGGGAAACCAAGCGGAGGCTTGGGGACCGCCTTGCAGAACGCCTCCGCTCGGTTTGCAATAAACAACTGCACCTCCCAGTCGCAAACCATTTCCACTCCCTCTCCCATTCTTTAGATGACATGTCCATCATGGGCCTCCTGCAGTGCCACAATGATGCCACCCGAAGGTTGCAGGAATAGCGACTCATTTTCCGCTTGGGAACCCTGCAGCCCAATGGTATCAATGTGGGCTTCACCAGCTTCAAAATCTCCCCTTCCCCCACCGCATCCCAAGACCAGCCCAGTTCGTCCCCTCCCCCCACTGCACCACACAACCAGCCCAGCTCTTCCCCTCCACCCACTGCATCCCAAAACCAGCCCAATCTGTCTCTGCCTCCCTAACCTGTTCTTCCTCTCGCCCTTCCCTTCCTCCCACCCCAAGCTGCACCTCCCTCTCCTACCTACTAACCTCATCCCACCTCCTTGACCTGTCCGTCTTTCCTGGACTGACCTATCCCCTCCCTACCTCCCCACCTATACTCTCCTCTCCACCTATCTTCTTTTCTCTCCATCTTCGGTCCGCCTCCCGCCCCTCCCTATTTATTCCAGAACTGTCACCCCATCCCTCTCTCTGATGAAGGGTCTAGGCCCGAAACGTCAGCGTTTGTGCTCCTGAGATGCTGCTGGGCCTGCTGTGTTCATCCAGCCTCACATTTTTTTATTTTATAGTCTTACTTCTGTGGTGGGCAAATTGTTGGAGAGGATTCTGAGAGATAGCATTTACGATTATTTAGAAAAGCACAGGTTGATTACAAATAGTCAGATGGCTTAGTGTCGAGCAGGTCATGCTTCACAAGCGTTCTTGAATTCTTTGAGGATGTGACGAAGCACATTGATGAAGGAAGAGCAGTGGATGTGATGTATATGAATTTTAACAAGGCATTTGATAAGGTTCCATATGGTAGTCTCATTCAGAAAGTAAGGAAGCACGGGATACAGAGAAATGTGGCTGTCTGGGTACAAAACTGGCTGTCCACATACAAGAAAGAGGGTGGTAATAGATGGAAAGTATTCAGCCTGGAGCTTGGTGGCCAGTGGTGTTCCACAGGGATCTGTTCTGGGACCTCTGCTCCTTGTGATCTTTATAACTGACTTGGATGAGGAAGTGGAAGTGTGAGCCAGTAAGTTTGTGGATGACATGAAGGTTGGTGGTGTTGTGGATAGTGTGGAGGGCTGTTGTAGGTTGCAACTAGACATTGACAGGATGCAGAGCTGGGCAAAGAAATGGTAGATGGAATTTAAACCAGGAAAGTGTCAAGTGATTCATTTTGGAAGGTCAAATTTGAATGCAGAATACAGGGTTAATGGCAGGATTCTTGGCAGGGTGGAGGAACAGAGGGATCTTGGGGCCTATGTCCATAGATCCTCAAAGTTGCTACCTAAGTTGATACGAATGTAAAGAAGGCGTATGGTGAGTTGCTATCATTGGCAGGGGAATTGAGTTTGAGAGCCACGAGGATATGCTGCAGCTCTATAAAACCCTGGTTAGACCACACTTGGAATATTGTGTTCAGTTCTGGTCACCTCATTATAGGAGGGATGTGGAAACTTTAGAGAGGGTGCAGCGGAGATTTACCAGGATGCTGCCTGGACTGGAGGGCAGGTCTTATGAGAAAATGTTGTGGGAGCTTGGGCTTTCTTCATTGGAACAAAGAAGCATGAGAGGTGACTTGATAGAAGTGTCCAAGATGATGAGAGGCATCGATAGAGTGGATAGCCAGAGGCTTTTTCCCAGGGCAGAAATGACTATTATGAGGGGGCATAATTTTAAGGTGATTGGAGGAAGGTATAGGGTAGATGTCAGAGGTGAATTCTTTACACAGAGAGTGGTGGGTGTATGGAATGCACTGCCGGCAGTGTTAGTGGAGTCAGATACTTTAGAGATTTTTAAGCTACTCTTGGATAGGCACATGGAGGATACTAAAATGTAGGGTATGCAGGGTAGCTATATCTCAGAAGAATAATAGGTTGGCACAACACTGTGGGCTGAAGGGCCTGTTCTGTGCTATACTGTTCTATGTTCTATAGTGGAATTTCCTAGTGCCCTTTTTGAAATCCTCCACAGGGTTTCCCACCATATCCTCCAATTCGAACTTAGCATTACCATCATTTGGGGAGAATGGTGTATGAGGCATGAGTCCTGGTGTAATGGCTTTTACATTTTTCATAAACTGATAAGCTCAGAATCAGAAGTTATATGAGACCAGGTTATAGTCCAACAGATTTAATTATAATCACAAGCTTTCAGAGCGCTACTCCTTCGTCAGGTGAGTAAACCTGTTGGACTATAACCTGGTGTCAAGTGCCTTCTGATTCTGCCCAACCCAGCACGACACTGGCACCTCCACATCGTGAATAAGTTCAGGTTAAATAATGGCAAGACTAAGGATTGCTGCCTTCATTGGGAAACGAAATGAAGTTCTTCACTCTGTCAGAGTTAACACGGTGTCTAATTTCTCGTCTTTATCAGACATCAACAAAATCAATGAAAGCACTGACCTGTAATTACTGTGTTTGTGCAGGAAGCAATGTTGCACAGAACTGAGCTAAATGGTTTGATCATGTTAATTGGATCGATGACATTGTAAACTATAACAATAAAATGACAAAATAGTCAGCATTATTTCTGCTGCTGAAACTAATTGGAGCAGCCATTCAAAACATTTCATTCGTACAAACAGTGTATACCATAGAGTGGAGTTTACTTCATTTCAAGTTATTGTCTTCTTGGTGACCAGATTGATTTGCTTGGTTTGCCTCATGCACTCGCCAAGAGGACACGTATTACAAGGGACCATTACAAAAAGCAATGCAATCTTTTGTCATTTGCCACACTATTTTGTCGTAAGCTAGTTTAGAAATTCGCTGAGAGATTGTAATAACTGCCGATGCTGGAATCTGAGATAACACAGTGTGGTGCTGGAGGAGCATCAGAGGAGCAGGAAAGTTGATGTTTCGGTCGGGACTCTTCTTCAGAAATTCACTGGAATTGTAAGAGAACAATCCCCAAATCCGTTAAGATGTAAAATTGCTGAGAATATTAAGTTTAAAATGAAATTGCCTTTATGCATTGGCAGAACATATTTCCATGGAAATGAATGGGAGAAAATGTCAGTGCTTGTGTATGCCTTGATTGTAGAGCAGTTAGTTGTTCTTTCTCCTCAAAAACATACAGATGCAGATAAAGAAAATTTTGATCAGTATACTGTTTGCAACAGCTGTGCCGTGAATACAAGTGGCTGTCAGTTGTGTTCATCTAAGAACAGTAACTGCACAGAAACCATTGCGAGTGTAGCTACCAACTCTTCTGTGTAGGTATTAATTGTCCTTTTGTCATTTTTCTCAAAGGACAGTCTTGAGCTATAAACTGAGCTCATGTTCCTGCATTGAAATAAAATGACAATAATGAATGGTGGCACATGTTTCAGTTTGGAATCTGTTAGATATATATATAAATAAAATATAAAATAGATATATACAGAAATAAAATTACCATAGTTACAACGTCTCATTAGAGAGAAACAACTGGAGACGGTTTAACCTGCCATCACTAAGGTGTGAGGTTGAGAGGGTGGGACTTTGATGGTAACCTCAACCAACCCAGCTATCCACCCAAATGGGCTAACCATACAGTTCTTCATGTTGGAGTGAACAAATGAAGGAGAAAGGTGGTTTGCATTTCTAAAACGCCTCAGAATTCTTCCAGTGTCTGTAGTCCCTTTAATTCATGATTTTAAATGGTTGTGATAGTTATTTAAGCAACTGACTGCACTTTTTACACATTAATATTCTGGACAATAACACATGGTGCATACTTATGTTTCATTTATTGAGGTGATGTTTGAGGAAGAGAAGCATTCTCTAGTCTTCTGTGGATAATGGCTTATGATCCCTGATATCTACTTGAATCAACTAAAACAGGAAGTTAGAGCCTAGGTTTCATGTTTATTTGAAGAATAGCACCTCTTAAAATGCAGCAGTTCTACCAATCCACTCCACTGTCGGACAGATTATACTTTAATAATCCAGTGGATGGCCAGAGCTCAAAACCTGAGAAAACAAAGTCACATAGAAAGTAGAACAGTGCAGCACAGGAACAGGCCCTTCAGCCCATCTTGTCTGTACTGACAATGATGCAATTCTAAACTAATCCTGTCTGGCTACACATGCTCCATATCCCACTATTCTCTGCCTGTTCATGTGTCTATCTAAATGCCAGTGAAATGTTGCTATCATATCTGTTTCTACCAGCTCCCCTGGCAGCATGTTCCAGTGCACTTCTTACACTCTTCATTAAAACCTTCCCTTGTACATCTCTCTCAAAGTTTCCTCCTCTCACCTGAAAATTATGCCCTGAGTATTTGACATTTCCACCCTGGCAGAAAGACTCCAATTATCTATGCCTCTCATAATTTTATATACTTCTACCAGTAGCCTCCGACACTCCAGTGAAAACAATCCAACTTTGTCCAGTCTCTCCTTTTAGCTCACATACTCAAATACAGGCAATTTCCTAACAAAGCTCCATTGTACCCTCTCCAAAGCCTCCACACTCTTCCTATAATGCAGTGACAAGAACTTCACACAATACTCCAAACGTGGCCCATCTCAAGTTTTGTACAGCTACAACATGCCTTGCCAATTTGGATGCTCAATGTCCCAACAAATGAAGGCAACGACACGCACCATTTATTCTTTACCGCCACCTGCCTCTGGGCTGAGCTTAGACAGTGTTAATGTGCTGTAGTTACACAAACAAAAACAAACTAATTCATTTACTCGCATTTACTTGGACAGAACGAGGTCGGTCAGGCAGTGGCAGAGAGAGCAGGCCAGTGAGGCAGTGGCAGAGAGAACAGGCCAGTGAGGCAGTGGCGGAGAGATCGCGGCCAGTGAGGCAGTGGTGGTGAGATCGGGCCATTGAGGCAGTGGTGGAGAGAATAGGCCAGTGAGGCAGTGGCAGAGAAAACAGACCAGTGAGGCAGTGGCGGAGAGAACAAGTCAGTGAGACAGTGGCGGAGACATCGAGGCCAGTCAGGCAGAGGCAGAGAGAACAGGCCAGTGAGGCAGTGGCAGAGAGAACAGGCCAGTGAGGCAGTGGCGGACAGATCGCGGCCAGTGAAGCTGTGGCAGAGAGATCAAGGCCAGTGAGGCAGTGGCGGAGAGAATAGGCCAGTGAGGCAGTGTCAGAGAAAGCAGGCCAGTGAGGCAGTGGCGGAGAGATCGCGGCCAATGAGGCAGTGGTGGTGAGATCGGGCCAGTGAGGCAGTGGCGGAGAGAACAGGCCAGTGAGGCAGTGGCGGAGAGATCGCGGCCAATGAGGCAGTGGTGGTGAGATCGGGCCAGTGAGGCAGTGGCAGAGAGAACAGGCCAGTGAGGCAGCGACGGGGGGATCGGTCCAGTGAGGCAGTGCCAGAGAGAGTGGGTTGGTAAGGTGGCAGTAGTAGGTGCTGAGAGCAGGCCTTTCCCATGGCAGTGGCCCCCTGAGTGCCCTAGTGATTGGAGCGGTACCTGCCCAATTATGGAGATGGGATTTGGGACTCTTGAGATCTGGACTTATCTTTTTTTCTTGCTTACCTTTTAGCTCTGTTAAAATCTTTTAATTCTGTTTTTTTGTCACCAAGTGAGTGCCAGAGAATGGTGACTTTGTACACCTTGTGTTGTATTTGTGTATTTATATACTGAGCACATATGGCAAATAAATCTAAACTTTAAAAGGTATTGTTGAAGAAGGAGGCATTTCAAAGGGAGTAACAATTTATACCAAACATAGAAAAAAGATGCTGATTGGTTGAAACATTGTGTTTGGGGAGAAAACTTTTGCTTAATATGCCTTGACATGTTCCTTTCTCATGCAGAGGACAGGCCCCTATGCGAATATGCGTAGCTTGCAGCAAGTGTAAGAGAGCCATGTTTCAGATCTGACAGATAATCTTAAATTCGTCACTCGCGTAATGCCCGGCATACTTTGGGTTGTTCAACAAGTTTTTCAACACAGAATTGCATCTAGTGTTAGACATTATGGGTGGAGTTTTACCAAGACAGGCTGATTGCATCCTGTCAGTATTATGTCTATTGCAACAGCTGAAAGGGCGTGGAGACAGTAAGGACTGCAGATGCTGGAAGATAGAGTCAATAAGTATGGAGCTAGAAAAACTGGAAGCTAGGGTGTTTGACAGCACCCATCTGTCATTGGAATACTGTCATTGCACATTCCTATATCACATTACACATTGAATATTCTGCCCATTGACCAGAAAATTTTGATCAAATAGATCTGTTTCACTTTCTGGTGGTAAACAAGTTTTCTTTATTCAGACAGTAAAAGTTTTAGTAACTGTGATTCTGGTGTAATCAGTCAGCAGATGACAATGATATTCCACAATATTAAGCAACAATGGTGAGTACCAGACTGTGTGTTCCTATCTTTCCAGTGAAGAGATGTCAACCAAGGATAGCTGAAAGAAGTCTTCATTTTTAAAGTGAATGTTTATTGACAAGACTAGTTGAAGGGCCGAGCAATCTAACGTGCCAGGCAATACACAACACAGGAAAACAGGAGAGAATAAAATGGATTGCTAAATAATGGTTTGGTAATGAATGTTGAAGGTTGAAGGGGGTTGAAAAGACTAAAGAGAGCACTTTTCGCAGATTGTAGTTGCTGGGAACAATGAGCGGGGAATCGAAGCTGAATTTGGCACAGAGACCTTATGCAGTACAAAGAGCATTTCCTGGCACATTGGGAGTGTGAAATGACCAACAGATTTTGAGGACAGTGAATAAGTAGTGTGAAATGTGACATGGAATTAACTGTGAGACGGAATGTGTTTTGAACCTTATTGTAAATTGGAAAACAACAACTTTCAGTCATATGATACCTTTATTGTAATTACAAATTACCAAAGAGTTTTGATAAAGAGAAGTAGAGCACAGGAAGAGGCCATTCAGCCCATCAAGGCTACGCAAGCACATGATGTCTTCGTAAACAAAAAATCTTCTTGCCTTACTGTGGTCTGTATTCCTCTATTCTCCTGCTTATTCATACATCTGGCAGGATAGACCTTATAAGTTGCAATTGGAGCCACCTCTACCACCTCCTCTGGTAACATCTTTTGTGTAAATAAAACTTGCCTCTTGCATCTCCTTAAACGTAACCCTCTTTTACCTTAAACCTGTGTCTTCTAGTAAATGGCATTTCTACACTGGGAATAAGACTCTGGCTGTCAATTCTATCCATGACTCTCATAACTTTGTTCCCTTCTGTCAAGGTGCCCCTCATTCTTCGACATTCAACTGAAAACAAACCAAGTTTGTGCAGTCTCGCTTGAAAGCTAACAACATCCTGGTTCTCCACTTCTGTACCCTTTCCAAAGTCTCCACATCCACTTAGTCGTGTGGAGCTGGCAGAGAAGAAAGGTGAGACCATCGTGATTTTAAACCGAAGTATGGCAATATTAGGTTACAAACTTGCTGATCCATGAAATAATGCAAGATAAAAGTGAATGGATATGAACAAGAGAGGCCACTGAGCACTTTGAGCCTGCTCCTACATTCAGTGACATCTTGGCTGATCTAATTTTCACCTCAACTCTTCATTCCTGCATGGCTCCAATAATCTTTCATCTCCTCTGCGATCAAGAATCAATATACATCTGCCGAAAAAATATTTAAAGATACTGCATTCACTGCCTTTTGAGAAAGGCAATTATATGACCCAGAGCCCTCTGAAAGAATTTTATTTTCCTCATCTCTGTCTTAAATAGCTGAACTCTTATTTTTAAAACTGTGACTCTGAGTTTGAGATTGTCCCGCAGGAAGAACCACTCTTCCCACCTCCATGTGGTCAAATCCCCTCAGTCAGAAGCTACACAACTCCAAGTTATCGTCTGAGATAATGGGAACTGCAGATGCTGGAGAATCCAAGATAACAAAGTGTGGAGCTGGATGAACAGAGCAGGCCAAGCAGCATCTTAGGGGCAGAAAAGCTGATATTTCGGGCCTAGAACCTTCATCCGAAATGGGAGAGTGGAAGGGGGTACTGAAACAAATAGGGAGAGAGAGGGAGATGGATAGAAGATGGATAGAGGAGAAGATAGGTGGAGAGGAGACAGACAGGTCAAAGCGGTGGTGATAGAGGCAGTAAAGGTGAGCATAGGTGGGGAGGTAGGGAGGGGATAGCTCAGTCCAGGGAGGACGGACAGGTCAAGGGGGCGGGATGAGGTTAGTAGGTAGGAAATAGAGATGTGGCTTGAGGTGGGAGGAGGGGATAGGTGAGGGGAAGAACAGGTTAGGGAGGCGGGGATGAGCTGGGCTGGTTTTGGGATGCAGCGGGGGAAGGGGAGATTTTGAAGCTGGTAAAATCCACATTGATACCATTGGGCTGCAGAGTTCCCAAGCGGAATATGAGGTGCTGTTCCTGCAACCTTCGGGTGGCATCGTTGTGGCACTGCAGGAGGCCCAGGATGGACATGTCGTCTAAGGAATGGGAAAGGGAGTTGAAATGGTTTGCGACTGGGAAGCGCAGTTGTTTACTGCAAACCGAACATAGGTGTTCTGCAAAGCAGTCCCCAAGCCTCCGCTTGGTTTCCCCAATGTAGAGGAAGCCACAACGGGTACAGTGGATGCAGTGTACCACATTGGCAGATGTGCAGGTGAACATCTGCTTGATGTGGAAAATCTTCTTGGGGCCTGGGATGGGGGTGGGGGAGGAGGTGTTGGGGGATGTGTAGCACTTCCTGCAGTTGCAGGCGGGTGTGGTGGGGTTGGAGGAGAGTGCGGAGCGGACAAGGGAGTCATGGAGAGAGTGGTCCCTCCAGAAAGCAGACAAGGGTGGGGAGGGAAAAATGTCTTTGGTGATGGGGTCGGATTGTAGATGGCGGAAGTGTCGGAGGATGATGTATTGTATCCGGAGGTTGGTGGGGTGGTGTGTGAGAACGAGGGGGATCCTCTTTGGGCGGTTTTGGCGGGGGCGGGGTGTGAGGGATGTGTTGCGGGAAATGCGGGAGACGCGGTCAAGGGCGTTCTCGATCACTGTGGGGGGAAAGTTGCGGTCCTTGAAAAACAAAATCATCTGAGATGTACGGGAGTGGGATTTCTCAGCCTGGGAGCTGATGTGGCAGAGGTGAAGAAATTGGGAACAGGGGATGGCATTTTTGCAGGAAGCTGGGTGAGAGGTGGTGCATTCTAGGTAGCTGTGAGCTTGAAATGGATATTGGTTTGCTGTGGGAGTCAGTTATTCCCACCTATCTCAACTCCATTTTCTCCCCCTTGGTCCAGGAATTCCCTGCCTACGTCCGTTGTGGCTTCCTCTACATCGGGGAAACCAAGCGGAGGCTTGGGGACTGCTTTGCAGAACACCTCCGCTCAGTTTGCAGTAAACAACTGCGCCTCCCAGTCGCAAACCATTTCAACTCCCTTTCCCATTCCTTAGACGACATGCCCATCCTGGGCCTCATGCAGTGCCCACGCTTTCCACCTCCTCCAGAACTTCCAATTCCCTGGACCCCAACACCTCATTTTCACCATGGACGTCCAGTCCCTATACACCTGCATTCCCCACGTAGATGACCTAAAGGCCCTCTGCCTCTTCCTGTCCCGCAGGCCCGACCAGTCCCCCTCCAGTGACACTCTCATCTGCCTAGCCAAACTCGTCCTTACCCTCAACAAATTCTTTTTCGATTCCTCCCACTTCCTACAGACAAAGGGAGAGGCCATGGGTACCTGCATGGGCCCAAGCTATGCCTGCCTCTTTGTAGGTTATGTGGAATCGTCCCTCTTCCATGCCTACACTGGCCCTAAACCCCACCTCTTCCTCCGTTACATTAATGACCGTATCAGCGCCGCTTCGTGCTCCCACAATGGGCTCGAACAGTTCATCCACTTCCCCAACACCTTCCACCCCAAACATAAGTTCACCTGGAACATCTCTGACACCTCTCTCACCTTCCTGGACCACTCTGTCTCCATCTCGGGCAACCACCGAGAAACTGATATCCATTTCAAGCCAACTGACTCCCACAGCTACCTAGAATACACCTCCCACCCTCTCAGTGGTTGAGAATGCCCTCCACCATGTCTCCCACACTTCCCGCAACTCATCCCTCACACCCCGCCCCCGCAATAACCACCAAAAGAGAGTCCCCCTCGTCCTCACGTAGCGCCCCACCAACCTCCGGATCCAATGTATCATCCTCCGACACTCCCGCTATCTGCAATCCGACCCCACCACCAAAGACATTTTTCCATTCACGCCCTTATCTGCATTCTGGAGGGCCAACTCTCTCCGTGACTCCCTTGTCCGCTCCACACACCCTTCCAACCCCATCACACTCGGCACTTTTCCCGGCAACCGCAGGAAGTGCTACACCTGCCCCTACACCTCCTCCCTCACCCCCATCCCAGGCCCCAAGAAGACTTTCCACATCAAGCAGATGTTCACCTGCACATCTGCCGTTGTGGTATACTGCATCCGCTGTACCCATTGTGGCCTCCTCTACATCAGGGAAACCAAGTGGAGGCTTGGGGACAACTTTGCAGAACCCCCATGCTCAGTTCACAATAAACAACTGCACCTCCCAGTCGCAAACCATTTCAACTCCCCTTCCCATTCCTCAGGC
The DNA here is from genome assembly GCF_030684315.1 of Stegostoma tigrinum. Taxonomy (NCBI): domain Eukaryota; kingdom Metazoa; phylum Chordata; class Chondrichthyes; order Orectolobiformes; family Stegostomatidae; genus Stegostoma; species Stegostoma tigrinum. Next base: position 177,925,906 of record NC_081354.1, on the reverse strand, counting down.
AACATGTCCACCCTGGGCCTCCTGCAGTGCCACAACGATGCCACCCAAAGATGCAGGAACAGCGACTCATATTCCGCTTGGGAACCCTGCAGCCCAATGGTATCAATGTGGGCTTCACAAGCTTCAAAATCTCCCCTTCCCCCACTGTATCACAAAACCAGCCCAGCTCGTCCCCAAGGTAATGGGGACTGCAGATGCTGGAGAATCTGTGATAACCATGTGTCGAGCTAGATGAACACAACAGGCCAAGCAGCATCTTTGGAGCAGAAAAGATGATGTTTCGGACCTAGACCCTCGTCCCCACCTCCCTAACCTCTTCTTCCTCTCACTTATCCCCTCCTCCCACCCAAGCTGCACCCCCATTTCCTACCTCCTACCCTCATCCTGCCCCCCTGACCTGTCCATCCTTCCTGGGCTGACCTATCTCCTCCCTACCTCCCCACCTATACTCACCTCTACAGACTTCATCCCCACCCCTTTGACTTATCTTTCTCCTCTCCACCCACCTTCTCCTCCATCCACCTTTGATCGCCTCCCCCTCTCTGCCTATTTATTCCAGAACCCTCTCCCCATCTCCCTCTCTGATGAAGGGTCTAAGCCCGAAACGTCAGCTTTCCTGCTCCTAAGTTGCTGTTTGGCCTGTTGTGTTCATCCAGCTCTACACCTTGTTGTCCAGGTTATAGTCCGACTGGTTTATTTGAAATCACAAGCCTTTGGAGCATTAGGCCTTGATCAGGTGTCATGTGATTTCTGACTTTGTCCACCCCAGTCCAACACCGGCACCTCCACATCAAGTCCCCTAAGGATCTTATGTTTCAATTAAATCACCTCCAACTCTTCTGAAATCCAGAGGATACAGACCTGCCATGTCTGGCCTTCTCTCAAAAGGCAATCTGCTCATTCCAGATATTAGTCTAGTAAACCTTCTCTGAGCAGATTCTAATGCATTAACATCCTATTAGTGCAGTGACCAAAACTACATGCAGTACTCCAGGTGCAGTCTCAGCAATGCAAAGGGATCGTGTATTTTCGGATACAGGCAGCAAAGGATTACTCGACAGCACTGGGTTCGGGACAGTAAAGGGTGGATGGCCAGCTGGGAGAGCATTGGGACAATCAAAACCTGAGGTAACTTTCTGATGGAAGGTGCAGGAGACAAGCCCTCTGAGAGGACAGTGGTTTCTTCCTCAGAGGTGGAAGAGGGAGTCTGCCATCTCAACCACAGAAACTATTCATAAAGTCAGGAGGTATGGAATACAGGGAGATTTGGCTGTCTGGATTCAGAATTGGTTGGCTGACAGGAGGCAGAGAGTGGTTGTAGATGGTAAGTATTCTGCCTGGAGGTCAGTGCTGAGTGGTATCCCGCAGGGCTCTGTTCTTGGGCCTCTGCTCTTTGTAGTTTTTATAAATGACTTGGATGAGGAGGTTGAGGGGTGGGTTAGTATGTTTGCTGATGAAACAAAAGTTGGAGGTGCCGTTGATAGTATCGAGGACTATTGCAGGCTTCAGCGAGACATTGACAGTATGCAGAGCTGGGCTGAGAAATGGCAGATGGAGTTCAACCTGGATAAATGCAAAGTGATGCATTTTGGAAGGTCGAACCTAAATGCTGAATATAGGATTAAAGGCAGGATTCTCGGCAGTGTGGAGGAACAGCGGGATCTTGGTGTTCAAGTGCATAGCTCCCTCAAAGTTGCCACCCAAGTGGATAATGTTGTTGAGAAAGCATATGGTGTTTTGGCTTTCATTAACAGGGGGATTGAGTTTAAGAGCTGTGAGGTGATGCTGCAGCTCTACAAAACCCTGGTGAGACCACACTTGGAATATTGTGTCCAGTTCTGGTCGCACTATTGTAGGAAAGATGTGGAGGCATTGGAGAAAGTGCAAAGGAGGTTTACCAGGATGCTGCCCGGACTGGAGGGCTTGTCTTACGAGGAGAGGTTGACTGAGCTCGGGCTTTTCTCTCTGGAGAGAAGGAGGAAGAGAGGTGACCTGATCGAGGTGTACAAGGTAATGAGAGGCACAGATAGAGTGGATAGCCAGAGACATTTCCCCAGGGCAGGATTGACTGCCACGAGGGGTCATAGTTTTAAGGTGTTAGGAGGAAGGCATAAAGGAGACGTCAGAGGGAGGTTCTCCACCCAGAGAGTTGTGAGCGCATGGAATTGTTTGCCAGTGGACGTCGTGGAAGCGGAGTCATTAGTGACATTTAAGTGACGGCTGGACATGCACATGGACAGCAGTGAATTGAGGGGAATGTAGGTTAGGTTATTTTATTTTTGGATTAGGATTATTCCACGGCACAACATCGTGGGCCGAAGGGCCTGTACTGTGCTGTACTTTTCCATGTTCTATGTTCTATGTAAACCATGCAGATGCCACTCGTAACAGCAGAAGTCAAAACAGAGAAAACCATCTTGAAGAAGTGATAGCAGTTCACATATGTTGAGAATACATTCTCTGTCTGATCCTGCCACTGCATTTTAAATGCTCTGCTGTAACATCTTCGGCAATGGATTCGAGAACTTTCATGTGTCAGATTTACATAGTAAGTGGTGAATGAGCTCATGAGGCCCTTGTGCACCACCATGACTGATATAATACTATACATGTTTTGATCAAGGTTTTGGTGCAGTAAGTGACAGGACTATTGAAGACACAGTTCCATTGGTTGGACTGATCTGGAGAACCTCCAGTCCAATGTGGACTGAGTGTGCCACACCATTCATGATATACTGTGCTCTGCTGAATTGGAGCAGATAATGACATGGAGATATTGTCTGCTGAGGAACTGAGACAATGGGAGCAGTCTTTTTTTTATTCGCTCGTGGGATATGAGTGTTGATGGCTGGCCAACACTTATTGCCTGTCCCTAGCTGCACTTGAGAAGATGGTGATGAGCTGCTTCATGAACTGCTGCAGCCCATGTGATATTGAGGGAATTCCAGGATTTTGAGCCTGCGACAGTCAAGGAATAGCAACACATTACCAAGTCAGGATGGTGAGACGTCGGAGGGAAGTTTCAGGTAGTGGTGTTCCCACGTACCTGCTGCCCTTGTCCTTCAAGATGGAGGTGCTTGTAGGTTTGATAGGTGCTGTCTGAGGACCTTTGGTAACTTTCTGCACAGTACCTCATAGATAATAAACTCTGCTGCTACTAAGCGTCGGTGGTGAAAACAGTGGATGCTTGTGGATAACAAAGTGTGGAACTGGATGAACACAGCAGGCCAAGCAGCATCTTAGGAGCACGAAAGCTGACGTTTTGGGCCTAGACCCTTTATCAGTACTCTATCACACCCCTCACTTGTACCTTGCAGATGATAGACATGCTTTGGGAAGTCAAGTGGTGAGTTACTGTCTGTTGTGTTCCCAGCCTCTGACTTACTTTTGTAGCCATTGTGTTTACCAGGATGTTGAATGTCAAGGGGCAGTAGTTGGATTGTCTCTTGTTAGTGATTATCATAGCCTAGCATTTCTATGATACGAATGTTACTTGCCAATCGTCAGACCAAGCCTGGACATTATCTAGATCTTGTTGCATACGAACACAGACTGCTTCAGTATCTGAGGAGTTGTGAACATTATGCAATCATCAGCAAATGTCCCCACTTCTGATCTCATTATGGAGGGAAGGTCATTGATGAGGCAGCTGAAGATGGTTGGGCCTAGGTCACTACCCTGAGGAAATCCTGCAAAGACATGACAGAGCTCACGAGCATAATCACGGTAGACCAGACAAAACCTTATTGGCACCTGCTTTCAATTGATGAGGGCTGGGTACAGCAGACAGTTGTTAACTGTCAGTTAATCTTTAGTCATGATGACAAAATCTGGTTTGCAATGTCAGGGCAAACTCAGCCTTTACTGGTTTTGTCTGTGTTTGCATCAGCTGTCTGTAAATAAAAGATCATGTTTGTACTTGTCTGAGTGCTTGACAGTATGTGGACATTGGTAAGCTGCGCGTCTACAGTGAGTATCAGGGGCAGGGTAGCAATGACGTATTAGGTGTTCAATTGGAATATAGCCATGGACAGATACCCCGGTGGTTAAATAGTGCCCAGGATGATAGTACTATGTGCAAAGGAGCGTCGGCAATGCTGTCTACGAGCAATATGGTTTTGTGGCTGCTGACCCTGACGCTGTCAGTGAGGTGTGACCCCAGATGGCAAACGCTTGTCCAGGGATAAAGTGGCCTTTCAAAAATGTTGTGGGACGAGAGGTATAGTTGATGGGGATCCACACAGTGGCAAGTCGTTCTGGGAGCGATGCATGGTAAGACATTGCAAAATTCAGATGTGATTGATGCTATACTGGGCATGATAGGTCCTTAATAAAGTGAGTTTGGAGCAAGTATAAAGGAAGCAGAAAATAACTTAAAATATAAATTGGTGGTGTCTAGGCAGGGCCATGAATTGTCCTTGGCAGTAGGATGAAGGAGATTTTCATAGCATTTTACACATGCATTCGGACAAAGGAAGGAATTTGTGTCTGGAACCTGAGGAATGGATGAGGTCATTAATAAGTACATTGCATCGGTATTCAGCAAGGAGAAAGATATTGATGATGGTAAGTTTAGAGAGGGATTTGTTGATATTCTGGGGCATGTCGATATTGAGAAGGAGATATTGGGTGTCTTGAAAAACAGAAAAGTAGACAATTCTCCAGGGCCTGGTGGGATGTATCCTAGGATACTGAGGGAGGCAAGGGTGGGAGATTGTTGAGGCCTTCACAGAGACCGTTGTATCCTCTGTAGCCACAGGCAAGGACCCAGAAGTCAAGAGAATAGCCAAAATTGTTCCTTTGTTTAAGAAAGGCAACAGGGATAATACAGAAAATGATAGGTTGGCGAGCTTTACATCGGATTCTTAGGGACATGATTTACTCACATTCGGAAAAAGAAATTGACTTATGAGAGATGGGCATCATGATTGTGTGGGGGACGTCTTGTCTCACAAACTTAATTGAGTTTTTGAGTAAGTGATTGATGAGGTTAGGGCAGTGGATATGATCTACGTAGACTTTACTAAATCATTTGACAAGGTTCCTCATGGTAGTCTGGACCAGAAGTTCAAATCGCATGGAATCCACAGTGAGTTGGCAAGTTGGATACAAAATTGGCTTTATCATAGAGGGCAGAGCGTTGATGTGGAGGGTTTTTTTTCCTGATTGCAAGTCTATGACCAATAGAGTTCCACAAGGTTCAGTGCTGGGACCTCTGTTGTTGTTATTTAAATAATTGATTTGTACGAAAATATCAATGGGTCTGATTAGTAATCTTGCAGATGACATAAAAATTGGTGGAGGTATTGGATAATGAGAAAAGATATCCAAGGATACAGCAGGATATAGACCAACTGGAAAGTTGGGTTGAGAAATGGCAAATGGAGTTTAAACAAGTGTGAGGTGATGCTTTGGGAAGGTGAAATGCAAGATAAACATACCCTCTAAATGCTGGGACTCTTAGGAGCATTGATATACAGTGGGATCTTGCAGTGCAAATCCATACCTCCCTAAAAGTGGCAACACAAGTGGATAAGGTGGCAAAGAAGGCATAAGGCATGCTTGCCTTCATTGATTGGGGCATTTTGTATCAAAGTTGGGAAGTCATGTAACAATTATATGAGACTTTGGTCAGGCAACATTTGGAGTATTGTGTGCAGTTCTCGTTGATTCACTATAGGAAGGATGTGGAGGCTTTGGAGAGGATGCATAAGAGGTTTATCAGTTACAAAGAATGAAGAACAGTACCGCACAGGAACAGGCCCTTCAGCTTAACAAGAATGTGTCAAAAGGTTGCCAAAAATGAAGAACATTAGCAACATGGAGACGTTGGCTAAACTTAGATTGTTCTTGCTAGAGTGTCAGAGGCTGAAGGGTAACCTGACAGTTGTATATAAAACTACAAGAGGCATGGATAAGGGATGGATAGCCGTAGTCTCTTTCTCAGGGTGGAAATATCAAATGCTAGGGGGCAGAGGTTTCAGGTGAGAGGGGGAAAGTTTCAAGGAGATGTGTGAGGAAAGTTTTTTTTACACACAGGGTTGTTGGTGCTGGAACATGCTGCTCGGGGGAGGTGGTAGAAGCAGATACATTAGTTTAAGAGGCATTTAGACAGACACTTTAGCAGGCAGGAAATAGTGGGATATGGAACATGTGCAGGCAGATGGGATTAGTTTAGATTAGCATTATGGTCAGCACTGACATGTTGGACCAAAGGGCCTGTTCATGCACTGTCCTGTTTTATCATATAAAGGAATTGAAAAACCTAACCTTTTCTTGCATTTTAATATGACTGACTTTATCTATAAATATTATTCATTCTGCAAACTTTGGATTGAAGGAATATTTTTCTTCGTCTTCTGTATACCTGAATAATTTCAGAATGTCCAAACATGTGCTCTGTAAGCCATTAGCTGTGTAACAGATTGTGCTGGAAACTTATTTTCTTATCAACAGATGCTTGAGTCATTGAATTTCATGAAAACCTCATTTCCAGTTCCCATATTTCATTTTCTCCCCCCGTAATGCTTTTTTAGTTATCCTTTGCTGGTTTTTAAATGCCTCCCAATCCTTTGGTCTCCCATCGTAAGTTTTTTCTTTTGCTATTGTGCTGTACCTGACTTCTCTTGATAGTCATGGTTGCCTTGTCCTGCCCTCAGTATTATTCTTCTTCCTTTGGATGAATTTTTGCTGTGTATCCTGAATTATCCCCAGAAACTCCTGGCATTGCAGCTCCACCATCTTCCCTGCTAGCCTTCCCTTCACATCAACTCTGGCCAGCTCTCTCCTTGTGTCTTTACCTTTGCTCAGTTGTAACACCATGACAGCTAATTCCGACTTCTCCCCCTCAAACTTGAATTCTTTCATATTACGCCCACTGCCCCCAGGGTTCCTTCACCCTAAACTCCCTAATCAAGTCTGCCTCATTATACATGGCCAAATACAGAATTACTTGTTGCCTAGTGATCTCCATCACAAGCTTCTCCCAAAAAATTCCTTTTCTTGAGATCTGCCACCAACCTGATTCTCGTAGACCACCTGCATTTTGAAATCCCCCATGACTCCTGTATTGGTGCCTTTTCCATCACAGAAAAAAAAGTAGGAATTGCTGGAAAAACTTAGCAGATCGGGGAGCATCTGTGGAGAGAAAGTTGAGTTAACATTTCGGCTCCAGTGACCCTTCCTCAGAACTCAACCTGAAATGTTAACTCTGATTTCTTTTCACAGATGTTGCCAGACCTGCTGAGCTTTTCCAGCTATTTCTATTTTTGTCCCTGATTTACAACATGCGCAGTTCTTTCAGTTTTTATTTTGTCTTTTCTATCTCCTGATCCATTTTCTGCCCCATGTCCTGACTACCACTAGGCAGCTATACACAACTGCTATCTCATTTTTCCTTTGCAGTTCCTCACCTCTCCACACAAAGACTCTATGACTTTTGACTCTAATATTTCTTGCCAAGGAATTAAATTAATTTCTCATTGACCCCAGCCCTTCTCCCCAGCTGCCTGTCCTTTCTATAGGACATGTATCATTTGATATTTATTTCCCAGCCCTGATCATCTTGCAGCCATGTCCCCGTGATACCCATAACATCATACCTGCCAATTTCAATCTGCACTATAAGCTCATTTACTGTGTATTTAAGTTTAGCAGCCTCAGGCCTGCATTCAACACCATCCTTCTCATAGCTGTGCTCTTATCTGCAGTGCCTGAAGTTCAATTCCTGACCTTTCCATACTCTCTGTCCTATTACTTGTTCTGGAAACTTTAACACCCACTGCTGAGCCCTTTCTATCTTTCACCTTTCCCATAATTTTCCATTTAACTGAACACCCCAACCCATACTATTTCGCTGAAAGTCTTCCCCACAACCCTAGTTATGCAATTCACCAGGACTCAAGATCGCACCATGATTCAGGAGGGGCCCATCCCATCGGAACATCTCCCCTGCCTTCACCAGCTCTGGTGCCAATGTCCCTTGGATGTGAACTCATTCACCCCATTGGCAGCATCAGGGGAGAGAGAAACGGCTTGAACATTTCCAGCCCAGTGACTTTTCTTTAAAACTGACAGCAGCTTCAAGAAGATGGCATTTGTGCTGATGAGAGGGTGGAAAAAGAGTGAGCGGAGAGGTGGAGACAGAGTCCATAGAGAGATAAAAAAAAACTTAAGCAAACAATGGGAGTGTTTAGAGTAAGTCAAGAAAGATTTGATTTGATTTGATCTGATTTATTGTAATGTGCACCGATGTGTAGTGCTTTGTTTGTGAGTCATACAGGTGAATCATTGTAAATCAAGGACATACAGATCATAGGGTACTTAGACTGAGTGAGGTATGCAGGTTACACTGCACAGGAGCTGCACAAGACAAAATCAACATTATTTGAAGTTAGAGAGTCCATTCATCAGTCTAATAACTGCCAGGGAAAAGCTGTTCTTGAGCCTGCTGATGTGTGTTTTCAATCTTCTGTATCTTTTGCCTGGTGGAAGAGGTTGTAGGAGATCATTGCGGGTGTGGGATGGACCTTTGATGCTGTTGGCAGCCTTTCTGCAGCAGTGAGAGGTGTAAATTGACTTGGTGGATGGGAGGTTGGCTTCTGTGATATTCTGGCCTGTGCACACCACCTTCTGTAATTTCTTACCATGTCACTATGCACCTAGACAGCATGCTTTCAATAGTGCATCTGTAGAAGTTGGTGAGGGACCTTACGGACATGTCAAATTTCCTGAACCACCTGAGGAAGAAAAGGCATTGTTGTGCCTTCTTAGCTATCTCATCTACATGAGAAGTCTACAACAGCTTATTGGTTATTGTCACTCCAAGGAACTTGACCCTGCAAACACTCTCAACTTCCATTCTGTTGATGTAGATGGCGGTGTGTTCTCCACTCTTCTTCCTGAAGTCAATGAACAGTTCTTTAATTTTGACAACATTGAGAGAGGAACTGTTTTCATTGCATTGCATCACTAAGCCCTCTATCTCATTTCTGTATTCTGACTCATCATTGTTTGATATCTGTCCTACCAAAGTGGTGTCATCAGCAAGCATGTGGATGGCGTTCCTTCAGAATTTGGCTACACAGTCGTGGGCATACAGCGAGAAGAAGTCACATAGGTGTAAATGGGTTTATGAGTGGGTGAAAATGGGTTGGCTGTGCTGAGAAAGCGACCTATGCCGTGACAGGAACAAGGACAAAGTTGCTGGAAAAGTTCAGCAGGCCTGGCCGCATCTGTGAAGGAAAAACCAGAGTTAATGTTTCGGGTCCAGCAACTCTCCATGACAGGGCCTGAGATGTGGGGTTGAGTAATAGACAGATTTAGGTTCTAAAATTATTAACCTAAAATTAAGTCCTCAAGGCTGGAATGGACCCAAGTGGAATATAATGGTATTTTTCTTCAACTTGCATTAAGCCTCAGCTGGAGCATTGCAACATGCCTGTCTCAGGAGCAGGCTTGAAGTGCCAAATTTAATGTGAGGTACAGGCTTAATTCCATGTTAATACTGTGTCATCCTTGTTTACTCTTAACTTCCCTTCATGTTTGTAACAACCTGATGCCAGTGGAATGAGGTATCTTTGTGTGGTCAAATCTCATGTAAGACACCTTCAACATATTGAGGTATATCAGAGACAGCAACCGACTCAATATCTCGGGTTACAATATTTATCCGGCTGACAAGTAAAATAAGTAAGAACATAGCATGATAGAAATTATAATCATTCATTTTGCCTCAAGCCTGAAGCCATCAATTAATAAGACCAAGGTAATCTGATTTTTAAAAAATTTGTTCAGTGGATGTAGGTGTCCCGGACCAGGCCAGCATTTATTGCCCATCCCTAACTGCCTAGAAGGCTGTTAAGAGTCAACCACATTGCTGTGGGCCTGGAGTTACATGTAGGCCGGACCAGGTAAGGACGCTAGTTTCCTTCTCCGGTTTCCTTCTTTCGTGAACCAGATGGGATTTTCCTGACAATCAGCAATAGAATTATGGTCATCATTAGATTTCTAATTCCAGATATTAATTCCAACTATTCCAGAGTTGAAATGCCCATCAGCCATGATTTAAATGGTGGAGTGGACTCGATGGGCCGAATGGCCTTACTTCCACTCCTATGTCTTATGGTCTTATGGTCTTATATTTATTGAATTCAAATTTCATCATTTGCTATGATAGGATTCAACCCCGTATTCCCAGAACATCACCTGGAATATTAGTTTACATCCGGACCTCTATATTAGTAGTCTAGCTATAATACCACGAGGCCATCACATCTCCACATCACTTTCCTGCTATCCTCATTACTCTTCACTTTTTTGTCAATCAAAATTCTGTCCTGCTCAGCATTGAAGCTACGCAATGAACTACCCTCCACTGCTCTCAGTGGGAGAGAATTCCTTATTTTGTCAATATCCTACTGATTTATGTCCACTAATGGGAGACCACTTGTTGTAAAACTGTGCCCCAGAGTTCTAGGATCTGCCATGAGGAGAAGTATCCTCTCCGTATTGTTCCTGCAGAGTGTTACGTGTTTCTACACAACCACTGCTCATTCTTCGAAATTCCAAAAAAGTATAGGCCTAATCTCTCCTCCTAAGAAAACTTAAAAATATGTCGGGTATACCTCTGTGAATTTCCTCCAATGGAAATACATTTCTCCTCATATAAGACAACCAAACTTTTATTCACTACTCTTCGTGTAGTCTCAGCAATTCTATGTCTCGTTACAGTAGTACTTTCTAGTTTTTATACTCCTTCCCACTGGTAATAAAAAGCCAGCATTCTCTCTGCCTTCTTAAATACTCGTTGTAATGACATTCTGCTATTTTGTGATTCATGTTCGAAGACACCCAGGTCCTTTTGTACCACACCATTCTGTAGTCTCTGTAAATGTAGAAAATGTTCTGCTTCTCTAGCAGACAGTAGAAAACCTTACATTTTCCCTCATTACATTCCACCTGCAAGTGAGAATAAATCATTCAATTCAATTCAACGTCCTGTCAATTTATTGCATACGCCTATTCACTCAACCTTGTCCCTTTGCAGACTTTATCCATCCTTGTTGCATTCTCAAAGGACTCTAATAAACCTGTCAAGCATGATTTCCCTGACACAAAACTATGTTGACTCTATTTGATTTTCAATGTCGGAAGAGATACCATTTAACATTTTCCCAAAGTCAGACTGATCAGCTTCTTGCTTCCGGCTTCTTGGCCACCTCCTTTCTTTAACAGATGTGGAGGTGCAGGTGTTGGACTGGGGTGGACAAAGTCAGAAGTCACACAACACTAGGTTATAGCCCAACAGGTTTATTTGCAATCACAAGCTTTTGGAGCAGCACTCCGAAAAATGCATGTGGTTTTAACTAAACCTGGTGGACTATAATCTGGTGTTGTGCAATTTCTGATATCTTTAACAGACACATATGTCATTTTACAATTGGCTGAGACTGTCCCAGAATCCGAAAACCAGTGTATCCATTGGCTCTGAAGACTCTTCTTCTAACACCGGAGGATTATGGCTATCTGTTGCAGGGATCTCCCAGCCTTAATTCCTATTTTGTTTTTATTACTTTTTCTCTATTGATAATGATCGATCTGTTTGTCCCTGTCTTTTGTTTCTTGATTTTCAACTGTTAGGATTCTTTCCATGTCTTTGACCAATGAAGACAGATGCAAAGTGGCTGTTCAAAGCCTTTGCTATTTTCTTTTCCTCAGTGTTCATGGTCCAATTTTACCCTCTAACGGACTCATGTTCACTTTAGCTAATCTTTTCCTTTTTAAATATTCGTTGACATTTTCACCATTGTCTTCATATTTCTTGCCAGTTTCCTGTCGTGCTGTTAATAGTTCTCTCTACTTTATTCTTTGCTGGTTTCGAAAACTTGGCCCACCATCTCCGAAATAACTCCACAGAGGTTGACATCCCATCACTAAATCATCCTTTATTTACATGTGGAGAGTCGGAGGCACTGATCCAGCTTCCTCAGAGGTGGCTCTCAGAGTGAACAGGATGTCTGATTCCTGTTCTTATCTATCACCCAGGGCGCCCTGATTAGGTCAGATCAACAGCACTAATCAGAGAGCTCATTTTCTATGAGGCTGACCTTGTTACAATTACTGCAATCTTCGCTACCTTGAATCTTTGCAGAGTTGTACAACTTTTCTTACAATTTTATTCGACCTTTCATTTTTCTTAGTTAGCCATGGATGGTGTATCCTTCTGGTAAAGTCTTTCTTCAGTTCAATTCAACACACCTTTGAGAGTTATCAAATATCTTCTTAAACATCGGCCAATGCATCTCCACAATTTAACTGGTAACCCAGAAGTTAGTGCCTCTGTGGTTCTGCTTTGGGCCTTGTTGTTCATTGCTTTGGTCATATCCATGTTGTTGGTCGATACATTGACCACAACAGTAAGATACTTGCCCTCCCACTCTATGTTTCTCTCTAATCTTAGCAAAGGTGTTCTGAATTCTGACATCAGCGAGGCAAACCAGCCTCTGGCTCGCCTGCTGCCGGACGTAGAAAATTGTCTCTCTCACCCTGAATGGACTGTCTCCTGCTGCAACTATATTCCTTTCAACCATTACCCCACGCCTCACTTCAATGTCTCCCTGGACCATGGCCTACCTGCTCCTTCTCCCTTTAGTCAGCGTTCTTGTCTACACAAGACGCATGAATTCTGAACCTGTTGCATAAATGCAATGTTTGAGACCTCTCCAGTGCTGTCCTAGGACTGTGAACTACATTCAAAATATCTAGTTGATGAGGTGTGACCATGTGCTGGAACAAAGTGTCTGGGTCCAAAGCTCAGAATCCAGCTGCTCAACTCCAAGGCAAAATTACTCAAGCCACAGATTTTTATTGATGATATCATTACTGCGGATGAAGCCAGTCTTGACCAGTATCCTTATGCAGCAGCAACAACAAATCATCTGCCCTGTCATCCTTATTTAACTAAGTTTAGAATATTTACTCAGGAATGATCAGAACTAACATCAAGTGATGAAACTAATTCAGCTATAAATTGAATGCAATGCTTTGAATTCCTTCATACTGATTAACTTAAAACACACCAACCAGTATGCTCACCTCATTAATATTTCAAGATTTCAGCTTTTGCCTCGAGGATTCTTGTGGCACTGTTGTAATTTCTCTACTTCTGGTCCCAAAGGCCTTAGTTCAAATCTCACTTGTTCCAAAGGTGCGTGGTAACATCTCTGAACTGGTTGATTTGGAAACTATCCTTCAGCCCTTAACTCACACTGTTTGTAACCTAGTCCTTTCCTGGGTCCACTTCCTTTATGTGAAAAGAACTTCCTTTCTGACAGCACCAATTCTCTCACTCCCCAAATGTTCTGGTTCATATTTGTACTTAAACATCACTCAGAGGGACAGGCTGCTTTCTTTGTACTCACCAAGAATGCATCTGATCCTTAGAACAGAAACAAAAAGAACCAAAACTTTCATTTCTCAACACATGTTGTAAGTTGTTGGCTCCAAACTCCCTCGCAATGCTCAACACTTACAGCAATACATTTATGAGCTTTCACACTCCTGGGGGAGCAGCTCTTGCTTTTAAATGTCAGTGTTAAAACACTTAAGAAGAAACACATTAAAATTAGTGGAAGGAAAAGCGTAGCTGAGTATGTGCAGTTTATTAAAGCATCTGAAAAGTTGGCCAGCGCACGAAATGGTTAGCAAACTTCTGTAAAAAGTCAACTTAATTTATTTCTGTAATTTCCAAACAGAAGTTTGACAAAGCACCAAAGAGATAAATGGCTAAAAAGGAATTTCTTTTCCTTCCCGCAGCAGAAACAAAGTCTTTAAGTGTAAAACCGAAAGAACTGTGGATGCTGTAATTCGGGAGCAAAAACATAAGTTGCTGGAAAAGCTCAGCATGCCTAGCAGCATCTGTGAATTAAAAATCAGAGTTAATGTTTCAACTCTGACTTTATCCTTCACAGATGTTGCTAGACCGGCTGAGCATTTCCAGCAACTTCTGTTTTTGGCCCTTAAGTGTAGTTGATTACAGGATGCCGTAACAGCACTTGTGAATCTAAGCTGCAATTTTAATTTTGTTTGGAATAGAAGAGATACTCTAAGCCTCACGGGGAAATGTGTCTCGCTTTACTTTTTGGCAAAAATTCTGTACAACAGAGGCTTTACATTGCAGATCTGCCTCAAAGTCAGCTCCCATTACTTGGCAGTATAATTATCCAAGTCTTTTACACAAACTGTGCTGGGGGTGGGGTTGTGATTGGTGAAGAGAGAGAGAGAGCGTGTGTGTGTGTGTGCGTGTGTGTGTGTGTGCGTGTGTGCGTGTGTGTGTGTGTGCGTGTGTGCGTGCGTGCACTCTTTTTCTCCCACACACACACAGACATTTTCTCCCCGACACATGCACACACTGTCTCTTTCTCTTAGCTGTGCCCCACCCACCCACACACACACATATGTGAATCTATGGGGTGAATTTGTACTTGCAGATGCATTTTAGTTCATTCAAAAAGCACACAATTTATTGACAGAGAGCCAATGTCATGTTGTATGAATTCCTACTTTAGAAATAAAACCAGTCTGACTCCAAACCAAAACACAAACAGATTCTAAACAAGGCCTCACACCTGACATGTATTGTGTGACCTAAAATGTCACCTCTTCCTTACACTGATAAAACTTTTAGTTCTCTCAGGACAGCGACTTTGAAGGAATTTGGTGATTTACATATACATATTAATCAATTAAAACCATCAAATTGATTAAAGATTTAACAGCATCTCAGGTTTAATACATTTTCATCAGTGGTGTAACCTTCTGATTTTTTATTTATAAATTCTGTGTCTGATTCTACCTCTCTCAATAACACCTGAACAAGGAATAAGACTCTAAAGCTTGTGATTTCAAATAAACCTGTTGGATTATAGCCTGGTGCTGTATGATTCCTGACCTTGTTCACCCCAGCCCAACACCGGCACCTCCATGTCGTGACTAAGTTAATGGACAGGGGAATGTCTACACATCCGAAAAGGCTGGGATTTTTTTTACTGTCGCTTAGGAGTTTGAGCAGTGATCTTACAGAGGTTTATAAAATCATGAGGGGTGCAGATGAGGATAAAAACTACAATGCATACCCTACATTATACTATCCTCCACATGCCTATCCAAGAGATGCTTAATGTCTCTAAAGTATCTGACTCCACTACCACTGCCGGCAGCACATTCCACACACCCACCACACTCTGTGTGAAGAACCTACCTCTGACATCTCCCCTATACCTCACTCCAATCACCTTAAAATTATGCCCCCTCATAAGAACCATTTCTGCCCTGGGAAAAAAGTCTCTGACTATCCACTCTATCTGTGCTTCTCATCATCTTGTACACCTCTATCAAGTCACCTCTCATTCTTCTTCTTTCCAATGAAAAAAGCCCGAGCTCCCACAACCGTTCCTTATAAGACCTGCCCTCCAGACGAAGCAGCATCCTGGTAAATCGCCCCTACACCCTCCCTAAAGCCTCCAAATCCTTCCTTTAATAAGGTGACCAGAACTGAACACAATATTCTAAGTGTGGTCTAACCAGGGTTTTGTAGAGCTGCAACATAACCTCACGACTCTCAAACTCAATTCCCTGCCAATGAAAACCAACAAACCATTTGCCTTCTTAACAACCCTATGAACTTGGGTAGCAACTTTGAAAGATTTAGGGACGTGGACCTCAATATCCCTCTGTTCCTCCACACTGCTGAGAATCCTGCTGTTAACCCTCTATTCTACATTCAAAATTTTTCCAGGTTGATTTCCATCTGCCACTTCTTTGTCCAGCTTTGCATCCTGTCAATGTCCTGTTGCAACCTACAACAACCCTCGACCTTATCCACACCTATGCCAACCTTTGTGTCATGCACAAGCTTACTAACCCACCCTTCCACTTCCTCATCTAAATCAGTTATAAAGATCACGAAGAGCAGAGGTCCCAGAACACCGCTGGTCACCAAGCTCCAGGCTGAATACTTTCCATCTACCATCGCATCCTGCCTTCTATTGGACAGCCAGTTTGGTATCCAGATAGCCAAATTTCCCTGAATCCCATGCCTCCTTACTTTCTGAATAAGCCTGCCATGGGATGCGTATCATCAAATGCCTTGCTAAAATCCAAATGCACCACATCCACTGCACTACCTTCATCAGTGTGTTTTGTCACAGCCTGAAATAATTCATTAAGGCTTGTGAGACATGACCTGTCCCCCTCAAAGCCATTCTGACTATTTCTAATCAAACTGTGCTTTTCCAAATAATCATAAATACTATCTCTTACAATCCTCTCCAATAATTTGCCTCCCACAAAAGCAAGACTGATTGGCCTGTAATTCCCAGGGTTATCCCTATTCCCTTTCTTGAACTAGGGAATGGCATTTGCTTCCCTCCATTTAGCACCAACCATGTTGTCTTCCATGACCAAGCCATTTCGGTATTCATCTAGCCAGCATACCCTGGAATCCATGAAATTCTACTTTTTGTACCTGGTACCTTATCAAATGCCTTACTAAAGTCTGTATAGACAACACTCATTTCCCTTCCCTCATCAATCATTCCTCTTACCTGTTCCAAAAACTCATTCAAGTTGGTAAAACATAACCTTCCCCACACAAACCCTTGCTGCCTAACAAATCCATTCAGTTTCAAATGTGACTAAATCTTGTCTCTCAGTATCTTTTCCAGCAGCTTCCCTACTACTGATGTTAGGCTCACCAGTCTATAATTTCCTGAATTATCTCTGTTTACCTTCTTAAATAAAGGAACAATATTGGCAGTTTCCAGTCTTCTGGAAGCTTGTCTGAGGCCAAAGAGGATGCAAAGATATCTGTTAAGGCCCCAGGTATTCCCTTCCTTGTCTCCCAAAGTATTCTGGGGTAGATCCCATCTGGCCCTGGGGACTTGCCTACCTCATTGTAAGTTAATACACCAAACACTTCCTCCTTCGCTATGTTGACCTGCCCAAGAGTATGCACACACCTTTCCCTCATCTCAATATCCCTCATGTCCCTTTTTTTGAGTTAATACTGATTAAGGAACTCATGCATGTCTTCTGGCTCCACTCATAATCTCCCTCCTTTTACTACTCTTTTACCTTGCAACATTACTGCTCTGAACATATGTATAAAATGCTTTGGGATTCACCGTAGTCCTGCTGGTCAGGATATTTCATGGTCTCTTTTACCCATCCTACCACCCCGTTTAAGCTCCTCCTACCTTCTCTATATTCTACAAGGACTTATCTGTTTTTCATGACCTAGACCTTAAGTATGCTTTCTTTTGTTTTGATTAAGCTGATAATTTCCCCTGTCATTGAAGGTTCCTGAATCCTACCATTCCTGGCCATTTTTTAGAGGAACATTCCTGTCCTGTACTCTAATCTTTAAAAGACTCTAACATGTCGGATGTGAATTTACCCTCAAACAGCTGCTCCCAATCCACATTCTCCAATTTTAATTTGTTTACACTTGGCCTTCCCCCAGTTTAATACATTCACTCAAGGTCCACTCTTGTCCTTCACCACAAGTATCCAAGAATTTATGGAAATATGGTCACTATTCCCAAAATGCTCCCCAACTGAAGCTTTGATCATTTCACTCGGCTCGTTTCCCAATGCCAGGTCCAATATGGCCCTCTCCCTCATTGGGCTATCCACATACGATTTCAAAAAACCCTTCTGGGCACACCTAAAAAATTGCTCCCCATCTAAACACGGAGCACTAAGGGAATCCCAGTCAATTTGGGGAAGTTTAAATGACCGACTACACAAACCCTGTTATTTTCACATCTTTCCAGAACCTGACTACATATCTCTTCCTGTATCACTTGCTGGCAGCTGGGAGGTCAGTAGTACAAGCCCAGCATTGTGATTGCACCCTTCCTATTCCTGATTGCCTCTCTACAACATCCCTCCAGGGTGCCCTCCCTCAACACAGCTGTGATCTGCTCCTTGATCATTAATGCAGCTCCCTCTTCTTTTCTGCTTCCTTCAGTGTCTCGTCGAAAACACCAAGATCCCAGAATGTTAAGCTGTAGATCCTGCCCTTCTTTTAACCATGTCTCTGTGATAGCAACAACATCATAACTGCATGCATTAATCCAGGCTCTAAGTTCATCAGTCGTACTTGTTATACTTCTAAGATAAAGATAAATTATTTCCACTGGTTGGGGATTTTAGAACCGGGGACACCATCAGAGAAAGTGGGAACTGCAGATGCTGGAGAATCCGAGAGAACAAAGTGTGGAGCTGGATGAACACAGCAGGCCAAGCAGCATCTTAGGAGCAGGAAAGCTGATGTTTCGGGCGTAGACCCTTCATCAGAAAAGGGAGAGGGAGAGAGGGTCCTGCCTCCTTAACTTGTCTGTCTCCTCTCCACCTATCTTTTCCACTATCCATCTTCGATCCGCCTCCCCCTCTCTCCCTTTTTATTTCAGAACCCTCTTCCCCTCCCCCATTTCTGATGTTGGATCTAGGCTCGAAATGTCAGCTTTTGTGCTCTTAAGATGCTACTTGGCCTGTTGTGTTCACCCAGCTCCACACTTTGTTATCTTGGACACCATCAAAGAATTCAGGCCAGACTGTTCAGGAGAGATGTTGGGAAGCACTTTCACACACAAAGGGTAGCAGATATTTGGAACTCTCTTCCACAAACAAAAGTGGATGGTGGATAAGTTGTTAATTAGAAATCTGAAATAGATAATTTTTTGTTGAACAAATGTATGAAGGTATCTGGAGCCGAAGGCAGGCATCTGGTATTTGGCCACAGATCAGCCGTGATCTCATTGAATGACTGAACAGGTTTGAGGTGCTGAATGGCCTGCACCTTTTCCTATCTTCCAATCATTTTTCTTTCAAGTCACTGTTCATCACTTGTTTTGTTTAAGCCTCCAAAGCACCGCATGTCAGCAATTAGATGTATATTCATTTAAATGAGTGCCAATTCCGAACACTCCAAAAGAGAAATGAACACAAAGCAGTGAACTCCCAGCAGTGCCACACATGCAAAAAAAATTAGAGAAAATCCGAATCCTGAAACAGTGTAAGTTCGAACAGAGTTCTGCCTACAGAACTAAGGAGGGATTACTGGCAGAAATAACTAGGAGACTGATTCTGTCTCCAAGAAACCTGGCAAACCTCCGAAAAACAAGGTCATAAACATGTCAGCTCAGAAAATCAGATACAAATCAAAATAGATAGTCAAGCTGTCAAGAACACTTAAAGTGTGTTATTTATAGAAGCCAATGCTCTGGGAGATTTTCAATAGAAGGAGTAGTTCACCAGTCGAAGTTTCATAAAAATTTCTGACACAGAAAGAAAGGGATTTGATTTGTGTGTGGAGGAGTGGATGTACCGAAGTAAGGAAGGAGCGGTGAGAAATTGCTCCAAAGTTACAGGTCCAGAAAGAAACTTCAGAACATTGGCCAGATCTACCCTTGTTGATCAAACAATCAAATACCCACCTACCCGAGGAGGTCTCTGTCCGAACTGCCAGGCCAGGCTGAAGCAGGCTAGGACAGGCCAGGAATCCTCACAGACAATAGCGAGCTGTTGAAACCTTTCCACAACAATCAGTGTACTTTTCCAGTATTTAATAGTGCTGACCATTGCAAGATGTAGAATGCCAAGTGATTGAAGGTGACAAGGTTGCTAGTTGGTTGGGTCTTGGCTGGCAGTTTGTTGTGGGGGAAGGCGCCAAGTTTGTGTAGTTAGGGTACCAGTCGGGTGAGGTGTTAAGGTGGCAGGTGTATGAGGGGTTAGTGTTCCAAATGAGTTAGGGGATAGAGTGCAAACTGGGTGAGGAGTTCGTGTTCCAGGTGGGTGAGGAGATAGGGTGCAAGCTGGATGAGGGGTGGGATTTGGGTTCCAAGGGTGTGAGATAGTACAGTGACAGGTGTGTGAGGAGTTGGCTGTCAGGTGGATGAGGCGTGTGGATGACAGGTAAAGGGACAGGTGATTATAATATAGATTGTGGGGGGGGTGGGCAGAGTCAGAGGCAGTCAAGTCGGGG
Source organism: Stegostoma tigrinum (assembly GCF_030684315.1). Lineage (NCBI taxonomy): Eukaryota > Metazoa > Chordata > Chondrichthyes > Orectolobiformes > Stegostomatidae > Stegostoma > Stegostoma tigrinum. Next base: position 177,905,859 of record NC_081354.1, on the reverse strand, counting down.
GGCAGTCAGGTGGGTGGCTTCAGTGGAGTGGAGTAGTTAGTTTGGGGTTTGTGTCCATGGGGAGTTGGAGGGAGTCAGGAAGAGAAGGTGAGTTTGAGGAAGGAGGTACATGGGGATTTGGTGCTGTTGATTAGGTTTGAAGTTCTTGGTGAGGGCAATGATGGGTGGACATCAGGGTCAAATGAGTGGGACAGGTATCTGTGACTTTCAAAGTCGGGGGCGTCAGTGGTCACTGTGTAGATATTAGTTTCATAGTTATCTAGGTGTGTGAAAATGTTTCAATACCATCACTTCTCCTGACAGCTATTAACCTCAAACAGCTGGAACCCTCTGCAGCCTCTGTCTCTAGCCCTGAGTTGGGGGCTTTATTGGGAGGGCACTAGACAGCAAGAAGGCAGTTCCTGATGACTCAGTTGCTTTAGGACATCTACAGGGTCTGGACACAGAATTTCTGTCCATGCTGCTGCACCAATTATCTTCCCATCAGAAGATCTGACCCCTTCATTGTCCTGAAATTGTGACAGGTTTCTGAATTGCGCTGTATACTTATTCATCTGTACCTTCGAGAGAATACAGCACTGCAAGTGTAGAAGCATAAGAAAAATATAGAAACCCCACAGAGTGGAAGCAGGCCATTCAGCCTTTGAGTATGTATCCAACCTTCCGAACAGCATCCCACCCAAACCCACCCTATCCCTGTAACCCTGCTTTTTCCATGGCTAATCCACCTAGCCTACACACACTTGGATACTGTGGGTAATACAGCATGGCCAATCCACTGAACTGGCACGTCTTTGGACTGTGGGAGAAAACCAGAGCACCCGAAAGAAACCCATGCAGACATGGGTTGAAAGTGCAAACTCCAGACAGACCTTTATCCAAGGATGGAATTGAATCTGTGTCCCTGGTGCAGTGAGCAGCAGTGCTGACCACTGAGCCACTGGGTCACCCCAGAATATTACTTCAGGATTGCCTGCCAAGTCTGCTCACCATTTAATCAAGGCTGATGCGTTTCTCAGCCCCAGCCTCCTCCATAGCCCTTGATCCCCTATGTGATCAAGAATTATCTGTGTTCTAATGACATGGCCTCAATGACTTGTCCTCCACAGCCTTCCACGACAATGCTTTACACAGATTTATCACTCTCTGGCTGAAGAGATCCCTCCTCATTTCAGTTCTAAAGGGTCATCCCTTCACTCTGACATTGTGCCGTCAGGTCCTAGGATCTCCTGCTAGTGGGAATATCTTCTCCGCACCCAGTCTTTCCAGCCTCTCAGCATTCTGTAAGTTTTAATCAGATAACACCCCTCATCCTTCTAAACTCCATCGAGTACAGACCTAGAGTCCTCAACTGCTCCTCATCTGACAAGCCCTTCATCCCAGGGATCATTCTTCTAGGCCCTCTCCAATGTCAGTACACCTTTCCTTTGATATGGGGCTCTTAACTGCTCACAATATTCCAAATGCAGTCTGACCAGATCCTTATACATTGTCAGTAGCGCATCTCTGCTCTTGTACTCTAGTCCTCTTAAAATGACTGAGAACATTTCATTTACTTTCTGAACTGCCAAATGAACCTACATGTTAACCTAAAAAGAATCCTGAACTTGGGATCCCAAGTCCCTTTGTGCTTCAGATTTCTGAAGCTTTCCCCATTTAGAAAATAGTCTATGTCACTACTCTTCCTACCAAACTGCATAATCTCACACTCTCCCACACTGTTATCCATCTGCTGCTCCTTTACCCAGTCTCCTCGCCTGTCCAAGTGCTTCTGCAATCTCCCCGATTCCTCAATACTTACTGTCCCTTCACCTGTCTTTGTGTCATCTCAAAATTAGCAACAATGCCCTCAGTTCCCACATCCAGATCATTATGTATGACGTGAATCATCGTTGTCCCAACACAGACCCTGTGGAACTCCACTAGCCATTGGCTGCCATCCTGAAAATGACCACTTTACCCCTACTCTCTGCCTTCTGCCAGTCAGCCGATTCTGTATCAATGCCAGGTACTTTATCCCAAACTGCATGGGCCCTTATTTAGCACTCTCCGAAGCGGCACCTAATGAAAGGCCTTCTGGAAATCCAAATAGATCACATACACTGGCTAAATGGATTGGAGGAGCAGAGAGTCTTCCGCCTACCTACCCATAAACCTACTGGGGCATTTTCTTGCCCTTGCTACAATTAGAAGGTCAAACTGATACTTCACCATCTCAAAACAAAAGCTGGAAGAGCACCGAGTGTTTTCAGCAACAGAGCTGCTACTTGGGCTGGTCAGGTCCTTAAGGACAAAGCTGCTCGACTGGGCCTGCGGCAGTTGGTGAGGGAACCAACAAGAGGGAAAAAACATACTTGACCTCATGCTTACCAATCTTCCAGCTGCAGATGCATCTGTCTAAGACAGCATCTGTAAGAATGACCATTGCACAGTCCTTGTGGAGACAAAGTCCCACCTTCACACTGGAAATAACCTCCATCATGTTGCATGGCACTGTCAATGTGCTGAATAGGACTCACTTCAAACAAATCTAGCAACTCAAGATTGGCCATCCATGAGGTGCTGTGGGCCATCAACAGCAGCAGAACTGCACTCTAGCATAATCTGTGACCTCATGGCTCGGCTTATCACCCACTCAACCATTACCATCAAAACAAGGGATCAACCCTGGTTCAGTGGAGAGTGCAGGAGGGCATGCCAGGAGCAGCACCAGACATACCTAGAGATGAGGTGCCAGCCTGGTGAAGTCACCAAACAGGACCACTTGCATGTCAAACAGCATAAGCAGCAAGTGATAGCCAGAGCTAAGTGATCCCACAACCAACAGATCAGATCTAAGCGCTGTAGTGCTGCCACATCCAGTAGTGAATGGTGGTGGATATTTAAACAACTCACTGAAGGAGGAAGCTTCACAAAGGAAATGTTGGTACTGCAAAGGCTAAGGGCAACATTCCAGCAAAAGCCCTTAAGACTTGTGCTCCAGAATTTGCCATTCCCCTAACCAAGCTGTTCCAGTATAGTTACGACACTGACAGCTATCCAACAATGTCGAAAATTGCCCAAGTAGGTCCTGTACATAAAGAGCAGGACAAATCCAACCAGGCCAATGGCTGCCCCATCAGCCTACTCTCGATCATCAGTAAAGTGATGGAAGGCGTCGCCAACAGTGCAGTAAAGCAGCACCTGCTCAGTGGTGCCCAGTTTGGGTTCTGCCAGGGCCACTCAGCTCAGAAGTGAGGTGAGAGTAACAGCCCTTGAAATCAAGGTGACAGTCGACCAAGTGGGGCATCAAGGAGCCCTAGCAAAACTAGAATCAATGGGTATCAAGGGCAATCTCTCTAACTGTTGGTGTCATACCTGACATATCGGAAGATGGCCATGGTTGTTGGATGTCAATCATCTCAGCTCCAGGACATCTCTGCAGGAGTTCCTCAGGATAGTGTGCTTGGTCCAAACATCTTCAGCTGCTTCACCAATGACCTTCCTTCTATCATAAGATCAAAAGTGGGGATATTCACTGATAATTACACAATGTTCAGCACCATTCATGACTCCTCAGACACTGAAGCAGTCGGTGTGCAAATGCCACAAGATCTGGACAATATCTAAACTTGGGCTGACAAGTAGCAAGTGACATCCCTGCCACACAAATGCCAGGCTATGATCATCACCAATAAGAGACAATCTAACCACCACCCCTTAACATTCATTCATGTTACCATCATTGAATCCTCCACTATCAACATCCTGGGGGTTGTCATTGACCAGAAATCACCTAGATTTTCCACGTCAACACATTGGCAACAAGAGCAGGTCAAAGGCTTTGAATACTGTTGTGAGTAACTTACTTCCTGACTCCTCAAAGCCTGCCCACCATCTGCATGGCAAATGTCAGGAGTGTGATGGAATACTCCTCACTTGCCTGGATGAGCGCAGCCCCAACAACATTCAAGAAGCTTGACACCATCCAGAACAAAGCAGCCCGCTTGATTGGCACTATAACCACAAGTATCCACCCTCTCCACCACCAACACTCCGCAGCAGCAGTGTGTGCTATCTACAGTACGCGCTACAGAAATTCACCAAAAGTCCTTAGACAGCACTTTCCATACACCAACAACCTCTGTCTAGAAGGACGCTTAAATGGGAACGTCACCTCCTTCAAGTTCCCCTCCAAATCACTCACCATCCTGACTTGGGAACATATCACCATTCCTTCAATGTCACTGAGTCAAAATCCTGGAATTCCCTCTGTAATGTCTTTTGTGTGGTACGAATGTCACTTGCCTCTTGTCAGCCCAAGTTTGGATATTGTCCAGATCTTGTAGCATTTATGCACAGACTGCTTCTGTACCTGAGGAGTCATGAATGGTGCTGAACATTGTGTAATTATCAGTGAATATCCCCACTTCTGACCTTATGATAGAAGGAAGGTCATTGGTACTGCAGGTGGGCTGCAGCAGTTCAAGAAGGCAGCTCATCATCTCCTTCTCAAGGGCAACTCAGTATGGAGCAATAACGGCTGGTCAGCCAGTGATGGCCAGGTCCCACAAATGAATAAATTATAAAAAGCTAAAGCCCTTCAAAGCAGGCTTACCACCCTCCTGGTAAACCATTGCTGCACCGTCTTCAAAGACTGCGCTTCCTTCTGATAGTGTGACAATGATGACAGTACACAATGTTCCAAATGGGATCTGACTAAAGTTCTGTACAACTGCAACGTGACTTGCCCATTTTTGCACTCTATGCCCCGACTGATGAAGGCAAGCATGCAATTTGCCTTCTTGACCACCTTATCCACTTTCAAGGAACTGTGGACCTGTATGTTAGACCCCTCTGTATATCAATGTTGCTACAGGTTCTGCCATTTACCGTATACTTCCCTCCTGCATTAGATTTTCTAAAATCATCACGCTGCATTTGTCTCAACTAAGCTTCCCTAACAGGCCACCTACATTCTCCTCCAAATCACTTATATATATTAGAAACAATAGGATTCCAGCACCTGATTCCTGCACAACACCACTGGTGACAGATCTCCAGTCAGAAAGATGTGTGAGCTCTTTATGGACATTATTATTCATTTTTATCTCAAATGTTTGGCCCTCATCCCTTTGTCAATTTGTTTCAAACTGCCCCAATTGTGTCAGTGAGTCATGCTGCAAAACTCATTTGTCCCATTCTTGTTAAGCCTCATGTCCCAGGACTGGTTACAATGAGGAAGAATCTAAAGCTCTCTCCTTGTCTCAAGCCACACACTGATCCTTTCCTGGTCCTTTTATTTCTACTCTCCAAACATTTTCACTGAGAATATTCAGCAAGTACCACCTGCCAAGGTAACTTGTTAATTCCAATCATGAAAGTCAGACTGTTAGATTTGAATTCCTATTATCACTACGTGGATAGTACTGAGATGGACAACAACTCCCTGCAGAATATTTGCACTATCCCTGGGGCATCTTTAGCTTTGGCAGCAGGAAAGCAAGACATTGTGTGACACCAATTAATGGTCTGGCTCCTTGGATGGGTGGGAAAGCTCACGGCAGAAGGATACAGTGGAAAGGCAAGTACGTGGAAATCACTGCTGGGGAGGGGAAGACAGCAGGAGTGACTATGGTGATTGAGGAGTGCAACATGGTTGGGTGGAGCCAACATTTTTGGGGCAATCAGTGCAGAAAGGAGAAGGTGGTGCTGACCTGCTCCAACCAAGGCAGAGAATCAGAGAGATTGTGAATGAACGGAGATCATGGTCTTGGCAGTCTGGGGCTGTGGGTTGCAATTTGTTCCCAATTGCTAAGATGTTGGCTTACAAGGTCAGCTCTGAGACAATGAGGAAGCACTATTAAGTCATTTGTCCAATGGATCCAGCCTTTCGATTACCTGTAGCGCTTCCTTGAGAAACAACTCCAAAATAGGTTGAAATGAAAATCCTGTTAAAATTAATTACCCAGACCCCTTCTAACACCGGACCTACCTCCTGTGAGCAGCCTGGTCCACGTTCCACACTCCGTACTCTTAGAATGGCAGGACTAACATATGAAGTAAGATTGGATCAATTAGGATTGTATTTGTTGAAGTTTAGAAGCATGGGGAGGATCTCATAGAAACCTATAAATTCTTTCAGAGGACTGGACAGTAAAGGTAGGAAGGATGTTCCCAATGTCTGGGGAATTCGGAACCGGAGGCCAGGGTGGGGGTTTATCATAGTTTATCAATGTCTGGGGAATTCAGGCCAGGGTGGGGGTTTGTCATAGTTTTAGGATACAGGGGAAGCCACTTGGGACAGAGAGGAGGAGATATTCCTTCATCCAGAGAGTGATGAGCCTATGGAATTCTCTGCAACATAAAAAGGTTGAGGCCAAAACATTGAATGTGTCCAAGAAGGAGCTAGATATAGTTCTTGTGACAAAACAAATTAAAGGATATGGGGTGAGAGCAGAAATAGGGAACTGACTTGGATGCTCAGCCATTGTCGTATTGAATGATGGTGCAAGCTTAAGGGGCTGAGTGGCTGACTCCTGCTCCTATTTTCTATATTTCTACATTATGTTTTGTGTATTTTGCATTCAAACCCAAAATGATCAGGTTAAAGATACTTTCGATTTGGGTTTCAGAGCTTAAACCTCCCACCAAAGTAAAGCCCAGCTGATTTATCAAAAAGCTAATCAAATGTACAATATCACAACTGATTGTCACAAAAACTCACCTGGGTCACTAACTTAGGGAGGGAAACCGCATTCTTACCTGGTCTGGCCTCACTGTGACTCCAGATCCACAGCAATGGGGTTGACTTTCAATTTCCATCAGATCAATTGGGTAGAAGTGATAAATACTAGCCAAATCAGTGATGCCTGTATTTCATGAGTGAATGAAATAAAATCCTTGAATTATGTGGAAAAACAGACTGGTTATTGTTTCAAAGCGGAACAATCAAATGCAACTATTGACCCTGTCTGTATATCAATGTTTTAATCTAGTGAACAGATGAGCAATGCAATCTATGCATCTCAAAACAATGGAATGGCTTTAACATTAGTTATTTATGAAGTCATTTCTTATGTTCATTATTTCAGAGGCTTCTGAGGATGTGCAGATGAGTAGCTGCCAATTCTTGCAGTCTCTTTATTCCAGCACACAATATGCTGCTCTGTGAGCAAGATCTATTTTCAGATGGTAAAGAGGCAGTAGGTGGAGCCTCAGATATTATGGCTGTTTCTGTCCTAGGGCATTTCTGTGGGCTCTTCCTCTGAGAGTTGTGGATCCAAATGACTGAATGTCATGGATCTTTCTTTGCAGTAACATTGTGGCATGTTAAATTACCAAGTTACAACAATGATAAAGCGTTTCAGAATCTAAGCAATCACGGTTGACATATCTACTACCTCTGATCCCAATCCCTCTCTGATGAAGGGTCTAGGCCCGAAACGTCAGCTTTTGTGCTCCCGAGATGCTGCTTGGCCTGCTGTGTTCATCCAGCTTCACACTTTATTATTGTGGATTCTCCAGCATCTGCAGTTCCCATTATCTCTTATCCCCAAAAGGAATTAATTTGTTTTTCTTTTATTCATTACCAGAATGTGAGCATTGTTGGAAATGCCCATGTTTGTTGATCTTCCTTGGTTTCCCTTGAGCCAACTTGTTGAACTGCTAGAGTTGATATTGTGTAGATGCACCCACAGTTCTGTTAGAGAGTGAGTCCCAGGATTTTAATGCAGAAACTGTGAAGGATTGGAACATTGTTCCAAGTTAGAATGGTACGTGTCTGGGAGGAATACTTGCAGGTGGTGGCCTTATCTTGCAACTGCTGCCTTTGTCCCTTTCAACATCATGGGTTTTGATGGTGATGTTGAATGAGCCATGGATGTTGCTGTTGGAGGATTTGCCAATGATAATGGGAGATAGTTAGATTGTCTCTGGTTGGGTATAGTCATTACATAACTCTCATGTGCTACCAATACTAACTCACTTCCTGATCCAAAACTGTAAGTAGTCCAATCCTTGCTGCATGGGTACACAGACTGTTTCAACATCTCAGGATTTGTGAATCATTTGAAACACTGTGGAATTATTAGCAACGTATCCACATTTATCCTTGAGCCTGATGTACGGCAACTAAGTGGGAAACTCAAGTTCAAAACTTCTCTGACTTGGCAGACACATCTTATTATAACCTCATAAACAAAATAATTGATCAAAACAAAAACTCTGCTTCCACCATGAAATCGAACCACAGCCAAACATTGATAATGAAAACACTTGTAAACTGCCTTGATTAAAAAGGGGGATGAGGGTCATGCAAGTTGTGTCTGGTGCCTGGATAATGCCATTATGTGCATTACAGGTCCATGGAAGGGACATGGGAATATTGTATCCACACAGGGAGCATTTTAAAATAAACTTTTCAAAACGTTCCTGAACTCACCAATGTTTCACAGGTCCTCTGAAGAGTTAAACCCATGAATTGTCTATTCTTGCGTTCAAACCTGCCAGGAGTAGAATGTAGGGCAGATGCTACCCAACAACTACATGCTGGGTGGAATCCTTGAATTGATTATGCTTGTCATTTTTAAATTTGGTCCAACTCAATGAAAATCCGGCCTCTGATATGAGAAAAGAAGCGTCTGAAAAAGGTTGAGTTTAAAATCCAAGAAGTCCAAGTGTTGATGTCCTAGGGTTGAGAGCATTAACACCAACACCACAGCCATCTTATTTTCTTTTATGTGTTAAGTGTGACTCCAGCAAATGGTGAGATTCTTTGAATTCCCATTGACTTCAGTTTTACTCATTGCTTGATACAACTTTGAGTCAAACAATGCCTTAATGTTGAGGATAATCATTTTCCATTATCTTTCACGATAAAAGTTGGAATAATGTTTAACTATTCCTGCCTAGATTACAGCAATCTTCTTCCAAGAAGGGTCAGAGGCAGAAAAGTTTAAGACTGAGAGGATTTTCTTCTCTCGGCAGGTTGTGAGTCTTTGGAACTCCTTGTCACAGAGAGCTGTAGGGGCAGATTCCTTGTATATATTTAAGGCTGAGACAGTTTCTTGATAATGGGGAATCAAGGGTGAAGGGGAAATGGTAGGAAGTGGATGTAAGGAGTGTTGTATCAGCCATAATCCTTTTGAATGGCATAGCAGGCTTAAAGGATTGAATGGCCAACTTAAATTCCTTTTTTATGGCCTCTTGGAAAAAGATAATCTGACGCATTTTTATGCCTTCATGCTCCAGGGTAGCACAATGAAGAGTAATGCACACACTTTTCAGGAAGGATCTGCATGTGATTCTAAATAGAACAATTTAACAATTGGGTTAGTTATTTTTAATGAGTAACTGGCAGATTAATGGTGCAAGGTCAGTGTGTCATGTTTTCTCTGTGCATATGTTTGAGTATCAATTGTAGACAGCTTCCTTCCCTTTTGCAATGATGAACACATCCCATAGAAACTTAGCTCCTGCCTCGATTTTCAAAACAATATTAATAGAACTGTGACTACAAAATATTCAAATCATGCTATCTCTCTCCTTTACATCTCTTTCATTTGCTTTATGTCCTCTGTCTTTTCTGTTCTTATATAACTCTCCATGAAGACATTTTGAATTTTGCTTTTTTCACTCACTGCAGACCAAAATGAGTCTTAAAATCTCAGAGATCCACAACACAGAGTTTGCGCTGGTCAAAAACAATTACCTAACTATTCTCATTCCATTTTCCAACACTTAGCTCATAAATTTGAATGCCTTGGCATAGCAAGGGCACATCTAAACACTGCTTGAATGTTGCAATGGATTCTGCCTTTATCACCCCTATAGGCAGCGAGTTTCAAATTCCCATCACACCGTAGGTAAAAAAAAATTTCCTCACATTTTCCCTAAATCTCCTGTCCTTTACCTTAAATCTACGCCCACTTGTCATTGATCCCTCCACCAATCGGAAAAGTTCCTTCTAATCTACTCTGTCTACGACCTTCATAATTTTACATATCTCAATCATGTCCCATCTCAGCCTCCTCTCCTCAAAGAATGTAACCCTCGTCTGAGACAACAAGGTGTCGAGCTGGATGAACACAACAGGCCAAGCAGCATCAGAGGAGCAGGAAGGCTGATGTTTCGGGCCTAGACCCTTCTTCAGAAACCCCAGTCTATCTAGTCTCTCTTCATAAGAAAAATTCTTCAGTATACGCAACATCCTGATATATTTTTGGCAATATCGACTTGATGGGCCAAAAGGTTTCTTCTGTACAGTTTGCTCTTATGACTCTATAATTCTCTTTGAAGCTCCAACATTTTTGATTATTACCACATAGTAAATATGAAGTAAGATGAGGTGTGGTGAGAATGACAGCCCTTGACATCAAGGCGGCATTTGACTGGGTGTGGCATCAAGGAATCTGAGCAAAAGTGGAATCAATGGGTATCAAGGGACATATCCACTGGCTGGAGTCATACCTGACAGGTATGGTCATGGTTGTTGGAAAGTGGCAACACCATACAATACTTTTCACTGTATTTTATAACAAAATGCACACTACAATAAATAAATCAAATCAGTGGATACAGGCCTGTCCAGTCTGTACTGATCCTCTGAGCATTTTATTCTTGGATGCATTTATTTTTGTCCCCATGTCATTGGATGTGGAGAGAGAGTGATATATGCTTCAATCTACGTTCAATCGTTGATAGTAGGAACTGCAGATGCTGGAGAATCTGAGATAACAAGGTGTGGACAAGGTGTGGAGCTGGATGAACGCAGCAGGCCATGCAGCATCTTAGGAGAAGGAAAGGCTCTCTACTTTCAATCAGTCATGTGTGCTCTGGCCAAAGGCAGATCTTTGGTTCACTCTACCGACTCTTGAGCTGTTTTCTTGGCAGTCTTTGTCAACAGTGTTTTGTCATGGGCTTCCATGCCCAGAGACAGAGTGAAGAGGCATGTTCTAAGTCTACTGTTAATCTGAAGTATGGACTAGCCATTCAGCCAACTCTTCACAACACCAGTTCCCTCCTCCTGCCAGCACATCATGCTTATATATAATAGATTATATTTCTGTCTGTCTTTGCGTTAGCAGCAACTTTGGATACCTGGCTTTCTAGACCATTTTTAAAGTTATTAATGAGGATAGTAAGTTTACAGTGAGGTTCTAACTCAGGCACCCTTCCCATCCTGCCAATTCAAGGACTTTCTCATTATCCTTTCTCACTGCCTTGTGCAACTCAACCAATTTCCTAACTAGGTCAATAATTTATCTTCAATTTCATGAGCCTCAGCTTCAACAAACAGTTCGTTGAAAAGTTCTTCACCAAATGCATTTAAGGAATCAATATAAGTGATTTTCTTCTGTTCATTACAGACACCTCCTCAAATTACAGTCACTTCCTCAAAATAAAATCAATCAGATCTATTGGGCACGATTGAACAAACATTTTACCTTTACAAATTTTTGCTTTGAGTTTTGTGTTAGGCAATAGCTAATTGCCAACTAAGGTGGATCGATCTCGTAAACACCTATATAACACCTCAACTTGCCTCATTGATATTCAGCTCTCAATCTTACCAAATGAGTCGAGAATTGTCAACATGGAAGTCAGAGTGGATCCTTGGCGCAGTGAGCTCGCCACTTGCTCCAGAGAAATTCCATGTTGAACCCCAGGCACTAACATTTCAATGCATGCTCCATAGGCACTAATCTCATGCACATTACACAGCCTCACCCCAACCCTTTGACATGTATTGGCCTCTAAGAACTCTCATGGGCACATTTCTAATCCACTTACAGCATGATTTTGCATTTTAATGGTGCACCTTAGCACCAGCAACCATTATTTTAATGCTTCAGCAAGGACACTGTACATTCAAGAGCACACACCTAGCCTCAAGACTGGACCAACCTGTATCTCTGGGCTCTTTTCTTGCTGTCATAGCATTCACTGCCTCTGAGCCTGCCTGGATACAAAAAATAGTGCTGAGGCCACAATTATTTATGGTATTATATATAATTGACATGAACGAGGAAAGGGAATGTACAGTTGCCATGTTTGTGGATTACACAAATATAGATGGGAAGGCAAATAGTGAGGATGATCAGAATCTACAGAGAGAATATAGACAGGTCAAACAAGTAGGCAAAACTTTGCAGAAAGAATATAATGTGGGAAAATATGTGGGTGTGCACATTGGCAGGAAGAAAATAGCAATTGATATTCACACCACACAAATGCCAATCAATGACCATCAGCAACAAGATAGAATCTGACCATTGCCCTTTAACATTGTTACCATTGCAGAATCCCACACAATCAGCAGCCCCTGGGTTGCCATTGACTAGAAACTGAACTGGACTCACCATATAAATAAATACAATGCCTACAACAGCAGGTCGGAGACTAGGAGTACAAATAAGTAACTCAAATCCTGACTCCCCAAAGCCTATCCACCATCTCAAGACACAAATCAGGAGTGTGAGGGAATACTCCCCCTTGCCTGGATGGCTGGAGCTTCACCAACACTGAAGAAACTTGACATCTTCCAGGGCAAAGCAGCCCACTTGATTGGCACCACATAAACAAGCCTTCACTTCCTGTGTCCTCAATGTGCAGTAGCAGCAGTGTGTAATATCTACAAGATGCACTGGAGAAATTCATCAAGGTTTCTTGGATAGCACTTTCCAGACCTACAACCACTTTCACATAGAAGGACATGGGTAACAAATACATGGAAACACCACCACTTGTAATCTTGCCTCCAAGCATTCACCTTCCTGACTTGTAAATATATTGCCATTCCTGCAATGTTGCTGAATCAAACTCCCTTTCCAACAGCACTATTGGTGGTCCCACACCTCAAAGAAGATGGTTCATCACCATCTTTTCCAAAAGAATTCAGAATAAATAATAAATACTGTTGATCTCTCGAACCCCATATCATGAACAAATAGGAAAAATAATCCATGATTTATTGAACCTCCTGTCATTTTTTCTTATTTGTCTCATCAATACCTTTTATAATTTTGAACTTCACTTTCAAATTTTTTTCCCATCTCTTTAAGTACATTTATATTTTTTCTAAAGCTTGCCATGAAGTACTTTGGGAAGTTTTATTACATTTACAGACACTATATAAGTGAAAGGTATTCTTATTACTGTAGAGGCAATTATGGGAAGGTGGAAATCTATTATCTTCTTTTGTGCCAATAGAAAGTTGGGGAGGACACATGATAGTCTTTGTCGTTGACTTTGAGGCTGACTGGAAACTTAAGCATTTCAAAAGGGCTGGAGGAATCAGGTCGAGTGGGCTGCGTGGCACTGCATCAATGGCCCAGTGACTAGCACTGTTGCCTCACAGCGCCAGGGACCTGGCTTGGATTCTACCTTTGGGTGACTGTCTGTGTGAAGTTTGAACATTCTCCCTGTGTCTGCATGGGTTTTCTCCAGGTGCCCCAGTTTCCTTCTGCAATCCAAAGATGCACAGTTTAGGCAGATTAGCCATGCTAAGTTGTCCATAGTGTCCAGGGATGTGTTGGTGCGGTGGGGAAGGGTGGGATGGTCATTAAAGAGTTGGTGTGGACTTGACGGGCTGAATGGCCTGCTTCCAAGCTGTAGGGATTCTATGACTGAATGGTGTGAAAACAGGTCTAATATCCATCAGAGGGAAGAGAAATAGTCCCTCAACTTCCCAAAAGTTCTGTGTGAAAATGGAGTACAGGAGCATTTGCAATGCTTTCATCGGTCTACAAGTGAACACATCCCAGTCTAAAATTACTTGAAACCAACTTGCTTCCTGTCCCAAGCATTGCAACATGTAGCAAACTAACAAACTGCAGTTAATGACCAACCAGAGCCAGTCAGGGCGGCACAGTGGCTCAGTGGTTAGCACTGCAGCCTCACAGCGCCAGGGACCCAGGTTCAATTCCAGCCTCGGGTGACTGTCTGTGTGGAGTTTGCACATTTTCCCTGTGTCTGCGTGGGTATCCTCTGAGAGCTCCAGTTTCTTCCCACAGTCCAAAGATGTGTGGGCTAGGTGGATTGGCCATGCTTATTACCCATAGTGTTCCGGGGTGTGTGGGTTATAGGGGGATGGGTCTGGGTGGGATGCTTCAAGTGGCAGTGTGGACTTGTTGGGCTGAAGGGCCTGTTTCCACACTGTAGGGAATCTAATCTAACCTAATCTAATCAACTCCTCCTGCATGATCTGTTGGCTGCAGTGTCATTGGCAGATCAGCCTCCCTATCTCCTGACTGCCACCTGCAACCTATCATTTACTTGGCCACCAGGGAGGGTTTGAAAAGAAACAGAAGACACCTTGGGCCTATGAGGAAGCAACGTACTTTGGAAAATACCAAAAATTTGTTGTGTTAGAATTGGACAGCATGCTGACTAATTAATGACCATAGTTGCCATGGCAGCAACACAAGTTATATTTATATTGTAAGATAATAAAATGTGAGGCTTATCTTGGAATCTCCAGCATCTGCAGTTCCCATTATCTCTCTTATATTTATATTGCACCTTTTTTAACAATAAAATGTCACTGAGTGCATCACTGCTTGTAAAACAAAATGTGAAGATAGCAATAGCAATGTTTGTGAGCCAATTCCAGACAAAAATCTCTGAGATAGTTGTTATGAATGAGACGTGCCTGGTGATTTTATCCATTTTTTCCTGCAGTTCATTCTCATTCAACAACACAGCGAGACTCTGTTTTGTAAGAAAATATTCTAATTATACAGGCAATCCAAGAATTCCCCTTTTGTCTGTCTCCAGGCACCTTGCTCTCTGCCATCTGTCGCGTCTGACATTCTGTGTGAGGCAGAATTAGCAATAGAGGAGACTGACTAAAATTTAAACTAAAATGCTAATTACAACATTCAAATTCCTGAACAATGAAAGTGTGCAGAAAAGATTTACAAGGATGTTGCCAGGACTGAAGGGTTTGAGCTACAGGGAGAGGTTGAAGAGACAGGGGCTATTTTCCCTGGAGCATTGGAGGCTGAGGGTTGACCTTATAAAGGTTTATAAAATCATGAGGGGCAGGAGTAGGATGAAGAGCCAAGATCTTTTCCCTGGGGTTGGGGAGTCCAAAACTAAAGGGCAAAGGTTTAAGGTGAGAGGGGAAAGATACAAAAGGAACCTAAGGGGTAAAATTTTTCATGCAGCCGGTGATATATTTATGGAATGAGCTGCCAGAGGAGCTGGTGGAGGCTGGTACAATTACAACATTTAAAAGGCGTCTGGATACGTATGTGAAAAGGAATAGTTTAGAGGGATATGGGCCAAATGCTGGCAAATGGGGCTAGATTAATTCAAGATATCTGGTTGGCGTGGATGAGTTGGACCAAAGGATTTGTTTCTGTGCTGTTCATCTCTAAGACTCAATGATTATTCAGAGATCACTCACATCCCCTTTGTATTTTTTGGCAGCAGGAATGGAAATGTAACAGAGCGCAGAACAGCAGGAAATGGAGAAGTATTTAAATTAATCAGCTTATGCTGCAGCCTGTCTCACTGTCAAACCACATGCAACCAAAATACAGCTGTCATTCACTCCATCAGTGATAGACCTACATTTATCTATTTAAAATTCAGTCTGGCAACTTCAAATCCTCATGTTGGACTGTGAGCTGATTCTTCTTCATCGTGTTGTGCGGCACTATTGATGTACTGAATAGGACAGACTTCAAACAGATCTAGCAACTCAGTACTAGGTATCCATGAGGCACTGTGGGCCTCAGAAGCAGAATCATACTCCAGCACAATCTGTAATCTCATGGCCTGGCACATTCCCACTTAACAATTACTATCAGACCATGAGGTCAGCCCTGATAGAATGAAGACGAAGGAATGCTATGAACAGCACCAGGTACATCTGAAACTGTGTGCGCCAAACTCACAGATGGCAAAGTGGCCGACAGAGCTGAGCGATTCCACTACAAATGGATCAGGTCTGTAGTCATGCTACATCCAGTCATAAATGGTGGTGAACATCAGACACTGACCATATTCACATAAAGCTGCTAATGTACTTTTTACAAAATATAAGATTATTTCACAAAAGAAAAAATAAATTTTATGTCAACATGACTCTGACTAGGAACTGCACAAGAGGCTGCTAAATAAGAGCCTGTGGTGTCAAGGATCATGGCACTGGCGTGGGTAGAGAATTGGCTGACTGGCAGGACGCCAAGAGTGGGGATAAAGGGATCATTTTTGGGATGACAGCCTAGCGGAATTGCATAGAGGTCCATGTTAGGATAACAAATATTCATGTTATACAGTAACAAATTGGTCAAAGGAACTGAGGGCATCGTTGCTATGGTTGCAGATGAGATAAAAATAGGTGGAGGGACGAGTGGTGTTGAGGAGTGGGGAGATTGCAGAAAGACTTGGACAGGCTGGGACGATGGGCAAAGAAGTGGCAGATGGAATACAATGTTGGTAAGTGTGAGGCTACACATTTTAGTTAAAAGGATATTAATTGGATTATTTTCTAAATGAGGAAAGGCTTTGGAAATCTGAAGCGCAAAGAGACTTAGGAGTCCTAGTTCAGGATTATCTTAAGGTTGGCATGCAGGTTCAATTGGCAGCTGGGAAGTTAAATATAATATTAGCATACATTTCAAGAGGACTAGGATACAAGAACAGGGATGCACTAAGAAGGCTGTATAAGGCTCTGGTCAGAACACATTTGGAATGCCATTGTTTGGAATATTGTGAGTAGTTTTGGGGCCTATATCTAAGGAAAGATGTACTGGTCTTGGAGGAGGTCCTGAGGAGGTTTATAAGGATTATCCCAGAGATGAATGACAAGGGAACACAGTGTCTTTGGACATGTAACTTTCCAACCTCTTAACCTTTAAGAAATATTTTCTTTTCTTTACTCAGAGAGTAGTAAGGGAATGGAATGCTTTGCCTGCAACGGTAGTAGATTCACCAACTTTAAGTGCATTTATCGTCATTGGATAAGCATATGGACATACATGGAATAGTGTAGGTTAGATGGGCTTCAGATTGGTATCACGGGTCGGCACAACATCGAGGGCTGAAGGGCCTGTACTGTGCTGTAATGCTCTATGTTCTATGAAGGGCTTGTCATAAGATAGGCTGAATAATAGGTTTCTGCAGATGATCACAAATGTCAGATGCTGTGAGTAAAGTATCAACAGCTGAAAGCAAGTGAAGGGATGACCTATGATTTGTTTGATTGAGGCAGAGAGATGCTTATCAAAAATTAATAAGATGGTGCTGGAGACAAATCAAATGGCTGGAATAACATGCTAAGTATAAGAGTTGCAGCCCAAGGGTCAAGGAGTGTAGAAGAATGAGGGGGTATCTCATGGAAATTTGCAGAATCCTGAGAAGCCTGGATAGAGTGAACATGAAGAAAATGTTTCCACTAGTAGGACAGACTAGGTCCGGGGAACATAGCCTTAGAGTGAAGAGACAACCATTTAGAATTGAGATGAGGAGGAATTCCTTCATCCCGAGGCTGGTGAATCTATGGAACTTATTGATCTCGAAGGCTATGGTGGCTAAGTCATAGAGTATATTTACGACAAAGATAGTGAGGTTCTTGTTTAGTATAGGAGTTGAGGGTTACATGACAGGAGAAGGCAGGATAATGGGTCTGAGAAACATATCAGCCATGATTGAATGGCAGAGCAGACTCCATGGGCTGAATGGCCAAGTTCTGCTCCTACACCTTATGGTGTTATAAGACAATTTGGAAAGTTCTCCTCGTAAACATCAATAAAACCATTTTGAATATTTTTTTCCCAGAAATATCTTTACAGTTTCAATCAGTCACAGTCCTCATCATTCATATTTTCACTCAGTTGTCAAAGTAACAATTGTTTCTTTTCAATGATAAACTAAAAATTCACTTGATATGATTCTTTCCCTGCATTTCAGGTACACTGCCAAAATCATTGACTTTTCTCACTGAACTGTAATAACGCTGAATTTATTCCAAATACTTTGATTATCTGTAGGTTGCTAAACAGTTTATTTTATTCATTCATGGAGAGCAGGCATGACTGACTGGACCAGCAATTATTGGCCATCCCCATTGGTGGTGAGCCAGCTTCCTGAACCACTGCAAAATGATTAAGTGATTCTATCCTGTTGGATGTTATCGTAGCCTGTCACTTGGGTTGTGCACTTGTCAGCCCAAGCTTGGATGTCGGATTTGGACATGGACTGACTCAGTATCTGTGGTATCATGAATGCTGCTGATCATTGTGCAATCACCTGTGAACATCCTCAATTCTGACCTTATGATGGAGGGAAGGTCATTGATGCAGCAGCCGAAGATGGTTGGGCTGAGGACATGACCCTGAGGAACTTCTGCAGTGATGTCCTGGAGCTGAGATGACTGACCTCCAACAACCACGGCCATCTTCCTATGTGTCAGGTATGACTCCAAACAGCAGATACCCATTGATTCCAGTTTGGCTTGGGCTTCTTGACTGCACCATTGGTAAAATGCAGTCTTGATGTTAAGGACAGTCACTGCCACCTCACCTCTGGAATTCACTGCTGATGACAACTTCCATCACTTCACTGATGACCATGAGTGGACTGACAGGGTGGTGATTGGTTGGGCTATCCCCTCATCAGCTGGCATCCTATGCATCCCCAGCAGGCACCATATTTTCCTGATGCCCTCACACAACCAACATCCTACTTACCTGGCATCCCATGCCTAGCACTTTACCCCTTCCCCTACACAGCTGAACCCCATTTGCCTGCCATTCTGGCACACCACCCACCTCGCTCTCTACTTACCTGGGAGTCTACCTCCCATGTGTCCATCTGACATTCTATTATCCCAGTGCCCTGACCTCGCACTTACCTTACAGAAACATTACAAAGGAGACAGGAGCCAGAGTAAGACATTCAATCCATCCAGCCTGCTCTGATATTCAATATGATCATGCTCAATTACCTAATCCCACACTCTCTCCATATCCCTTGACTCCTTTAGCCACAACAGCTATATCCGCTTCCATCCGGAAAATTTCAATGTTTTAACCACAACCACTCTCTATGGCAGAGAATTCCGCAGACTGAGTAATCTCTGGGTGAAGAAACTTCTCAACACCTTAGTCCTAAAATGTTTACCCCTTGTCCTTAAACTATGACCCCCAGTTCTGGATTCCGTCACCATTAGAATCATCCTTCCTGCATCTGACCTGGCTGTTCCTGTCAGAATTCTATAGGTCTTGATGAGATTCCCCCTCATAATTCCAATGAATGAACTCCTAACTGACCTAATCCCTCCTCTCACCTCAGTCCTGCCATTCCCAGGAACCAACGTGGTAGACTTTCACTGCACTCCCTCTGTTACAAAAACATCTGTCTTCAGATAAAGAGACCAAAACTGCCATAGTATTCGCGGTGTGGCCTCAACAATACACTGTCCAGTTGCAGCAAGACATCCTTGTTCATGTACTCAAATCCTTTCACTATTAAAACCAACAGTTTTCCTCTTTTCACACCTGCTGCACCTGCTTGCTTACTATCAGCATGAGCCTTATTGAGTCCTCTCTCAATTTACATCCATTCAAATAATAATCTTTCTTCCCTTGTTTGCGACCAAAGTGAACAACCTCGCATTTATCTGCATTTTACTGCATCTGTATTTTCCTACTCACTCAGACTGTGCAAACCATACTGCAAGATCCCTGCATCCACTTACAGATTGCCAGCAGCTGTCAAATGGTGGTCAGGACCTTTAAGTGGCAGGATGTGACAGCAAACTGATGTGAGGCGTGAGGTGAACTGGACCGTGGATGTGCAGCGAAAGAACCGTCAGGATGGAAGTATGCCTCCACAAAGAGGCCTGAGCAGAACCTCCTGTCCCAGAAATCTTTCGTAAAAAAGGTGGCTGTGTGTTTGGAAAGCTGGCCCATCACGTTTCACTTGTTAGTAACTAGCATTATGTTCCATTGAAATGATGGGATCACAAAATCAACAAACAGTTGTAGGCACAGGATACTACGAAGGTTATGGGCTCTGACACTAGCATGGAAACTACAGAGCTTGCTGTACCCTTAGCCAAGCTGTTCTAGTGCAGCTACAACACTGGCATCCACCCGGCATTGTGAAAAATTTCCTGTACATAAGTTGTAGGCCAAATCAACTAATGACCTCAAATAGTCGACTCCTCGATCATTTGTCAAGTGATGAACGGTGTCATCAACAGTGCTATCTAGCAGCACCTGCTCAGCAATAACCTGCTGCCCAGTTTGGGTTCCACCAGGCTCCACTCAGCTCCTGAACTCATTGCAGCCTTGGTTCAAACATGGACAAAAGAGCCAGATTCCAGAGGTGAGAGTGACTGCCCTTGATATCAAGGCTGCATTTTGCCAAGTGCAGCAACAAGGGACCCCAGCAAAAACTGAGAATCACTAGTTATACCTGACACATAGGAAAATGGTTGTGATTGTTCCCCAAAAGCTGAACAGAAGTGAGGATTGCAGAAATTATGAGTAAACTGAGCAGGACAACAGGAGGAAGGAACTAATCGGAAGGGAGTAGAAAATAGGAACACTGTTGCTTAGGGGAGCATGATAATCAAGGGATTGGTACTGTCCTCTGCAGCCATGAGCAGGAGTCCCGGAGGCTGTGTTGCTCCGACCTAATCTACAGGCAATCAGGGAAAACCATCAACTTGGTGAAAGCTCTTTGGTCTGCCCAAGACTTTTTGGCCTTCCAGAACAAGGAGCTGTCCCCAGCTGAGGGCAAATTCCAATGTCCAGGATTACGTGTTGAGGGATGCAATAAGGCTTGGGGCAGCTGCCACCAAGGTGCAGTGGGGAAAGGCCACTGTCTGAGGTCTTCTTGCTGAAGTTAAATGCGGGTCTAATCAGTTATCCGAATTTCCCGATGCCTTAACTCATATAAATATAGTCTGGTTCAAGTCAGAGATGCCTGTAGTTTGGAAAGAATCAAACTTCCTCTGTTTGTTTGTTTCCTTGATATGTTATTGTACAGAACCAAACTAAGGGCAGCACGGTGGCTCAGTGGTTAGCACTGCAGTCTCACAAAGCCAGGGACCTGGGTTGGATTCCTGCCTCAGGTGACTGTCTGCGTGGGTTTCCTCCCACAGTCCAAAGGTGTGTAGGCTGGGTGGATTGGCTATACTAATTTGCCTGTAGTGTTCAGGGGTGCATGGGTTATAGGGGGATGGGTCTGGGCGGGATGCTTCAAGGGGCGGTGTGGACTTGTTGGGCCAAAGGGCCTGTTTCCACACTGTAGGGAATCTAATCTAATCTACGTTTGTGACGATGTGTATGTAAAGAATTTTTTCATGTAAACAGTATATTTTTGAAATAAGAAGAAAAGTTAGCAGAGAGTAAATGAAGTCAAGGAGTTAAATATTTGACTTAAAGGCTGGTGTGTGTGGAATTGCACTGCCATCTGTACTGGGGTAGAAAGGGATGTTCCTGTGAGATGGGCTTCACTTGAACTTTCTGAGTAAATCGAAAATGATGGCTGTATAGGGGGCTTTAAACTAATTCAGTTGAGGGGTAGGTTCAGGAGGGGGCTGCGCAGGGTTGTAAGTAAAAAGGATATTGCAACATTGCAGAGAAACTACCTTGATATTGATGCCCGAGTGAAGCAGGAAGGGACAGAGTATGCAAATATTAAGAACAGCAGTTAGTCGGGTCCAATGTGATTAAAAATGGCACAAAAACAAAATTAATGGTTCTTTACTGAAATGTGCATGGTATTCAGAGCAAAATAAATGAACTAATGACACAAACAGAAGTTAATGATAATGATCATGGAGCCCTTACAGAGACATGGTCATAAGGAGATCAAAGCTGGAGCTACATATTGAGTGGAAGTGACTCTTTGAAAGATCAGATGAGAAGGAATTGGGCTGTCGACCAGCATTGTTAGTACGGAATGGATTAAGTCCACTCGTAAGAAACGATCTTGGATTGGACAATGTAGATTCCACATGGGTGGAGGTAAGTAATTATAAAGGGAAGAAGAGACTGGTAGGAATAGCCTGTAGGCCCCTTAACAGCAGCTGTTCTGTATTACAGAAAAGAAATAGGAGGTAATGGTGATGCGTAAAAACAGCATCACATTAACCATGGTTGACTTTAAAGCCGTGCATACTGGGAAAATCAAATGCGCTAATTTCTCCGAAGATGAATCCATACAGTGTGTTTGGAAATGCTTCTTCGAACAAAATGTTGCAGATACTTCTAGGAATCAGACTATTTTTGTATCTGGTAATATGCAATGCTCACAGCGTGAAAGATATGCAAGAAAACCGTGACCATAACATGACAGAACTCAACATCGAGAATGAGAAGCCTGCACTGGAAACAAATATGCAACACTTAAACAAGGGGATGCACATGGGGTTGAAGACCATGTTGGCTGGAATGGGTCAGACAAGGAGGTTAGCAGAAAAGACAGCTGAGGAAAAAGCCAGATATTTACCATAAAATTTCATGACTCTTAGTAAAGATATGTCTCACTAAGAAAGAACGATTCCTGAAGGGAATAATCAAACCTTGATTAACCAAAGTAGACAATGATGGTGTTGAGTTGAAAGAACGAAAATATTTTGAACATTAGCGGTAAAACAGAGGATTGGGATTGTTTTAAAGGCCAGCAAAAGATGGCCAAATGCTAATAACAGAGAAAGAAAATAAACTATGAGTTCAAACAAACTTATAATAGACAATCAGACAGGAAGAGTTTGAATGAATGAGGGCTTTATAATTGCCGTCACGCGCATTTTACAGTAAAATACAGTTAAAAGCTTCAACTGCCACCACATCCAACACCATTTTGAATAGTAAGAAGAGTAAAAATATGGAACTGAAAGAGAATCCTCCGCTGCCTCGCTGCTGCCTGAGCTGGCTTCAGCCAGGTAAGAGTTGCCACCCTTTAGGCACCATCTATTCACCACTGGGACCAACTTGCCAATGCTGATTTCCGTGCTGAACCCACATTAGCCCTGCAACCAGGATCCCCCTGGCTCTACCGCTGCCTCGGTGATTCCAGGCATCATCTGGATGGGCAAGTTCCAGTGAGGACTCAAAGTGTCGAGGAAGTGGGCGGAGGTGAGGTGGCACTGAAGAGTCATGACTTTCAGTCCAGTGATGGCAGTGTCATGAAGAGGCCTCGTGTCTGTCCACCAGGCCTAAGACCCATGACAGTGCATTTAACAAGAAGGACTGTAGAGTCGGACACTTTCTTTACTTATTCATTTTTCTGACTTCATATTCTGTGTTGCAGTTTATTTTTCTGTGTTTTAAGATGTTGCTGAAGAGGGACCACACTGTAAAACACTTTCCACTGTACTTTTGTAACAAGATACACATGACAATAATTAAATCAAATCAAATAAATACTGATCGTTACAGTGGAAAACATAAACAGCATTCCAAAATTACCAAGGCCAGCAGGACAGGAGGAACAAACACAACAAATATCACCAGAGAAATAGTACCAGGGAAACTAATTGGATTAAATTCTCCTGGACCTAATCCCAGATTTTAAGGGAAATAGTTACAGGGAGCATGAAAGTGCTGGTGGTAATCTTCCCGAAATCCTAAGATTCTGGAAAAGTCTGAGGGGCCTGAAAAACTGCCAATGTAACGCTATCATTTACAAGAGGAGAAAGACAAAAACACATTACAATTGCCCTGTTAGCTTAACATCTGCCATCAGCAAAGTGTCTATTATAAACAATATAATAATAGAGTAATTAGAAATACTGTAAGTCCATCAGAGACAGGAACAGAATCAGGCCATTCTTCTCCATCATTTGAACATTGCTAACACGCTCCTCAACCCATACCCCTGCTTTCTCCCTGTAACACTTGATCCCTTTACTAATCAAGAACCTATCTATTTCTGTCTTAAATACATTCAATGAATTGGCCTCTCCAGCCTTCTGCAGCAATGCGTTCCACAGATTCACCACCCTCTGGCGAAAGAAATCCCGTCTTATCTCAGCTCGAAGCGGGATTCCCTTCATGCTGACTGTACACTTCAATCGCAGCCTCTAAAGGCCCTGGAGACTTTGTGGAGGATCAGAAGATAGGCGTCAGCCCTTTGGTATTTCACCCCATCAGAATGGGTAGTGCAATTGGCATTCCTTGGTATTAACCTCTTTAAACTCTTCCAGACCCATATGCAGCAGGATCCCTCTCTTGACGAATCCTCAAAGACCTGCAAATTATTTTGCTTCAAATAATTATCAAATTACCCTTTAGAAAGCCATGATTTTGGACCTCCTCTATAGGCAAGGCAATGGCCTAGTGGTATTATCGCTGCACCAGATACTGTTCTTGGTTTGAATTCTGCCATTTGAATCATGGGCTTGAATTCATAAATATCTGGAATTAGGAGTCTAATGGTCAGTGTGGAGCCGTTGCTGATTGTCAGGGCAAAAAAACACCTCGTTCACTAATGCCCTTGAAGGAAAGAAATCTGCTATCCATGCCAAGTCTGGCCTTCATGTGACTGATTGTTCACTGCCCTCTGGACAATTAGAGATGGGCAATAAATGGTGATCGTGACAGTGACACCTACATTCTGTGAAAGAATAAAAAGTTATTTTATCTGTCTTTGTTGAATTCTCAAGCATTTCATTTCCTATCTTGTCAACGGAGCATTGCAATTGAATGACATGTTCCTTTCTCACATTCAACCTTATGTCCTGCCTGAGGGTTGCTGTTTGATGTTCAAACCAGCTAAACTTAATAAGCCTCCACTCAGACAGTAGTGTCATTACAGCTGACAGGTATTTGTAGGTTATCAGTTCTTGCAGACGAGGACTGAAGCCCAATTCCCCATAAACCTCTTTTTCCATCTTTCTCAATGTCACTTTTAAAGGTAAGGATGATCTTTCACTTTGAAAATAATTTTGATTCCCTTGAATTCAAAAACGATGAAGAATAATTCAGAACTTGACTCAACAAGTTTTCAAATGATTGGTATCAGACAGTAGGGGGTGCAGTGATATCATGCAACTCTGGATTTCTGATCGGCTGTGTTTGATGACACCTTTGTTAACACTGTTCTATACCAAAATTGGATTTTCTGATCACGTGCTTGATATTCTACCAATTGATAGATCTGAATTATAGAATACACACGTTTGTACTTGACCATTGGTTTCATGGGCAAGTGGGTCTAAACAAGGAATTCAATTAAATTGAAAGAACTGAGACATAATGAAAGAAAAGGGAAGGGATTTGATACAACTGGGTGGCCAGACTGTCTGGGCCATCTCGAAGTGTGTCTTTAATTCATCCATGTGAGGGAGAAATGAACGTCACATAGAAAATGGGTCTCATCGAAATGTGAGGAGGTGATCAGAAGCAAAAATCTCTGTGGGTCAAGGAGAGAGCACAGAGGAAAGAGAGGCCAGTGAATCCCACAGCTTTTCAGCCACCTGGTTTCCTCCCTAGTAAATGTGGCAGAACCTGTTGTGTCAGAGTGGGACTGAGCCACAGCAAGCACCGCTTAATCCATCACAGAATTCCTAAAATGCAGCAGCAGGCTATTCAGTCCATATCAGTCCTCTAAAAAGGATCCCACCCTGCCCCACACGCCGACACTATCCCTGTAATTTTGCATTTCCCATGGCTAATCTAACTAGTCTGCACATCCATGGATACTATGGGCAATTTAGCATTACCAATCCACCTAAACTGCACAGTTTTAGACTGTGGGAGGAAACTGGGCAACTTGTGGAAACACTCTCAGACAGGGGGGAAATGGGAAAACGCCACATAGACAATCACCCAAAACTGGAATCAAACCCAGATCCCTTGTATTGTGAGACAGCAGTGCTAACCACTGTGCCACCTTGCCAGTCACAGCCAACAAGATGGGAGGCTGCCACTGAGAAATGGAAAGAATGCTTCTACTCTTAATGCTGGGCTATTTTGGTCTTGGTCAACAGGGATCTTTTACTCTTTAAATATATCTGATCCCCCTTGTACAGGATGCTGAGGGTACCATGAGCATTTCAGCACAGATCACCGATCATAAGCCACGATCGAATTGAAAGGCAAAGCAGACTTGATGGGCTGAATGGACTAATTCTGCCCCTATGTCATATGGTTTTATGGTCACAGAAGACCTGATAGTCCTTGGGGATAATAGAGCAAGACCAATTTTTCAGCTTGTAGGAGCAGACAGATAGGCATACAACGTGGTTCCATTCTGATGCAAACTCCTGCCGTGTTGTGTAAAGCTGGCCCCACCGACATTTGACCACATTGTTGCCAGCATCAATTGTCAACGAGAGAGGGAATGACAAACAAGGCAGCTTCTGGTATCTTCATTCCAATGTCTATATATGAGCTGTATTGATAAACAGAAGCAAAAAAAAATTGACTCAGAGCAGCTGGAACTTGAACACAGAAATAACACAGTGTAGAGCTGGATGAACACAGCAGGCCAAGCAGCATCAGAGGAGCAGGAAAGCTGACGTTTCGGGTGAGACCCTTCTTCAGAAAATGGGGGAGCATCTCAACCAGAAACGTCATCTTTCCTGCTCCTCTGATGCTGCTTGGCCTGCTGTGTTTATCCAGCTCTACACCATTTTAACTCAGATTCTCCAGCATCGGCAGTTCCTACTATCTTGGAACTTGAACACATTCTTGGTGAAGAACAAAACATGCAGGTGTCTTTGTCCTGTTTATCACCAAGCATGTGTCCTCTTTAATTGGAAAGCCTTGAGGCTTTATCTTTTTATTATTAGTGTGTCCCAGCAGAAATGTGCAGTCTGAAAAACATTGATTCTGTCCCCTTTCTTTATTTCTCAGGCAATGTTGTTGCTGAAACAAACCAAATCACTGTGTATTTTAAGCACCGGGAAATTCTTATTGGAAAATAACCTGCAGCTTGATTCTCATGAGAATCCATGTTGTGCAGAAATGATACAATGGAAGGGTAAACGTTTTCTGGCCTTTGGGGAAAGAGAGGGGCCGAGGGATTAATTTGACAGCTTTTGCACAGCCCAGGCACGATGAGTCAGTTGGCTTCTTTCTGTGCTGTAAACTGCTATGATTTTGAGTGTTGAACTTCAAACTGTAAATAAAGTGCATGGTATTCATATCTGCAGTGACTTGGTAGATAAAAAAAATGAGAAAATGGCTTAAGCAATTACTGTTCCAGCAATACTGCCGGTGTGGGAAAAGAGGAGCACTGTGCTTTTGAAGCCTCTGCTTCAGATTCTAGCTGTGGAATTTCTCAAGTTGATTTAGTGATCATTGCAAAATTTTTGTGTCCTTGCTGCCATTCCTTTAAAAAAGACTGTTTGTTGCTGCAAGGAACAGTGAATGAAGGGGCATGGGATGACTTTCACAGCTGGTGATACCATGTTTAAACATTCAATGTTAAACTGAGGTCTCATAGGCCATCTCAGGCAGATGTAGGCAGCTTCTGTTGGACTATTCAAAGAAGCACGGGGGTAGCCTGGTCAACAATAATCAATAAAAATAGCAGTAAAGCATTTTGGAACAACCTGAAGCCTTTATACATTTCTTTTTCAATGATGCAAATTCTTTCGACCTCTTGACGTCAAGCAACAACTGAGGATAGAGATAGAATTGATGATTCAGATCATTGACTGTCTTCAAATGGGTACCTCTTGCAAGTTTTGTGAGGAGGACTTTTTTTCTTCAGAAGTTAGTGAATCTGTAGAACATTTTACTGCAGAGGGCTGCAGAGATTGGATTGTTAAGTATGTTCAAGGCTGAGATGGACTGATTTTTCAAGGGTGATGGAGAAAAAGCAGGAAAATGGAATTTGAGAATTATCAGATAAGCCACGGTACCATTGCGTGGCTGTGCACATTCGATGGGCCGATGTTCTTATGTCTTATGGCCTTATTAAGATTTAATGTGCCAAAATTTTACAGTATTTGAATGTGGTTCCCCTGTTCAAGAAGGGGAGTAGAGACAACCCTGGTAATTATCGACCAGTGAGCCTTACCTCAGTTGTTGGTAAAGTGTTGGAAAAGGTTATAGGGGATAGGATTTATAATCATCTCGAAAAGAATAAATTGATTAGGGATAGTCAGCACGGTTTTGTGAAGGGAAGGTCGCGCCTCTCAAACCTTATTGAGTTCTTTGAGAAGGTGACCAAACAGGTAGATGAGAGTAAACCGGTTGATGTGGTGTATATGGATTTCAGCAAGGTGTTCGATAAGGTTCCCCACAATAGGCTATTGTACAAAATGCGGAGGAATGGAATTGTGGGAGATATAGCAGTTTGGATCGGAAATTGGCTTGCTGAAAGAAGACAGAGGGTGTAGTTGATGGGAAATGTTCATCCTGGAAACCAGTTACTAGTGGTGTACCGCAAGGGTCGGTGTTGGGTCCACTGCTGTTTGTCATTTTTATAAATGACCTGGATGAGGGCGTAGAAGGATGGGTTAGTAAATTTGCAGACAACACTAAGGTCGGTGGAGTTGTGGGTAGTGATGAAGGATGCTGTAGGTTGCAGAGAGACATAGATAAGCTGCAGAGCTGGGCTGAGAGTGGCAAATGGAGTTTAATGCAGACAAGTGTGAGGTGATGCACTTTGGTAGGAGTAACCGGAAGGCAAAGTACAGGGCTAATGGTAAGATTCTTAGTCGTGTAGATGAGCAGAGAGATCTCGGTGTCCATGTACACAGATCCTTGAAAGTTGCCACCCAGGTTGACAGGGCTGTTAAGAAGGATTACAGTGTTTTAGCTTTTATTAATAGAGGGATCGAGTTCCGGAACCAAGAGGTTATGGTGAAGCTGTACAAAACTCTGGTGCGGCCGCACTTGGAGTATTGTGTACAGTTCTGGTCACCGTATTATAAGGAAGATGTGGAAGCTTTGGAAAGGGTGCAGAGGAGATTTAATAGGATGTTGCCTGGTATGGAGGGAAGGTCTTACGAGGAAAGGCTGAGAGACTTGAGGATGTTTTCGTTGAAGACAAGAAGGTTGAGAGGTGACTTAATTGAGACATATAAAATAATCAGAGGGTTAGATAGGGTGGATAGGGAGAGCCTTTTTCCTAGGATGGTGACGGCGAGCACGAGGGGGCATAGCTTTAAATTGA
The DNA here is from genome assembly GCF_030684315.1 of Stegostoma tigrinum. Lineage (NCBI taxonomy): Eukaryota > Metazoa > Chordata > Chondrichthyes > Orectolobiformes > Stegostomatidae > Stegostoma > Stegostoma tigrinum. The sequence continues at coordinate 177,876,780 of NC_081354.1, read as the reverse complement.
GGGGTGAAAGATATAGGAGAGATGTCAGAGGTAGTTTCTTTACTCAGAGAGTAGTAAGGGAATGGAACGCTTTGCCTGCAACGGTAGTAGATTCGCCAACTTTAGGTACGTTTAAATCGTCATTGGACAAGCACATGGACGTACATGGAACAGTGTAGGTTAGATGGGCTTGAGATCGGTATGACAGGTCAGCACAACATCGAGGGCCGAAGGGCCTGTACTGTGCTGTAATGTTCTTTGTTCTCGTGTGCTAGCATGAGTGCTTAGGTATATGGATGAAAATGGAAGTGTTTAGGGGCGTAGGGTATGTGAGGGAAGTTGGTAAGGTGGCAGATGGATAGAGGGCCTTCTGAGTTGGTGGCCAGTTCGTAGGCTGACAGACTGGCAGGCGGGAAGGATGGCAAATCAATAGGGTTTTAGGTCTGTGCTGCAGACTGGTAAATGCGGGTGATAAGCTTGGGTCTTGGGGGAGTTGGGTTACTGAGGCATTTGAAGGATCAGGCAGTGCGGTATTAGAATGTTGGGGATCGGAGAGTTTTGGCAATTAGAGTGTCTGTCAGGGAATTGGAGGGTGAGAGGGAGGAGATTGCGAATGTTTGGGACAGTCACGGGGTCAGTGGGCTTGGAGGCTTAGAAGGAAGTTGCAGTCTGCAAAGGGAGACAAAGACCAGTCAGAGGGTTGGGTGTGGGGTCAGAGTTTGGGAAGAGTTAAAGGGCCAAGCGGAAGGTCGAGGGCCACCGGAGTGTGTGCAGAAACTCGTAGGAGGTAATTGGAGGATCTGGGGAGGGTTAAAGTATCAGAGGAACAGGTGGAGTGTTAGGTTGGAGTCAGATGGGGAGAAGAAATTAGAGAGTCAGGGAGCTTCAGAGGCTTGTAAAGGGGTGTGGGATGTTAACTTGGGAGGAGCTGAGTCAGTTTTACAGTTTTAGATAAATTAGACATGGCCGTAAGTTGTTTAATGTTCCCTGGATAACTATCTCCAAATATCTGGAGACTGGAAGATCTTGGCCAATGAAATTTTTGACTTGTGCTGAGTGGGGGTTGAAAGTAATATCCACACCAAATTGAACAGCTTACTAAGATTGGATTTTCCAATGATCACAGGTTTCTGAAAAGCCTTCAAGTTCAAACACAGCAGTGCTGATTTGAATCTAACCTGGGCGCAACTTCTGGTCCCCTGTGCCCAATTAAAGTCAATGAGAGTGAAATGGGATAACAAACCACAAACCAATAACCCATGGCCTTCCGTGGAATGTATTAGGTTCAAATCAGAACTTGCAGGTTTGAAAAAAGTCATAGAAACAATGTTAGATTTAGATATGAAAAAAATCTAAAATAATGGGCAAGACAAAATCAAGGTTGTTAAAATGGAGTGGACATTTTTGAGGACTTATTTCAGTGCTGGAGCTGATTTCGTCAATTTCTGGGAGCAGTGAATACTGTTGTATAAGCTGTTACTTTGTTTTTGGAGATTTGAAAAAAAATCATAACAATGGTACTTTAAACAGAAGAAAAGAGAGAGTACGTGGGAGGTTGGTCATAGAGCTGCTGTAGAGTACAGAAGAAAAAGACATTAAAGACACTGAGGACTTGGAAAATCTGGAGTAAAGCCTGCTAGTCAGGCTAAAGACAGCTTATCTTTGAGCTCCTGGCTCTGCAAATTTTGAAAAGCGGGTGTTTGGGTTTGTTTAGAGATAGTAAGAACTGTCGACGCTGGATTCAGAATAGCACAGTGTGAAGCTGGAGGAACACAGCAGGCCAGGCAGCAACAGAGAAGTAGGGAAGTTGACGTTCCAGGTCAAGCCCCTTCTTCAGAAATGGGGGAGGGGAAAGGGGCTCTAAAATAAACAAAGACGAGTGGTCAGGCTGGGGATGGTAAAGGAAAGGAAGGAAATTGGAGTTAAAGATTATCAGATCAGCCATTATGTTTATCAATGATGGATCGGACTGATAAGCTGAATCTGATCTTTCACTGTTATGGTCTGTCAAATGGTAGGATAGTCTTTCCCAGTGAAGACGTTTATTGCAACTACAGAGCTGGTCATTGCACTTTTCAAAATAATGACTGCCTGGCAAAATAATTCACTGTGTAAAGACTTCCGAGATGTGAGGAGCAAATTGCAACCTTGGAGCTGAAACTAGGCGGCTAATAAATTGCATCCTGCCCCTCGTTCCCTTAATCTCATTTGTTTGCCCAAAGAGCCATTGGACATTGCGTGGGGAGCATATAACAAATGACCATCTATTTCCTTCCAGACATCCATGCTGAAGTATCACTGTGAGAAGGTGTTACATAAAATTGTGGCTAATTCCCATCTCTTTTAGTGGTGTAGGTCAGGAACAAAAACTGGAGGGCTGTGAAAACATTTCTTGAAGATATTCAGATGAAGGAAACAAAAGCATTGACTGAAACTCAACATCTGGTTGTTTGCATGGAATGACATGGCAAGTTCCTAGAATTCCTACAGAGTGGAAACAGGCCCTTTGGCCCAACAACTCCACACTGACACTCGGAGCATCCCCCCAAATGCATTTCCCTATAGCCCACCTAATCTACACATCCCTGAATGCTATGGGCAATTTAGTATGGCCAATCCACCTAGCCTGCACATCTTTAGACTGTGGGAGGAAACTGGAGCACCTGAAGGAAACCCACACAGGCACAGGGAGAATGTGCAAACACCACACAATCAATTGTCAGAGGCTGGAAGTGAACCAGGAACCCTGGTGATGTGAGGTAGCAGTGCTAACCACTGAGCCACCTTGCCACCTGCAGCTTGGCTGCATAATCCCCAAAGTGAGAATCATGCCCCGAGACCAACAAGTCCAGGTTCTGAGACGGGGGAAATGATCAAGTGTTTCAGCAAATATGGGGTCAAAGCCCAGTCTCTCCCAGATGGGAAGTTGTCAAAGGAGTCAAAGACATTGAAGTTAGCTAGCCAGCTGCAGCTGGGAAATATGGATTACACAGTGATACTGTGTCCAGCTACAGAGCAAGTATTAAATTACACAGGACAGTACCAGTTGAAAAACCATCCATCACCTTTCTCAGTTTGTCTGCCACAAAAGGCCAGCATTTGGATGTTTTCTAGACCAAAGAATAAAAAATGTCTCACTGGAAACAGATTTTCAGCATGATTAGTCAAACATCAGATACAAGATCCTAGGAATGAAACTGTCCTTTTCACACAATAACAACAGATAGTGAAATAATCTGTCACTAATTGTTGAGAAACAAGGCGCAGAGCTGGATGAACAGAGCAGGCCAAGCAGCATCAGGGGAGCAGGAAGGCTGATGTTTCGGGCCTAAACCCTTCTTCAGAAATTGGGGAGAGAAAGGAGGACATCTGCATCCTCAAGGCCCTCCACTTTTTCCTGTCCTGCAGGCCCAACCAGTCCCCCCACACTGACACCCTTATCTGTTTAGCCGAACTCGTCCTTATCCTCAACAACTTCTCCTTCAATTCCTCCCACTTCCTACAGACAAAGGGGATGGCCATGGGTACCCACATGGACCCAAGCTATGCCTGCCTCTTTGTAGGTTACGTGGAACAGTCCCTCTTCCACGCCTACACTGGCCCCAAAACCCACCTCTTCCTCCATTACATTGATGACTGTATTGGCACCGCCTCGTGCTCCTGTGAGGAGCTCGAACAGTTCATCCACTTCACCAACACCTTCCACCCCAACCTTAAGTTCACCTGGACTATTTTGAACTCCTCTTTCGCGACCTCTCTGTCTCCATCTCTGGCAACCACCTGGAAACTGATATCCATTTCAAGACCACCGACTCCCACAGCTACCTAGAATACACCTCCTCCCACCCACCTTCCTGCAAAAATGCCATCCCTGTTCCCAATTCCTCTGCCTCCGCCGCATCTGCTCCCAGGATGAGGCATTCTACTCCCCTACATCTCAGATGTCCTCGTTTATCAAGGACCGCAACATACCCCCCACCTCAGTAGTCGAAAACGCCCTCGACCATGTCTCCTGCATTTCTCACAACTCATCCCTCACAAACCCCTCCCCGCAATAACAACCAAAACAAAATCATCCTCATCCTCACATACCATCCCACCAACCTCCGGATCCAACGCATCATCCTCCGACACTTCCACCATCTGCAATCTGATCCCACCACCAAAGACATTTTTCCCTCCCCACCCTTTTCTGCTTTCTGGAGGGACCACTTTCTCCGTGACTCACTTGTCACCTCCACACTCCCCTCTAGCACCACCACTCCCGGCACTTTTCCCTGCAACTGCAGGAAGTGCTACACCTGCCCCTCTACCTCCCCCTTCACTCCCATCCCAGGTCCCAAGATGACTTTCCATATCAAGCAGATGTTCACCTGCACATCTGCCAATGTGGTATACGGCATCCGCTGTTCCCGTTGTGGCTTCCTCTACATCGGGGAAACCAAGCAGGGGCTTGGGAACCGCTCTGCAGAACACCTATGCTTGGTTTTCACGAAACAACTGTATCTCCCAGTCACAAACCATTTCAACTCCCCCTCCCATTCCTTAGACGACATGTCCATCCTGGGCCTCCTGCAGTGCCACAATGATGCTACCTGAAGGTTGCAGGAACAGCAACTCATATTGTGCTTGGGAACCTTGCAGCCCAATGGTATCAATGTTGACTTTACAAGCTTCAAAATCTCCTCTCCCCCTAGCATCTCCCAAAACCAGCCCAACTTGTCCCTGCCTCCTAAACCTGTCCTTCCTCCCACCTATCCCCTTCTCCCACCTCAGGCTCCACCCCCAAGTCCTACCTACTAACCTCATCCCGCTTCCTTGACCTGTCCGTCCTCCCTGGATTGACCTATCCCCACCCTAACTGCCCACCGACACTCACCTTTACTGGCTCCATCCCGCCTCCGACACTCACCTTTACTGGCTCCATCCCGCCTCTTTGACCTGTGTGTCTCCTTTCCACCTATCTCCTCCTCTATCCATCTTCTATCCGCCTCCCCCTCTCTCCCAATTTATTTCAGAATCCCCTTCCCCTCCCCCATTTCTGAAAAAGGATCTCGGCCCAAAACCTCAGCCTTCCTGCTCCTCTGATGCTCCTTGTGTTCATCCAGCTCTACACCTTGTTATCTCGGATTCTCCAGCATCTGCAGTTCATACTATCTCTGTCATTACTTGTTGTTGTGTGTGTTTTGCCATCACAATGGCAAGCAGCCATTTTCAAAATGCTTAGGAATTCACTGTTTAGATATAAAGTTGATAGCACCCGCAGATTAACAAAGACAATGTTGGATTACATAATCAATGTAATAGTGTTGTTTTTTATTTGTTTGTTCAAGGGATCTGTGCATCATTCGCCAGATCAAAATTTATTATCAATCCCTAATTTCCCTTGAGAAGGTGGTAGCAAGCTTCTTGAAAGAAGTATTAACTGTTGCAAAACTCAGCTGTTTCATTAATGTCTATTATCAAAGGAAATCTGCTGTCATTAACTAATCTGGCCTGTGTGTGACTCCGAACTCACAGAAGAACACATCTCTTAAATGCCCCATGATATGGCTAAGGAAGTCATTCGTTGTGTTAAACTGCTACGATGTCTAAGAGGGTACAGACAGAAGAAATTACAATGAAACTGTACAGTGCCCTGCTGAAATAACAAATTGTGGAGCTGGATGAACACAACAGGCCAAGCAGCATCTTAGGAGCACAAAAGCTGACGTTCCAGACCTAGACTAGGCTATTCCGTTGTGTCCGTGGTTTGAGCCATGGTAAAATTTAGGTTTTTCAGACTGAAAGGTCACCTTGTAGAATTAAACTAAAGTTGCCAAGGAAATAGAAAAAGGAAAATTACCTTAAATTAGTCTCCAGGGGTAATGCAAAGCAACAGGTTCAAATTAGTAAATGTAAATTAAGGCTGAGGTCAAGGAGTTTTCCAAAGAGAAACAGGGTAATATTAGGGAAGAATTCTCAGGTTTTATTGTGGATTTATGTGGAGACCCTATGAATCAGCAAGAGAAATTGAATGATGCAATGTAGAATGGAGGATCCTTTGAGTATTCGAGCGAGGATGGACCAAGTTAACTTCCACATCCATAATTATGAGTCATGGGCTTGTGACCTTGCCCTGAACAGCAATGCACATTCTGCTAAGCCTTTCATTTCTAGGTGCCCTGCAAGCGAAGGAGGAGGAGCTTGTGAAATCTGATCATATCACTGCTGCTATTTTGAGCATTCTTTATAAATCCTACTATTCTGTTTAGCGAGAACCAGCCGACTGACCCATATGGTGGGATACATACCAGAATGGGAAATGATTTGTCCTTAGCTCAAGAATCCTCAGACCTAGATGTCAAATGTACGTTTACAATAAGCATATTTAAAGGGTTTTTAACTGATTTATTTTTCAGAAGTGGACATCACAGTTCAGGCCAATATTCATTGCCCATTTTTAGTTACTCTGAGGAGATGGTGCTGTGATCAGCAGAACAAAAACAAAAAAACAGTACAGCACAGGAACAGGCCCTTCAGCCCTCTAAGCCGACACTGACACATTTTCTCCAACCATATTAAAACTGTCTTCAATTACAGGATCAGTATCCCTCTAATCCCTTCCTACTCTTGTATACTTCCAGGTGCTTCTTGAATGATGCTATTATGTCTGATTCCACTACCTCCTTTGGCAGCTCGTTCCAGGCACTCACCAGCTTTTGCGTGAAAAACGTGCCTCATAGATCTCTATTAAACACCCCCTTCCCACCAACATCTTAAACCTGTGTCCCCTTGTAATTGACTACTCCCCTCTGGGAAAAAGCCTCACATGAATCATGAAGGGGTTAGAGTAAATAAAGGGAAGTTATTTTTACAGTGGAATAGTCAGACGGCACAAATTTAAGGTTCCTGCGAAAGTAGACACGACAAGGGGAAAAGAGATAATGGGAACTGCAGATGCTGGAGAATCTGCGATAACAAAGTGTGGAGCTGGATGAACACAGCAGGCCAAGCAGCATCGCAGGAGCACAAAAGCTGACGTTTCGGGCCGAGACCCTTCATCAGAAGCAGCCTGATTTTTTCTGATGGGATGTGTATGCTCGGTGGATTAGTTGTGGGAAATGTGAGGTTACAGGTGTAGGTTAGGGGTCTGGGTGAGATGCTCTTTGGAAGCTTAGTGCAGACTCAGTAGGCTGAGTGGCCCCTTTCTGCACTGTTGGGTTTCTATGAAGGACGCCATTAATTTCAAACAGTGTCTCTTAATTTTTTACTCTTCTTAACATTTAATCTGTCCATACCCCTCTGCAGACTCTTCGTGTCATCTTCAACATTTGACCTCACAAATGTTTTTGTGTGACTTACAAACATGCCACTAATATGTAGTTATAAATTCACTTCCATCATGAATGAGGACTTCCCAATCCCTCTCCTCTGTAGCTATCCGCAGTCTGCCTCTCTAATTTCATAATATTCAGTGCCTTTATTCTTCCTGCCAAAGTCCATTGCCTCACAGATAACACGGTGTGAACGAACACAGCAGGCCAAGCAGCACCAGAGAAGCAGGACAGTTTGACGTTTGGGGTTGGGACCCTTCTTTAGAATTTTTTTTTCTGAAGAAGGGTCGCGACCCGAAACGTCAAACTTTCCTGCTCGGATTGGCCCGCTGTGTTCATCCAGCATCACACCATGTTACTTCAGATTCGCCAGCATCGGCAGTTCCCACTAGATCTGTTGCCTCACATTTCATCACATTATAGCCTAGCAAAGCCATTCACTTAACCTGTCGATATTCCGCTGGAGAGTCTGTGTCATCTTCACCATTTGCCTTCCCACCTGTTGTTATGTCATCCACAAACTTGGCTATAGTCCATTCATTTTCATCATCCAAGTCATTAATATATGTTGTAAATAATAGTATCGCCAGCACTGATCCCTACGGCACTCCACTCGTTACATGTTGCTATCCTGAAAGTGCTCCGATAATCCTAACTCTTTCTATTTGATAGCCAGTCCTCGATCCATAGAACATAGAACAGTACAGCACAGAACAGGCCCTTCAGCCCACAATGTTGTGCCGACCATTGATCCTCATGTATGCACCCTCAAATTTCTGTGACCATATGCATGTCCAGCAGTCTCTTAAATGACCCCAATGACCTTGCTTCCACAACTGCTGCTGGCAACGCATTCCATGCCCTCACAACTCTCTCTGTAAAGAACCCGCCTCTGACATCCCCTCTATACTTTCCTCCAACCAGCTTAAAACTATGACCCCTCGTGCTAGCCATTTCTGCCCTGGGAAATAGTCTCTGGCTATCAACTCTATCTATGCCTCTCATTATCTTGTATACCTCAATTAGGTCCCCTCTCCTCCTCCTTTTCTCCAATGAAAAGAGACCGAGCTGAGTCAACCTCTCTTCATAAGATAAGCGCTCCAGTCCAGGCAGCATCCTGGTAAACCTCCTCTGAACCCTCTCCAAAGCATCCACATCTTTTCTACAATAGGGCGACCAGAACTGGACGCAGTATTCCAAGTGCGGTATAACCAAAGTTTTATAGAGCTGCAACAAGATCTCACGACTCTTAAACTCAATCCCCCTGTTAATGAAAGCCAAAACACCATATGCTTTCTTAACAACCCTGCCCACTTGGGTGGCCATTTTAAGGAATCTATGTATCTGCACACCAAGATCCCTTTGTTCCTCCACACTGCCAAGAATCCTATCCTTAATCCTGTACTCAGCTTTCAAATTCGACCTTCCAAAACGCATCACCTCGCATTTATCCAGGTTGAACTCCATCTGCCACCTCTCAGCCCATCTCTGCATCCTGTCAATGTCCCGCTGCAGCCTACAACAGCCCTCTACACTGTCAACGACACCTCCGACCTTTGTGTCATCTGCAAACTTGCTGACCCATCCTTCAATCCCCTCATCAAAGTCATTAATAAAAATTACAAACAGTAGAGGCCCAAGGACAGAGCCCTGTGGAACACCACTCACCACTGACTTCCAGGCAGAATATTTTCCTTCTACTACCACTCGCTGTCTTCTGTTGGCCAGCCAATTCTGTATCCAAGCAGCTGAGTTCCCCTGTATCCCATTCCTCCTGACCTTCTGAATGAGCCTACCATGGGGAACCTTATCAAATGCCTTACTGAAGTCCATATACACCACATCCACAGCTCGACCCTCATCAACTTTTCTAGTCACATCCTCAAAAAACTCGATAAGGTTTGTGAGGCATGTCCTACCCCTCACAAAGCCGTGTTGACTGTATTTGATCAAGCCATGCTCTTCCAGATGGTCATCAATCCTATCCCTCAGAATCCTTTCTAACACCTTGCAGACGACAGACGTGAGACTTACCGGTCTGTAATTGCCGGGGATTTCCCTTTTTCCTTTCTTGAAGAGAGGAATTACATTTGCCTCTCTCCAGTCCTCAGGTACGACTCCAGTGGAGGGCGTGGATGCAAAGGTCTTCGCAAGTGGCGAAGCAATTGCATTTCTCGCTTCCCAAAGCAGCCGAGGACAAATCTGGTCCGGGCCTGGCAACTTGTCAATCTTAATGTTAATATACTACCCGCAGCACCATAAGCATTCATTTTGAGCAGTATCTTCTCAAATGCCTTTTGGAAATCCAACTACAGGTTTCCTTATATTTATTCTGCTTTTTACCTCGTTGACTCATTGACATTTACAGCAGAGAATGAGTCCATTTAGCATATCATTTCTGCACCAGTCAACAAAGATCTGACTACATTAATCTGCTTTTCTAGCTCTTAGTACTCTTCAAAGAATTCTAACAAATTTGTTGGGCATGATTTAAAGCTTTGCTGACTCTGCTTCATTACATTTTGTATTACTAAATGTTATGCTATTACATCCTTTGGAATAGACTCCAACAGTTTCCCAGTAACAGATGTGAAGCTAATGGATTCTTTACAGTTTTTATTTCTCACTCTTTTTAAATAAGGAGTTTACGTTGGCAGTTTTCAAATCCTCCGGGACATTTTCAAACCTAAGGATTCTTGAAAAATATTACCATCACATCTATTACCTCTGAAATTACTTCCTCTCACATCCTTTGATGCAACACATCAGGTCTTTAGCCCCACTGATTTCCCTGATATACTTTCTCTCGTGATAGTTATTGTATTTATTTCCTCCCAAATGCTCCACTACCACATTTGGTCCCTTGCTTATTTAATTTTTGGGGCATTATTTGTGTTTCCTACTGTGAGGACTAATGCAAAGTATTTATTCAATGCATCTGCACTTCCTCATTTCCCATTATTATTTCCCCAGCCTCATTCTCAAAGGAAAGTACGTTTATTTGCAAACATCTTTCCCTTTTTAAATATGTAAAGAAGCTCTTACTGTCTGTGTTTCTGTAACTTACTACATTTCCAGCAAAATTTATTTTCTCTCTACTTTTTGGTCTTCTTTTACTTGCCTTTAAGGCTTTCCCCATCCTTTGGTCTACTGCTAATGTTTTTCACATTGTATGTTTTTCTTTTAATTTGATGTTGTGCTTAACTTCCTGTTTAACCATGGCTGAATTACTGCCTTCTCAGAATCCTTGCTCCTCACTCAGATATATCTTTGTTGCGAGTCATGAACAATTTTCTTAAATGTCTACCTTTGTTCATCAAACAACTTTTCTGCTAAAATCTTTTCCCATCGACTCCAACTCAACCCTCATTATTTTGTTGATTTTTTTTAGGTTTAGCACAGGTACTCCCATCCATGTTTTGACTCTAAATCTGAATTGTAAATTCTACCATGTTAGGATCACTGTTTCCTTGGGGATCTTTTACTCTGAGATCATCTGTTGAACCCTCCTCAATGCAGATTATCAGATCCAAAATAACCTGACCTGTGATTCGATCCATAACGTACTCTTCTTGGAAAATTTCCTGAATAAACTCTATGAATTCTTCTTTGTGGCTTGCTCTGTCAAATTGATTTTTCCAATCTACAAGGAGATTAATTTTAATTGTGATGATTATGAATTATATACTGTTTTCTTTATGTGCCTTATTATCTCCTGTTTATTCTCTGACATACCGTGCAGCTACGATTAGGGAACTCATAACCTGTATCTTCTTCACCTTGTTATTTCTTGCCTCCACCCACATGGTTTCTATATCTTCCAATCTAAGAATATTTCTTGCCACGTACTTTTCAATATCAGCAAAGCTACACCACCATTCTTTCCTGCTTTTGTGCTCCTGCGATGCTGCTGAGCCTGCTGTGTTCATCCAGCTCCACATTTTATTATCTTGGATTCTACAGCATCGGCAGTTCCCATTATCACCACTCTTTCCGTCCTGCCTGTCCTTATGACTTGTATATTTAGTGTCACCTTTCATTTCCTTGTAACCATGTCACTGAAATGGCGATAAGGTCATGCTCCTCAACATCTATTAGTGCTGGAAATTCATTTACTTTGTTTCTAATACCTTGTCCATTTAATTAAAAGCCATTAATTTTGCCTTAATGCCATTTTCCCCCGTTGACTTGATCAGCAGTTTTTATTTTTTATGCTTGTGCACTGTCCCGTTCTGGATATTAGTATGCAAGTAGCTGCCCTGAAATGCTGTCATATCTTTTTGTTTTTGAGGGCACTTAAGAATCAAACACATTAATGTTGATCTTGAGTCTCACATAGACCAGACCAAGCAAGATTTCTTTCCTGAAAGGACATTTCATTAGAGGAGTCAGAGGATTCAAAATGTTAAATCTGCTTTCTTCCCAAAGAGGCTGCCGGTCTTGTTGAATTCCTTCAGCAATTCCTGACTTTGTTTCAGATCTCCAGCAGTAACAGTTCTTTATTTTAATTTAGTCCTGCTTCTGTGTTTGATTATTCTATGATTTGTAATGTCTTGAAAACAATTCAGGAAATTTGTGCACATTTCTCTCCTAAATCTGATATGGCTATTTGTTTTAAATTTGTGAGAGAAACATATGACACAGAAGTCAGGATCAACACAGTCCTCAAGCTTGCTTGTTCGTGAAGAATGTTGCAGATCCACTTCCACTCCACTTTCCTACACTCTATCTCTGGGTTCCTTGATTTGCCTTTATGTTCAAAAATTTTTTCCTTAAACCCATGGTGATGGCCTTGTGGTATTATTGCAGGACTGTTAAGACAGATAACATTCTGGCAACCAGAGTTCGAATCTGACCATGGCACATGGTGGAATTTGAAATTCATTAAAATACCTGGAATGAAGTGTCTAATGATGACTATGAATCCATTGTCGATTACTGGGAACGCCCCATCTGGTTCACTAATGTCCTTTAGGGAAGGAAACTGCCATCCTTACCTGGTCTGGCCTTCAAGTGACGCCAGCCCCACAGCATTGTGGTTGACTCTGAACTTCCCTCTGGGCAATTAGGGATGGGCAAGAAATGCTGCCTGGTCAGTGACGCCGTCATCCCATCACTGAGTAAAGAAATTAGCATTTCCATTCTATCTGTATTGATGAGATAATGGGAACTGCAGATGCTGGAGAATCCAAGATAATAAAGTGTGAAGCTGGATGAACACAGCAGGCCCAGCAGCATCTCAGGAGCACAAAAGCTGACGTTTCGGGCCTAGACCCTTCATCAGAGAGGGGGATGGAGAGAGGGAACTGGAATAAATAGGGAGAAAGGGGGAGGCAGACCGAAGATGGAGAGAAAAGAGGATAGGTGGAGAGGAGAGTATAGGTGGGGAGGTAGGGAGGGGATAGGTCAGTCCAGGGAAGACGGACAGGTCAAGGAGGTGGGATGAGGTTAGCAGGCAGGAGATGGAGGTGCAGCTTGGGGTGGGAGGAACGGATGGGTGAGAGGGAGAACAGGTTAGGGAGGCAGAGACAGGCTGGGCTGGTTGTGTGATGCAGTGGGGGGAGGGGACGAACTGGGCTGGTTTTGGGATGCGGTGGGGGAAGGGGAGATTTTGAAGCTGGTGAAGTCCACATTGATACCATTGCTGTTCCTGCAACCTTCGGGTGGCATCATTGTGGCACTGCAGGAGGCCCATGATGGACATGCCATCTAAAGAATGGGAGGGAGAATTGAAATGGTACATGACTGGGAGGTGCAGTTGTTTACTGCGAACCGAACGGAGGTGTTCTGCAAAGTGGTCCCCAAGCCTCCACTTGATTTCCCCAATGTAGAGGAAGCCACACCGGGTACAATGGATACAGTATACCACATTGGCAGATGTGCAGGTGAACCTCTGCTTAATATGGAAATTCATCTTGGGGCCTGGGATAGGGGTGAGGGATGAGGTGTGGGGTCAAGTGTAGCACTTCCTGCGGTTGCAGGGGAAGGTGCCGGGTGTGTCAAGTTCACCTGGGCCATCTCCAACACATCCCTCTCCTTCCTGGACCTCTCAGTCTCCATCTTAGGCAACCAGCTTGTAACTGATGTCCATTTCAAGCCCACCGACTCCCACAGCTACCTAGAATACACCTCCTCCCACCCACCCTCCTGCAAAAATTCCATCCCCTATTCCCAATTCCTCCGTCTCCACCGCATCTGCTCCCACAATGAGGCATTCCACTCCCGCACATCCCAGATGTCCAAGTTCTTCAAGGACCGCAACTTTCCCCCCACAGTGGTCGAGAACGCCCCTGACCGCGTCTCCCGCAATTCCCGCAACACATCCCTCACACCCCGCCCCCACCACAACCGCCCAAACAGGATCCCCCTCGTTCTCACACACCACCCCACCAACCTCAAGATACTATGCATCATCCTCCGACACTTCCGCCATCTACAATCCGGCCCCACCATCCAAGACATTTTTCATCCCCACCCTTGTCTGCTTTTCGGAGAGACCACTCTCTCCGTGACTCCCTTGTTCGCTCCACACTGCCCTCCAACCCCACCACACCCGGCACCTTCCCCTGCAACCGCTGGAAGTGCTACACTTGCTCCCACACCTCCTCCCTCACCCCCATCCCAGGCCCCAAGATGACTTTCCACATTAAGCAGAGGTTCACCTGCACATCTGCCAATGTGGTATACTATATCCATTGTACCCATTGTGGCTTCCTCTACATTGGGGAAACCAAGCGGAGGCTTGGGGACTGCTTTGCAGAACACCTCCACTCGGTTCGCAATAAACAACTGCACCTCCCAGTCGTGAACCATTTCAACTCCCCCTCCCATTCTTTAGATGGCATGTCCATCATGTGCCTTCTGCAGTGCCACAATGATGCCACACGAAGGTTGCAGGAACAGCAACTCATATTCCGCTTGGGAACCCTGCAGCCCAATGGTATCAATGTGGACTTCATCAGCTTCAAAATCTCCCCTTCCCCCAACGCATCCCAAAACCAGCCCAGCCTGTCTCTGCCTCCCTAACCTGTCCTTTCTCTCACCCATCCCTTCCTCCCACCCCAAGCTGCATCTCTGTTTCCTACCTACTAACCTCATCCCAACTCTTTGACCTGTCCGTCCTCCCTGGACTGACCTATCTCCTCCCCACCAATACTCTTCTCTCCACCTATCTTCTTTTCTCTCCATCTTCAGTCCGCCTCCCCCTCTTTCCCTGTTTATTCCAGAACCCTCTCCCCATCCCCCTCTCTGATGAAGGGTCTAGGCCCGAAACGTCAGCTTTTGTGCTCCTGAGATGCTGCTTGGCCTGCTGTGTTCATCCAGCTTCACACTTTACTATTTGTATTGATGTCAGGTTAATGGCCCTGTCTGTTTTAAGGGACAACCATACACCTTTCTAAGCATAAATATTGAGCTTCCTTCCAAGCCGTGAGAACCTGTCAAGTATCTGTCAACATAACAAAGAATATATTGACACAACAATTATGTCGTGCCCAAGGATTTATAAGACAGCACCTTGCCAGCTGTCACTGCAGCTCTGATCTGATTGGATGGAGAATCTTTAAACTCCTGAGCCTGTTTACTATGTCTAGGATCCATTCAACCTCTCAGTTGGGGAACTTAGGCTCTGTTGAGACAAAATAAAGCGGGTGGAGGGAATAACATGCATCCAAGACAAAAGTGCAAGGTTAAATAGGAGATTATCTGTCACAATCCTTTCTGCATTGATTACTGCATTAAAAGTGAACATTTTGCACATTAAAAAAAAACATATATTTGTGTTCATACTGCTGCTTAAACAGTGCTATGAAACCTTTCAGAAATATATTATGTTTTTGTTTCAATATAATTTGTCAATACAAACTGGTATGTTTCATTGCAGCAACTCCACTAGCCTTTTGCCCCTTTGCTTCCTTATTCGTCAGGGAATAAATTGTCTGAAACATTTTTATGCCTAAATTCCAAACTAGAACATCGAACATAAAACAGGACAGCACAGTACAGGCCCTTCAGCACACGATGTTGTGCCAAACTTATACCCTAAACCTAAGGTCTGTCTAGCCTCCACCCCTACCTGATACGAGAACCTATATGCGAATAGTTGCTTAAATGCCCCTAATGAGGCAGCTCCGCTACCCTCTCCAGCAATGCATTCCATGCTCCGACCATGCTCTGGTCGTCTCCCTACCTACCTCTGACGCCTCCCCTATATCTACTTCATTCCCTTTAAAACTATGCCCCCTCATAAGAGCTACCTCCACCTGAATCAAATGGCTGTCTACTCTATCTATACCTCTGATCATTTTGGACATCTCTATCAAGTCACCCCTCATCCTTAGTCGTTCTAAAGAGAAAAGCCCTAGCCCGCTCAAGCTTTCCTCGTAAGACCTTCCCTGCATTCCAGGCAACATCCTGGTAAATCTCCTCTGCACCTCTTCCATACCTTTTCTGTAATGAAGCGGCCACGACTGGACACAATATTCCAGATGTGGCCAAGCCAGGCTTTTGTATAGCTGGAGCATAACTTCATGGCTCTTGAACTCAATCCCTCTCTTAATGAAAGCTAACACACCATTCACCTTCTTAACAACTCTATCCACCTGGGTGGCAGCTTTCAGGGAACTGTGGACATAAACCCCAAGATCCTTCTGCTCGTCCACACTGCCAAGAGTCTTTCCATTCACCCTGTATTCTGCTTTCAAGTTTGTCCTTCCAAAATTAAACACCTCATACTTTTCAGGGTTAAACTCCATCTGCCACTTTTCAGCCCAGCTCTGCAACCTATCAATGCCCCTTTGTAACCTAGAACAGCCCTCTGCACTATTCACAACTCGACCCACCTTCGTATCATCCACGAACTCCTTCAGCCAAATTATTGACAAAAATCACAAATAGAAGAGGACCCAGAACAGATCCTTGTGGAACACCACTCGTAACTGAGCACCATGTTGAATATTTTCCGTCCACTACCACTTCTTGTTTTCTCAGGGTCAGCTGATTCTGAATCCAATCTTCCATATTTCCCCCATCCCATGCCTCCTTACCTTCTTCATGAGCCGACAATGGGGAACTTTATCAAAGACCTTACTTAACGCCATGTATACCACATCCACTGCTCTACCTCATTCACTCATCTTCTCATCCCCTCCCTTTCCCTCCCTTGGGCCTGACACTTCTTCCCTGCCCCACCAGAGGGACCAGATCCAAGAACCTGCCACCAGGAGCCCAAGTCTTTAGTGTGATTGCCAGAATGTTGTCAGCTCTCTTAGACTGTGAACTAGCCAGTGTCTTCAGCCATTTCTTGATATCATATGGAGTGAGCTGAATTGTTTGAAGACTGGCATCTGTGGTGATGGGGAACTCAGGAGGAGGCTAAGATGGATCATGTACTCATCACTTCAGGCTGAACATTATTGCCAATGCTTCAACCTTATCTTCTGCAATGATGTTTGGGGTCCACCATTATGGAAAGTGAGCGTATATGTGGGGCTTCCACTTCCGTTGAGTTCTTTAATTGTCCACCACCATTTTCAACTTGGTATAACAGGATAGCAGAGCTTAGTCTGATCAGTTGGTTGTGGATTACAAAACCCTGTCTATTAAATGCTGCCTCTGCTGTTTGGCATACAAGTCGACATGTGTTGTAGCGTCACCAGATTAACATCTCATTTTCAGATGCTGCTTCTGGACTAGATTTTCTGGAGATTTAATCTTTGAAATTAAACCTTTCTGTTCTTATTATTTCTGATGTCATGTCTTCCTGATACAATTATCTATTTTCCTTATTTAAAAGGCTTTTGATTTTGTAGTAAAACAATGCTATTACTGAGTACTACTGTATTGAAGGTTTTCCAAATGTCGATGAACAAAGTAGAGGATTTCCAACTTTTGCAAGTAAAGTGGAGAATATAAATATATTAATATGGAGCCAGATAGGCCATTCGATCCTTTGATCTTGTTCCAAGATAGCCACCTCAAATCTACATTATCACTTATTCCTGATAACTTTTCACATCCTTGTTTACCAATATTCTACGCCTCTGCCTTAAAAATATTTAAATACTTCAATCAGCTTTTCAAGAAGAGAGTTCCAAAAGCTCACAACTCTTTGAAAGAAATATTTCACCACACCCCTGTTGTAAATTCACCTTAATTTTGAAAGGTGACTCCTGGCTCTAGATTCTCCCATCAGAGGAAAATTTGTGGCTACACCTACCCTGTCAAGACCCCTCAGGTTTTTATATGGTTCCATAAAGTCACCTCTCACTCTTCTGAACACCACCTGATACAAGCGTCACTTGTCGTACCTTTCCTCATAAGACAACATTCCTATTGCTGGCATTGGTCTAATAAACCTCTGAACTTCTTCCAAAGGATTTGCTACATCTAGCTATGCCGAGAAAAATTAACTTATCCCGACTGTTTGCTTTCCATCAGCTAGCCAATCCTCTACCCAAGCTAATAAATTGCCCATACCCTTCTGTTATCTTAACTTGTGTGTTAACCTGTCGTGCAGCTCCTTATCAAATGTCTTTTGGAAATCCAGATATACTACATCTACAGGATCCCCATGAAGCATAACACATTCACTTTTATTTCAAATCTGTCTCATGACAAAGGTGACATTACATTAGCATTCTTAATTATGTTCTGTACCAGCATGCTAACTTTTTATGATTCATGCACGAGGACACCCAAGACCTTCTCTACCTCTGTGGCTGATCTTTGCTGAAGCAACATTGTTCTTATTCATCCTGCCAAAGTGAACAGTTTCACATTTTCCCAAATTTCATCCAACCAACAGATTGTTGGCTGTCTTGCGAGTTTCTTCAACTTTCTCAAAACATACTTTCCTACCTACCTTGGTGTTGTCTGAATATGTAGCTAACATTCCTTTGCTCTCCTCATCAAAGTCATTGATATGAACTGTGAAAAGCTGTGGTTCTAGTACAGTTGCCTGTGAGGGTCCACAGGTCTGCTAGGTCTTGTTGCAAGCCACCCTTTCCCAATCTATTCACCATTTAGATAATAATGCATCTCTATGTTTTTTATACTTCATCTGCCATGCATTTGCCGACTCACTCAACTTGGCCAAATCAGATTGAAGCACCCTTGAACCATAGAACATAGAACATAGAACATTACAGCACAGTACAGGCCCTTCGGCCCTCAATGTTGTGCCGACCTGTCATACCGATCTCAAGCCCATCTAACCTACAGTATTCCATGAACGTCCATATGCTTGTCCAATGACAACTTAAATGTACCTAAAGTTGGCGAATCTACTACCATTGCAGGCAAAGCATTCCATTCCCTTACTACTCTCTGGTTAAAGAAACTACCTCTGACATCTGTCCTATATCTTTCACCCCTCAATTTAAAGCTATGCCCCCTCGTGCTCACCATCACCATCCTAGGAAAAACCCTACCTAACCCTCTGATTATTTTATATGCTTCAATTAGGTCACCTCTCAACCTTC
Source organism: Stegostoma tigrinum (assembly GCF_030684315.1). Classification (NCBI taxonomy): domain Eukaryota; kingdom Metazoa; phylum Chordata; class Chondrichthyes; order Orectolobiformes; family Stegostomatidae; genus Stegostoma; species Stegostoma tigrinum. Next base: position 177,858,005 of record NC_081354.1, on the reverse strand, counting down.
TTCTCTCTAATGAAAACAGCCTCAAGTCCCTCAGCTTTTCCTTGTAAGACCTTCCCTCCATACCAGGCAACATCCTAGTAAATCTCCTCAGCACCCTTTCCAAAGTTTCCACATCCTTCTTATAATGTGGTGACCAGAACTGTACACAATACTCCAAGTGCGGCCGCACCAGACTTTTGTACAGCTTCACCATAACCTCATGGTTCCGGAACTCGATCCCTCTATTAATAAAAGCTAAAACACTGTATGCCTTCTTAACAGCCGTGTCAACCTGGGTGGCAATTTTCGAGGATCTGTGTACATGGACACCGAGATCTCTCTGCTCATCTACACTGCTAAGAATCTTACCATTAGCCTGTACTTTGCCTTCCGGTTACTCCTAACAAAGTGCATCACCTCACACTTGTCTGCATTAAACTCCATTTGCCACCTCTCAGCCCAGCTCTGCAGCTTACCTATGTCTCTCTGCAACCTACAGCATCCTTCGTCACTATCCACAACTCCACCGACCTTAGTGTCGTCTGCAAATTTACTAACCCATCCTTCTACGCCCTCATCCGGGTCATTTATAAAAATGACAAACAGCAGTGGACCCAAAACCGACCCTTGCGGTACACCACTAGTAACTGGTCTCCAGGATAAACATTTCCCATCAACTACCACCCTCTGTCTTCTTTCAGCAAGCCAATTTCTGAACCAAACTGCTATATCTCCCACAATTCCATTCCTCCACATTTTGTACAATAGCCTATTGTGGGGAACCTTTTCAAACGCCTTGCTGAAATCCATATACATCACATCAACCGGTTTACTCTCATCTACCTGTTCGGTCACCTTCTCAAAGAACTCAATAAGGTTTGTGAGGCACGACCTACCCTTCACAAAACCGTGCTGACTATCCCTAATCGATTTATTCTTTTCTAGATGATTATAAATCCTATCCCTTATAACCTTTTCCAACACTTTACCAACAACTGAGGTAAGGCTCACTGGTCTATAATTACCAGGGTTGTCTCTACTCCCCTTCTTCAACAGGGGAACCACATTTGCTATCCTCCAGTCATCTGGCACTATTCCTGTAGACAATGACGAGTTAAAGATCAATGCCAAAGGCTCGGCAATCTCCTCCCTGGCTTCCCAGAAGATCCGAGGATAAATCCCATCCAGCCCAGGGGACTTATCTATCTTCACCTTCTGAAGGATTTCTAATACCTCTTCTGTGTGAACCTCAATCCCACCTAGTCTAGTAGCCTGTATCTCAGTATTCTCCTCGACAACATTGTCGTTGTCTAGAGTGAATACTGTGGAAAAATATTCATTTAGTGCTTCCACTATCTCATCTGACTCCACACACAACTTCCCACTCCTATCCTTGATTGGCCCTAATCTTACTTTCATCATTCTTTTATTCCTTAAATACCTATAGAAAGCCTTAGGGTTTACCCTGAACATATCCGCCAACAACTTCTCATGTCTCCTCCTGGCTCTTCTGAGCTCTCTCTTTAGGTCTTTCCTGGCTACCTTGTAGCCCTCAAGTGCCCTAACTGAGCCTTCACATCTCATCCTAACATAAGCCTTCTACTTCCTCTTGACGAGAGATTCCACCTTCTTCGTAAACCACGGCTCCCGGACTCTACAGCTTCCTCCCTGCCTGACAGGTACATATTTATCTAGGACACACAGGAGCTTTTCCTTGAATAAGCTCCACATTTCTAATGTGCCCATTCCCTGCAGTTTCCTTCCCCATCCTATGCTTCCTAAATCTTGCCTAATCTCATCATAATTGCCTTTCCCCCAGCTATAACTCTTGCTAACCCTCCTTACTGTTCACTTGCCCACCCAACTGTGTTGCCTACAGCCTTGGAGATATTATATTTAGGTCCCCGTTTTGAATCATTAGTATTGATTGTGAATAGCTGGCATCCAAGCACCAATCCCTGTCATACATCACTGGTCACTGACTGCAGCTCAGAAATTGACTAGTTTATTCCTTTTCATTGCTTTCTGTCCAGCAGCCAGTTCTCTATACATGTCAGTGTATTCCCCCAGACCCAAGTGCTTTAATGTTATGTGCTAATCTCTTATATGGGACCTTACCAAATGGCTCTGAAACTCCAAATAAACCATATCCACTTGCTCCCCCTTATCAACTCTGCCATTTACTTCCTGGAAAGATTCCAGTTGATTTGTCAAGCATGATTTTCCTTTCATGCTGACTGTTCAATCCTGTTAATGCTTTCCAAGTGTTCTGCTATTAAATCATTTATCATGGACTCAAGCATTTTCCTGACAAATGTTATCATGCGATAGGGTCTACCATTGCCTTTTTTTTGTTCTGAGCCCTTTATCGATTTGAGAGGTTACATTTGTGTTGCAAGAAGTGCAGTTAAGAAGGATTTGTTCAGTTATGTTTCTTTTGAAAGTAAGTGCTGTGAACTCGGAGACCAGCACAGTGTTCTGGATCTAGCTTGTTTTGGTTTTTTTCAAGTTGGAACAACAGAAGCAAAACGAAGAGGTGGGGTCAAGCTCTCACAAAATCAGGATTTTAGTTTTAGTTTTTGGTAGTTGTTGGAACCCTCAAGCTGGATGTGGAAGCTCTTATTCTTCACTCTGTTGCAGCTTAAAAGCTCAAGTTCTTTTCCATCTGCTGGAATTACACGTGAGACAATCTGTTTCACTGAATTTGCTTTTTCCAAAGATGCATTTATGGGATATTACTATACTGGAACAGTTGATGTTTAGTACTTAAATAATCTATTATTCTCTTAAGTTTTCCAATATAGTTAATTTATTTCAATTCTCCTTTCTTTTGTTTGCATTTTAACTGTTGAATAGGAATGAAGTGTGTTTTGCCTCAAGCCAGGTAGTTTGACCAATTGACTTGTATCTGGAACATTACACTGTACGTTTGCCTTTAAAAACAAGAAAATGTTAGGGTCTAGGTTATCTTCTTAATATATTTTCAGTGGGTCTGATTCAGTCCATTACATTAGCTACTGGGCAGGCGATATCCTAGTGGTACTATCGGTGAACTGTTAATCCAGAGACCGAGATAATGCTCTGGGAACTTGGGTTCTAATCCTGCCTGAGCAGAAACCCAGATAATGTTCTGGGGACCCGTGTTTGAATTTTGTCACAGCAGATGGTGGAATTTGAATTCAACAAAATATCTGGAATTCAGAATCTAATGATAACCATTATCAATTGTTGGGAAGAACGCATTTGGTTCACTAATGTCCTTTAGGGAAGGAAATTGCCATCCTTATCTGGTCTTGCCTCCATGTGACTCCAGGTCCACAGCAATGTGGTTGACTCTGAGCAATTAGAGATGGGCAATAAATGCTGCCTCACCAGCAATGACCTCATATTAATGAATACAGGAATAAAAGAATAAAGGATGACTACCAATCCATAGGAACTGTTCCAGAGCCTGTAGAATCTTGAAAGATGACCATCAGTGCATCCACTATTTCTCGGACCAATCTTTAAATATTCTGGGATATAGGTTATCGAGCCATAGGAACTAGTCAGTCATTAATCATTAATTCCTCCAACACCATTCCCTATGTATACTGATTTCTTTCAACTGCTCTCTCTCACGAGACCAAGTGTTCCCTAACATTTTAAGGTGTTATTTGTGTCCTCCTTTGTGAAGACAGAACCAAAATATCTATTTAATTGGTTTGTTATCTGTTTGTTCCCTGTTATAAATACCTCAGTGTCTAATTGTAAGGGACTTAAATTTGCCTTCACTCATTGTCTTCTCTTCAAATACTTGTGGATATTTTTTACAATCAGATCACTGCAAGCATACTCTCATACTCTATTTTTCTCCTCTTAATTAATCCCTTTGCTGAAATCTAATCCTCTCACAGTCCTCAGGTCTGCTGCTATTTTTGGCCAGCTTCTATGCCCCTTCCTTGGGTCTAATAATATCCTTAATTTCCGCTGTTAGTCACGGCTGGGACACCTTTCCGGTTTTATTTTTCTGCCAGACAGGAATGAACAGTTCTTCCGTGCTCTCATTAAATGTTTACCATTGTCTATCCACTGTCACCTTTTAAGTAATATGCTGTAATTTACAATGACCAGCTTGTGCTTTCTACATCATAGTGGAATGTATTTAGATTCAGGCCCCTAGTCTCAACATCAACTATGTTGCTATCCATCTTAATGAAAAATTCTCTTGTAATATGGTCACATGTTCCCAAGAGGTGTCAGACTGCTAGATAGCCATTTGTACGCTCAGTCGTGAACTTATTCATGTGATATTAATATTCATATAAAAATTGGCCTTTGCACCCATCATTTCCTAATTGTCTAATATTAACACCTCCTTCTTGCCCTACAGTTCACTTTACTTACTTTTCTGCTTTTTAAATTCCAGTAGAAACTCTTGCTATTCTATCATACGTTCTGAGCTTACTTCGTTTTATATTCTAATTTCTTCTTTCTGATTAACCTTTTAGCCATTCCTTGTATTCTGATTAATTATCTGACGTGCTACTTACCTTTGTGCAGTTATACACTGTTTCAACATGTTTGATGCTTTCCCTAAATTCTTTAGTTAACCATGGTTGGTAAGTTTTCCAATATTTTCTTTATAGTAAGAATATACTTATTCTGTCTAATATGCTTGAGTAGATTTGTAGCTCGGGTTGTGGATACTATGGTTGGTTCGTTGGAGGTAATCAACTCCAATGAACTTCAGAGTTTAAGTAGAAAGGCGGAAAATACAACAGTGTTTCATCAGAGGCTGCACTGATGATTTTACCCAGCAGGTTAATGAAATTTCTGCAAACTGAAAAATCAGCTCGGTGAGCGAACTAGCCATAGCATACTTATTCTGTATTCTGCAATGATCCCTTAGATGTCTGCCACTGATCTCTCCCCCCACGCAAATTTGCCCGTTCACTACAGCAGCTTCAGCTGTCATGCAGCTGTAGATTCATCAACTTTAGGTACATTTAAGTCGTCATTGGATGGGCATATGGACGTACATGGAATAGTGTAGGTTAGATAAGCTTCAGATCGGTATGACAGGTCGGCACAACATCGAGGGCCGAAGGGCCTGTACTGTGCTGTAATGTTCTACGTTCTATGTTCTATGCACATATAGTTGTCCTGTTATAAAACTAAAATACTAGTTTTAGCTTCAATCTTCACCTTTCAGAAAGGGGATAAAATTTTCTGATGAGGGGCCTAGGCCCAAAACGTCAGCTTTTGTGCTCCTAAGATGCTTCTTGGCCTGCTGTGTTCATCCAGCTCCACACTTTGTTATCCAAAATTTAATCATGCTGTAGCTACTTCTACCTGAGGGTGCCTTAACTTTAAGGTTAATAATTAATTAATCCAGTCACAATGCACAATGCCAACTCTAATTTAAACTGCTCTTTGACTCATTCTTAAATGCGCAGCCCTAAGAAGCTATCTGCATAGCATTCTATGAACCTGTCATACAGGCCGTAATTGCCAATGTGGTTTTTTCCAGTTTATATGTGCATTAAAGTCATCCATTCTTTTCTCAGAGGGTAGGAAATCTGTGGAACTTATTACTGCAGAGGGCTGATTCATTGGGTATACTCAATGCTGAAAAAGACTGATTTTTAATCAGGAAGGGAATCAGAGGTTAAAGGGAAAAGGCAGGAAAGTAGAATTGAAGATTATCAGAGCTGCAGCTATGCCGAGCTCCCCTTTCAGGGATGCAGGATCAGCTGGCAGCTGCCAGCTCTGGGAAGGGCAGTGCAGTGATTGGTTTGGGCAGGTGGTAAGGTGGTGGCAGGACCAGCTGGCTGATGTGGTAGCCCTGCAACTCCCAGGCTCCTGGTGCAGTCCTTCACCTCCACCTTCCACTAACCCCTCCCCATCCTGGCTTTGCCCTCTCCACTTCCTGGTGTGGATCTCACCATTTCCTATCCCTGCTCTCAGTGCAAGCCCACTCCTGGCCATTGTTCAGAACCCACTTGGACCCAAGCCTTTGTCTCACCATTCCCAAATCTTGCACAGATGATAATCACATCTTCACATTTGCAGACACATCATCCCTCTTTGATCAATATCTGATGATATCACTGGCCATTTCTGCATATTGCTGGTTACACATTGCTTTATAGATAATCACTCCATTATTGTGAAATTGTGCCCCCCTAGTTTTAGATTCCTGCATCAGGGGAATCATCAACATTTCGTCTATCAAATCACTTCAAAGTTTCATTTGTAGACTCTGATGCCATGAAGTCTCATGGCTTCAGATTAAACATGGACAAGGAAACATCCTGCTGATTACTACGTACTGTGCACCTTGTTGAATAAGTACTCCCCCATGTCGAATTACACCAGGAGGAGGTCTGAGGGTGGCAAGGGTGTAAAATGTACTCTTTCAACATCCACCACGAAGAGAATCTTGGCAGCAGTACTGCTGATCGAGCTGATCCGGTCCTAAAGGACATAGCTGCTCGACTGGGTCTGCAGCAGGTGCTGAGGGTACCAACAAGATGGAAAAACACACTTGACCACACTCTTACCAATCTGCCAGCTGCAGGTGCATCTGACCAAGATGGTATTCATAAGAGCGAACTTCACGCAGTCCTTGTATAGCCACCGTCGTGTTTTGTGGCACCATCACTGCTAAATTGGACAGACTTCAAACAGATCCAACAACTCCAGTGTGGGTATGTATGAGGATGATCAACAGCAGGAGAATTGTCCTTCAATACAATCTGCAACCTCATGACCTGGCATAACCTCCCTTTCAACCATTACCATCAAGCCAGGGGATCAACACTGGTTTAATGGAGACCGCAGGAGGGAATGCCAGGAGCAGTCCAGGCATACCCTCACTATGAGGTGTCAATTTATTGAAGCTACTAACCTGGATTATTTGCATGCCAAACAGCATAAGCAGTGTGATAGACAGAGCTAAGTGATCTCACAACCAATGAGCTAGGTCTAAGTTCTGCAGTCCTGCCACATCCAGTCATGAATGGTGCTGGCCAATTAAGCAACTCACTGGAGGGCGAAGGTCATCAAATATTCCCATCCTTTATACCGGAAGATCCCAGCACATCAGTACAAAAGATAAGGCTGAAGTATTTGCAGCAAACTTCAGCCAAAAATGTGAATGGATGATCCATCTTGACCTCCTCCAGTGATCCCCACCTTTACAGATACCGGTCTTCATCTAATTTGATTTATTGAGATATTGAGGAACAGTTGTGGGCATTGATTCTATAAAGACTATGGGCCCTGAAAACATTCCAGCAATAATACTAAAGACTTGCGCTCCAGAATTTACTGCGGCCCTAGTCAAGTCTGCCAGTACAGCTACAACATTGGTATTGACCCAACAATACAGATAATTGCCCAAGTAGGTCCTGTACACAAAAAGCAGGACAAATCCAACCTGGCCAATTACCGCTCCATCAATCTAATCTCGATCATCAGTAAGGTGATGGGTGTTCTTACCAACTGTGCCATCATGCAGCACTTACCCAGCAATAACATCCGCAGTGACACTGAGTTAGGCTTCCTTCAGGGTCACTCAGCTCCTGAACTCCTGATCTCATTACAGCCTTCATTCTAACAAACATGGACTAAAAGCTGAATTCCAGAAGTGAAGTGAGAGTGACAGCCCTCGACATCAAGGGCAAATTTGACCGAGTGTGGCATCAAGGATCCGAGCAAAACTGGAATCAATGGGTATTGAGAAGTAAGATCTCCCCTGTTTGGAATCATACCTGGCACATAGGAAGATGTTCATGGTTGTTGGAGGTTAGTCATCTCAGATCCAGGACATCTCTGCAGGAGTTCCTCAGGGTAGTGCCCTAGGCCCAAACATCTTCAGCTGCTTTGTCAATGACCTTCTGTCTATTTTAAAGTTGGAAATGGGGCTGTTTGCTGATGATCGCACAACGTTCAGCACCAGTTCATGACTCCTCAGATACTGAAGCAGTCCATGTTCAAATGCAACAAGCTCACTGCCACCTTCTCAACATCAACTAGGGGTGGTCAATCAATGCTGGCCAGTCAGCAATGTCCATGTCTCACAAGTGAACAAAAAAAAGTTAACTTTATCCTTCTTCACAAGACAGCCCTTCATCTTAGGAATCAATCTCGTGAACTTTCTTTGTACTGTCTGCAATGCAAAATGAATCCTTCTTAATTGAGATTATATTTGCATGTAATTCTCCAGGTTGACTCCTACTAATCCTCTTTAGCACCCTTGCAAATTGGTTAACTTTGCCTTTGTCTTCCTAATTCCTTACTGTGCCTGTGTGTTAATGTTTTTGTGAATCTTCTGTGATTACATCCAGCTTCTTCAGTACCACAACATCTACAACCTTATTCTGATTAGGTAGTAGGTTTTTTTAAAAATACATTTATGGGATATAGGTGTCTCTGGTTCGTCAGCTTCATTGCCAGTCCCAAGTTGCCCTTGAGAACATGGCAGTGAGCTACCTTCTTGAACTACTACAGTCCGAGTTCTTTAGGTTGGGCCACAATGATCTTAAGGAGCGAATTCCAGGATTTTGATCCTGCAGGGAAGGAACGGTGATATATTTCCAATTCGGGAAGGTGAGTGGCTTTGAGGGGAGCTTGCCGGTAGTGGTATTCCCATGCTTGTGCTTCCCTTGTCCTTCTAGATTGAAGTGTTCATGGGTTTGGAAGGTGCTATCTACTGAGCCTTGGAAAATTTCTACAGTGCATCTTGCAGATAATACACATTGTTGCTCAGCACCGGTGGTGGAGGGGGTGGATGCTTGTGAACGTGATGCCAGTCAAGTAGGTTGCTTTGTCCTGAATGGTGTCAAGCTTCTTGAGCATTGTTGGAACTGCAGTCATCCAAGCAAATGAAGAGCGTTCACTCACAGTCCTGACTTGTGCCTTGTAGATAGTGAACAGGCTTTTGGGAGTCAGGAGGTGAGTCACGTTCATTTTACGTTCTCTGCTAAAGTCAACAACTTCTCATTTTCCATATTATGGATCGTATATCAATTTATTGCTCATTCACTTGACATATCTATATTCCTTTCCAGGTTCTTTCTATCCTTCTCCCAAATTGCTTTATACCCATCTTTATATTGTCTGCAAATCTGACTACAATACATTTAATGCCTTCATCCTAGGGTTCTGAGGCAGGGTCAGCAGACCCGAAACGTTAATTCTTGAGTTTTTTTCACAGATGTTCTCAAACCTGGTGAGTGTTGCCAGCAACTTTTGTTTTTGTCCCTTCATCAAAGCCATCAACATATGTTATATATAGCTGAGGCCCCTACACTAATGCCACCAGCCACAATTTGCCAACCTGGAAATAACCCATTTGTCTTCAATAGTTACTTCCTGGGAAATTGTCTAACAATGTTAATATATTACACACAGCACCATAAGCACTGATATTTTATATGGCTCCTTAGTAAATGCCCTGTGGAAATGCAAATACACTTAACTACTGATTCCCCTTTATCAGCTCAACTTGTTACATATGAAAAGAAATATATTTGTCAAATTCATTTTCCATTTCATAACATGACATTGACTCTACTTGATTGTATGATGATTCTCTATTTGTTCTGTTAATGCTTCCTACATCATGAACTCTAGCATTTTCCAATAACAGATGTTAGAGTAACTGGCCCATAGTTTCCTGCTTTCTGGCTCACTCTTTTCTTGAATAGAATAATTACATTTGGAGTTTCACAATTTGCTAAAACCTTAGCAGAATCCAGGGAATTATGAACAATTACAACAAATGAGTCTGCCGTCCCTTCAGTCATTTTTTTAAGATCCAAGAATGCGGTTGATAAATGATAGGTAAGTCAATGACTGGATCTAATTTAGTATTGATTGAGGAATAAAAGTTGCTTAGAAAACCAGGGAAATTGCCCTTAATGTTTTGATTAAAGCTCATCCTCTGAGAAATCAACACCTTGAGTGAATGTAGTGTTCTATTTGATTACCAACACCACTGATAGTGAAGATATCTTTTGACAGTGCACTGGAGCTTCAGCTTGGACTAGGAGATAGAGCTGACGGAGTAGGAATTGAACCCACAGACTTTGAGCAAGAGGTAACCGTGCCTCCATTGTATCACAGTGAACAGAGGCCGGTGAGACTGCGGAATGTATTACTACAGAAAGCAGTTGAGCTCAAAACTTTGTGCAATTTCAATGAGTTGGATATCACACTTGGGACAACGATATGGGAGGAAAGCGAGATCATGTTATTGAGTTGGGTGATCAGTGTTGATATAATGAATTTTCTATGACACTGATTCCAGGTTTTCATGCACTCTGTCTCGGTGATAATTTGCATCCAAGAGGAAAATCTGTTGAAAACCTCATGAAAATAAAGAGCTTTAAGTATTCAATTCCTTGTCATTGTCAGAAGTAGACTTGCATACATTAAACAGAATCTTTGTGCTTCCAACTAAAAGTCACAGCAACACTTTGTCTGACATGCTACATTTAGGTTTATGTTTTTAAACATTGCATTACATGTCAATTGTAGCTGAAAGCAGTAAGTGTATTTTTTATTGATCAAAGAGCGTCATTAACTTTGTGCAGCCACAAGTTACTAAGGCTGTTAGTCATGCCTTGTGTTAAGCCTCAAGCTCATTCTTTTGGGTCATCGAAATGAAAGTAAAGGCAGTAATCAAAGGTATCAACCTTGAAAGTCCCGTCGTTAAATTATTCTTGAGCATGCTATGGGAAATTTTATTTGTGACTAAACCCACATTCTGATTTTAACCCTGGGACAGTTTATGTTGGGTGAGTTAAAAATAAAGAAGCAGTGTGAGTTAGAACATTACTCACTGCTAACAAAATCAAGTCCAGGGCAATTTTATCGACATAATTCTCAATGGATGAGTGCTCAGAGATATGGCCAGAGATCTATATACAATTGGCATCATGGGCATTAACCTACAGGAAAATTCTGGTGAAAAACTACAGGAAAGATGGAACATGGTAGGGATTGTAGCTGTTAGGAGGAAGATTTTTGTGTGATAGCAACAGAATTGATTAATAAAGAGAGCTTAATTATAGGGTCATCATGGATTTATCGGAGGAAGAACATGATCAACATATTTGACTGAATTTTTCTAGGGAGTGATCAGGTACCGAAGATGAGGGTAAGACAGTGGATACTGTTTAAATAGATTTCTGCAAAGCCTTTGACAAGGTCCCACGTGGGAAACTGATTAAAAAAAAAGTAAAAGCACATGGGCTCCAGCGTAACGTGGCAAATTTGAATAAAAATTCCCTCAGTGGCTGGATACAGAGGGCGGTGGTAGAAGGCTGTTATATGACTGGGAGGTACTGTTTGGTGGTGTCCCACAGGGATCAGAGTTGAGTCCTTTATTATTCATGATATACATATATAAATGATATAGAAGAAATGCTGAGTAGTGGGGTGCAGGGGGAGGATGGATAAGTAAGTTTGCAGATAACACAAAGATTGGCTGTGTGACTAACAATGATAAGCCTGAGATGATGCATTTTTGAAGAAGTAACAAGACAAAGGTGTGCCCAGTGAATTGCAGGACATTCAGAAAAACAGAGGGATCAAGGAGTGCTTGTCCACACACTCTTGAAGACAGCAGGGCAGATTAACCTGGTAGTTACAAAGGTATTCAGGATACTTGCGTTTACCTGTTTGGCGCAGATTATAACAGCAGGGGAGTCTACAGAACTTTGGCTAGGCCACAGTGAGAATACTATGTACCGTTCTGGTCACCATGGTAGAGGAGGGGTGTGATTGCATTTGAGGGAGTGCAAGGGAGATTCATTAGATCTATGCCTTGGATGGAGCACTTTAACTTGGAGAGAAGCTGAATAAGGTCAGGCTGTATTTGGAGCAGAGAAGAATGAGGGGGTCAATTGAGGCCATCCTCATGGGTAGCTGAATAAAGGTAACAAAGTGTGGAGCTGGATGAACACAGCAGGCCAAGCAGCATCTTAGGAGCATATGGCCTGCTGTGTTCATCCAGCTCCACACTTTGTTATCTCGAATTCTCCAGCATCTGCAGTTCCTATTATCTCTTGGGTACCTGACTAAGGTGTTTTGAGCTTGCCATAAATCGCACAACACCAGATTAGAGACAACAGATTTATTTGAAAACACAAGCTTTCAGAGTCTTATTCCTTTATCAGTGGTTAATGAGTAAGATAGTATCAGACACAGAATTTATAAGCGAGAGATCAAAGGGTCACACCACTGATGAGGATATATTAAACAGGCCTAAGATGCTGTTCAATCTTTAATCAATAAGAAGGTTTTAATTGATTAATATGTATATGTAAACCCCTGAATGCCTTTGAAGTCATTGTCCTGAGAGAACTGAAGGTTTTGTCAGTGTAAAAAAGTGGTGACATTTAAGGTCAGACAGTGCATGCTAAGTGTAAGGCCTTGACTAGAATCTGTTTGTGTTTTGGTCTGGAACCGGACTGGCTTTATTTCTAAAGTAGGAATTTATAAAATGCCACATTGACTGACTGTCTATAAGTTGCGTGCTTTTTGAAAAATAGAATGCATCTGCAAATACAATTTCACCCCATAGATTCATGTGTGTGTGTGTGAGAGAGAGAGAGAGAGAGAGACAGCAGGTGAATGAGGAAGGATCTGTGTGAGTGTGTGTGAATAAGAGAGAAACAGTGTGCATATGAAAAGGAATCTACGTGAGTGTGTTCGTGTGTGTTTGTGTAAATGAGTGTGTGCACGTGTGTGTGTGTGTGTGTGTGTGTGTGTGTGAGAGAGTATACAGTGTGGTGGGGTCACCTGTAATGCAATTTGAACCCAAGATTTTGGTTGAGACCATCCTCATGGGTACTGAACCTGGCTATCAGCCTCTGCTCAGCAGCTCTGCTTTGTTGTATATCCTGAATTCCACCTTGGAGGACATTTACCCGATAATCCGAGGCTGAATGTCCTTGACTGCTGAAGTGCTGCCCCACTAGGAGGGGATATCCCCATCTGGCGATTGTTGTGCAGTGTCCACTCATTCACTGTTGTAGCATTTGAATGCTCTTGCCAATATACCACACCTTGGGGCATCCTTGCCTGCAGTGTATGAGAAAGACAACGTTGGCTGCGTCACATGAGTGTATACTGTGCACATGGTGGGTGGTATTCCAAGTGTGACGGTAGCGTCAATGTCAAAGATCTGACATGTCTTGCGGAGGTTGCCATGACAGGGTTGCCTCGTGTTGTAGTTGATGTTCTCCTGAAGGCTGGAAGGTTTGCTACGAGCAATGGTCTGTTTAAGATTTGGTGGTTGTTTGAAGGTGAGAAGTGGAGGCCTGGGGAAGACCTTGGTGAGGTGCGTATTGCCATCGGTAATGTGTTGAAGGCTGCGAAGAACACAGTGTAGTTTCTCCACCTGGGAAATACTGGAAGACAAAGGGTACCATATTGGACATGTCCTGTGGCTGTATTCTGACTGTGTGTGTGTGTGTGTGTGTGTGTGTGTGTGTATATGCATGGTGGTGTCACCTGTAGTTATTATAATTTATCGCTGTGGCATGTTGGAACAGGCAATCGATGAGTGAACATTATATCTTATTCTTATGAGGATGTCCTTCAATAGCTCAGGTGTCTGTTTTGTTCCTCCTCATCCAAACAGATCCTGTGTATGCGTAGGGCTTGTCAGTAGGGGATGGCTGTTTTAATATGTTTAGGGTGGAAGCTAGAGAAATGCGCAGCATGAGGTTATCCACGTGCTCATGATAGTGTGAGGTACTGAGGTGTTCGTCCTTGATGGGGATGCATGTCTCCAAAAATGAGGCTGATTGTAAAGAATAGTCCATGGTAAGTCTGATGGTGGGATGAAACTTTTTGATATCACTATGTAGTTGTTTCAGTGATTGATCACCATGAGTCCAAAGGAAGAAAATGTCGTCAATGTATCTGGTGTATAGCATTGGTCAGAGGTTTTGTGCAGCAAAGAAGTCTTGTTTGAACCTGTGCATAAAAATGTTGGCAAATGCAACTGAGTAAAGATTTAACAGCATCCTAGGTTTGTTTCGCACATCCGCTTCAGTGGTGTGACCTTTGATCTTTCACTTATAAATTCTGTGTCGGATACTACTTCTCTGACTAACACCTGAAGGAGGAGTAAGACTTTGAAAGCCTGTATTTTCAAATAAACCTGTTGGACTTTAACCTGGTGATTTCTGACCATGTCCAACCCAGTCCAACCCCAGCACCTATACATCATGCTTTGAGATTATGAGAGGCATGAACAGTGTTGGTAGAAAGCTTCTGTTCTCTTTGGTTGAAGGATCAATAGCAAAAGAGCATAATTTAAGGTTCCAGCGAGGATGTTCCTCATGGTGGGTGTGTCCAGAACCAGGGGTCACAGTATGAGGATTCGGGGCAGGCCATCTGGGAGAGAAATGAGAAGACACTTCTTCACCCAAAGAGTGGTAAGCCTGTGGAATTCAATACCACAGGAAGTAGTTGATGTCAACACATTTAATGTATTCAAGAGGTGACTAGATATTATACTTGGGGTGAATGAGATCAAAGGTTATAGGGAGAAAGCAGGATTAGGCTATTGAGTTGGATGATCAGCCACAATTGTGAAGAATGGCAGAGCAGACTCAAAGGGCTGAATGGCCTCCTCCTGCTGCTACCTTCTATGTTTCTGTGTGAAAGGCAGAAATTGTTAGGGGATTTGAGTAAAACATTTTTCGCCCAGAGGGTGGTAGAGATCTGGATTGCACAGCCTTGGGTAGTAGAGGTGGGAAACCTCACAATCTTTAAAATTACTTGAATGAGCTCATGAAGTGTCATAACATTCAAGGCTACAAGCCTCATACTGCTAAGTGGGATGAGTGTAGATTTAGCATAGTTTTTGTTTGTGCAAGCTTGATGAACTGCTGGACTATTTGAATCAAAGAATCTATGTTTATACTCAGTTGGTCACGCTGCACCTCTCTGACTCAAATGATTCTAGAATGAAGCCTCACTTGAAGTCGTGAAACACAAGATCGTCATTAATGTTTCTGCGCAGTACTGAAGACCTCCTGCAATGTTGGAGGAGCTGTGATTCAAAGATGTTAAAATTAATCCCTATCCGTAACCTTTGAATTGGGGTTATTCCGGTGTGCAAATAAACAATTATCCTTGAACGACTCTCACTAAAATTTTAATTGGTCATTTATCTCATTGTTTGATGTATGTTATTGTTGAAAGATTTACAGTCAACATTAACTTGTAACTGGGGCTTTTGTGGTGCAATGTCAGTATTCCCTAAAGCTGGACCACAAGTTCCAGGCTCAAATACCACCTATTCTAGTTATACATGTCTGTACAGGCTGACTAAAAATATCTACCTTAGTGAGTGCACCGGAAAAGTATTTTATGGACTGTGAAGTGCACCCTGTGGTCATGCAAAGTGTAATATGAAGTAAATTATTTCTTTCTTTTCGTCAACAATTTCAGGGACTGGAATTCACAATTGCTAATCTCAGGATTACTGAATGAACCTTGCTCTAGAGTGGGGAAGAGCAAGAAGATTAGTGAAATCAATGCATGGCGAAAGATGTGATTTGGTATTGGCACCAGTTCTGCAATAAGTAAAATCTACTCCATAAAAATGGATACAAAGAACAGGCAGCTTGTGAATGCATTGACAAAACAGTTAAATGGGGAATGATTACTTGTAAAAAGGAGCCTAGAAAATAAGGCCAGGAATAATCATTGAATACATGTTTGTGCAGTCAACAATTTAGCAAAACAAATAAAATCAAATGGACCTGTTATGAAAAGAAGTGCACTGAAGTAAATGAAGCTCTCTGATGAAGGGTCTAGGCCCGAAACGTCAGCTTTTGTGCTCCTGAGATGCTGCTTGGCCTGCTGTGTTCATCCAGCCTCACATTTTATTATCTTGCACTGAAGTAAAGATGGGGGATTTCAGGAAAAAGATAGGCTGAACAAAAGAGAACTCTTTTAGATGAAGCAAAGAAGTTGAATACCATATGTGGGATGCAGGCAGCAAGCTGGGGGAATTCGGATGCAATCATTTTGCTGGAAGATCTATATTCCATGAATTAGCAGAAACCTAGTTACAGCTGCGAAAGAATGGAAAATAAGCATTTTAAATCTTTCCTGTAAGTAATTTCTTGGTGATACAGAACTTAAACATTCCTAGAAATGATATTTTTCAATTTTCATAATAATTTAAAATTTGTTTTTGGCTTGTGGGCTGTACAGGAAGTATCAGTCTTGAAATGTGTGAAGAGCTGCCTTCTTGAAAATCTGTAGTGTTTGTGATGTGAATATATCACCAGAATGCCATGGGGTGGAGTTCTATGTTTTTGATTTAGCAGTGAGGAGTGTCCGCTCTCTTGATCCTCCTCGTGGTGGTCATTGTGGATTTGTAATATGTCGTAATGAACTGCTGTAGCGCATCTTGAAGACAGGGCAACTGCTTACATTTGGTTCCACTAGTGGAGGGAATGATTGTTGAAGGCAGAAAATGGGGTCCTAAATAAACAGGTTGCTTTGTCCTGGATGATAGTCAGCTTTCTTGAAAGTCTTTGGAACTTACTTATCCAGTCAAGCGGGATGGTCTTGCTTATATACTTGAATTATGCTTTGGAAATGGTGGCAGAATTTGGGGAGTCAGGAAATCAGTGACATCTTCCACAGCCTCTAACTTACTCTTATAGCTTGTTGCCTGTATGTAGTTCTGTATTGTAGCTCCATGTGGTTAGGAACTCATTTTTTGGTGCAGCTTAATGGTAGGAGATGGGGAGCAGAGGACTATTTGTGTGACTGGAGGCTGGTATCTGGTGGCATACCACAGGGATAAGACCGTGAGACATCAGAGCTAAAGTAGGCCATTCAGCCCATCATGGTTGCTGCACCATTTGATCATGGCTGATGTGTTTCTCAACCGCATTCTCTTGCCTTCTCCCCTTGAACTTTGAAGGACACATGTCAGGGTAGGTTTGCAGGTGAGAAGAAGATCATAGGATGGGGAAGCAGACCATTTGGCCCGTACTGGCCTTCCAAAGAGCACCACATCTTGATCCACCCCGCTACCCATAATGCTGCATTTTCCATGTTTAATTCATCTAACATACAGATCCCTGCACACAATGGGGGAATTTAGCATGGTCAATCCACCTAACCTGCACATCTTTGGACTGTGGGAGAGAACCAGAAGACCCAGAGGAAACCCACATAGACGTGGAGAGAGTGTGCAAACTCTACACGGACAGTCACCTGAGGCTGGAATTGTCCCCTGGGTGCCCGATGCTGAGACGCAACAGTGCTGACCACTGAGCCACCATGATGCCCATGATGTTGATTAATGATGAGGAAGAAGGTCTTACGTTACAAGTTGGTCTATGGGCAGATCAGTGGCAAACATACTACAGATGTCTTTTTAATGTACCGTATCGTTTCACATTTGATCCCTTTCCCCAACTATTTTGTTTAAAACTCTCACTAAGTTTGCAGTTACCCAAATAGAATCCAACATGAACATATTAAATCTATGTCAGCAAGAAAAGTAAACTTCCTGAAGAGAACCAGCGCACAAGGCTAGGGGTTGTATCCAGTAACAGACTTTTAATGGGATATCTCAGAATATTCAGAACAATTCATATTCCTACTACAAAGAAATATTGGACCCACCATCCATAGTTAATTAAGGAACATAGTTAATGTGTCAAACTTGATGACAACAGATATAACTGTGGAAAGATAAGTGGCAGGTCAGATGATTATTCACTATAGAAACAGATGAAAAGATTAATCCAAGAGAAGAAATTTGAATATGAGAGGGAATTCATTCACTATGAATGAAAATCCAGATAGCAAGAGTTTCTACAGGTATTAATAAAAGTGAGTTAGCAAAGTATGTTCAGAGATAATGGGAACTGCAGATGCTGGAGAATCCAAGATGACAAAGTGTGGAGCTGGATGAACATAGCAGGCCAAGCAGCATTGCAGGAGCACGAAAGCTTTTGTGGTCCTGAGATGCTGCTTGGCCTGCTGTGTTCATCCAGCTCCACACTTTGTTATCTAAGCAAAGTTTGTGATGGTCCTCTGGATATTTAAGTAGGAATTAGCAGTAGAGAATAACAAAAGGTTAGAGCAACAAATATTTTACTTAAGTCTTCAATAGAGGGGATACAAAAATGTGGCTGTTATAGCTCTAAATCAGGAAATGAAAATTATAATCAGAAGGGGAGTGGCACAGAGTAACTCGATGGAGGTGCAGGCTGTCAAGAGCTGAGACCAAATAAACTTTTATCCTAGAGCTAATGAACTATAAGATGTGTTCCTGTTAATTTTACAAAGTTGTTTCAGTTCAGGGAAAGTTCCATCAGATTGCAAAGAAGCAAATTTATCTTGTCTATTCAAAAAGGGAGGAAAGGAGCAAACAAGAAACAACAGGCCATTTAGCTTGGCATCAAATGTCAGGAACGTGTCAGAATAGATCATTAAGGAGATTATGTAGTTACACATGCTTGGAAAAACTCAGTGTAATCAGGAAGAGTCTTATGGTTTTGTTGGAAAGGAATCATCTTTAACTAACTTATTGGAGTTCTTCAAACGTGTAATATGTGCTGTGGATAAAGGGAACACACACTCAACTTGGAGTTCCAGGTGGCATTAGATTAGGTGGCACAAAGGTCATTGCAAAAAAACAAATTTCATGGTAGGCAGGGTTAACTTTTCAGCATGGACAGAAAACTGGCTGGCCGTCAGAAAATATCTGGGTATGCATAAAAATGCCTTTGTATGACTGGCGGATGTGATGAATAGTGTTCCACAGGGGACAGTACTGGGCCTGAAAGTTTTACAATTCTCATCAATGATTTGGATGAGACGAAGGAAGGCATGGTTAGCTAAATTTAGATGTTCACTTGCATATGTCACAAGAAGTTAGCACGCAAGTGCAGCACATAATGAAGAAAGCTAATTAAGTGTTCTCCTTTTTTACTGAAGGAAGTGAACATAAAGAGGCATGTCTATCTCACAAAAGAGGCTAGTACCTAAGTTTAACGGTTATGAGGAAAGGCAAATGGAATGCAAAGAGAAGTCGGGAGATCTTGCTTGGAGCGGATAGCAGGAAAATATGCAGCATGCGGGCCAAGCAAGTGCATGAGCGGGGAGGTGAGCACGCGCGCATGCTCAGGCGGTGGTGATTCGGTGCGCAGGTGCAGTGGTGGCGGCGTGTTTTTTTTTTACCATCTTCTCCCGGGGACGGTCTGCGGATCGAGCACAAAGTTGAGAATATGGCGGCGGCGGGGGAGCGACGGACCGGCTCCGCGCTCCGACGGACGCTGGGCACCGGCTCGTGGAGTTTCCTGAAGTGGGGCGTCATGCTGGCGCTGTGTGTGTCCATGTGCGGGTGGCCCGGAGCCCAGGGCAAGGAGTGTGAGAAGCGGTGTGTCCACGGGAACTGCAGCGCGGCGGGCGGACAGTGCGTGTGTGAAGCTGGCTGGGTCGGGGAGCTGTGTCAGCACTGCGGCGGCAGGTTCAAGTGAGTCAGGGGGCTGGTGGGCCTCACCGACTGCGGCTTTCCGACACACACGGCCGTAAACCACCCTGACCCCCGCCGCTGCCACTACCCCGACCCCCCACCCTGACCCCCGCCGCTGCCACTACCCCGACCCCCCACCCTGACCACCACCACCACCACGACCCCCGCCAGCACCACCACGACCCCTTTCCACATTCACTGTCCATGTTTTATTCATTTCTCGCCCTGTCTACCCTTCCTTAAGTATCCCTCTGTATCCTCAGTGTTACTTTTGATTGCTATTTGTTAGAAACCTGAAATGCAATTTGTTTTTTTTCTAGAAAATTGATTTGTACATGTGCACGGTTTAGGCCATTTTGACGCTGTTTGCTTTCGGACATAGGAGCAGAAGTAGACCATTCAGAACATTAAGTCTGCTCCATTATTTGTTGAAATCATGGTTGATTTGATAATTCTAAACTGGACTTTTTTGCTTTTCTCCATAACCCTTGATTGCCTTACCGATTTAAAAATTTGTCTTCCTTAATGTTGAACGTACTTAATGAGTCAGCCTTGACAACCCTCCGCTGAAGAATTCCACAGATTGATTACCCTCTGAGAAAATAAATTTTTCCTCATCTGTGTTGAACGGGTGACTATGCATTCTGAGATTACGCCCACTTTGCCAGAGCCTTCCACAAGGGAAAATAACTTTGTACATCAACTGCTTCAGGTGCTCGAAGAATTTTGTATGTTTGAATAAAGTCACTCCTTATTCGTCAAGTCCAATGATTTCAGGCCTAACTTACTCCACCTCTTTGTAAGACAGCCTGCCCATACTCTGGACTGCCTCCAATGCCTATATGCCTTGCTTTAGATAAAGGTGTCAAAACTGTTGAGTTCTAAGTGTGACCTGATCGTGCCTTGTATAGAGATAACAAGACCTCCCTGATTTTTTTAATACTCCATTGCCCTTTGAAATAAAGGCCACCATTCCATTTGTGTTCTCTGTTGTGGCTCGTCTTTGCAGACTTTTTGGCATTTTCTTCACTTGCCTTCCCACCTGTCTGTCATCTGCAAACGTGGCTGCAGTTTAGTCACTTTTCTCGTCCAAGTCATTAATATACATTTTAAACAGTTGTAGTCCTTAAGTAATTGAGTGACACTGATTCCTGTAGCATTCCACTGGTTATTGATTGCCATCCTGAAAATACCCCTGTTGGACTGTCTTAAATGATCATCAAACTAATACATTAGTTTCTAATATACTGCATCCAACTTTGAGACGTCTTGGTGAATCTGCCACCTAATTTAACATACGTGCTGTTGTGCCTCAATAATATTCATTCTCATTTCACGTTATGATTTTAATTTCTCATTAATTGCCACTTGCAGTGGAGATTTCAGACTTTGGTCATTCTCCACAAACCTACAGTGTGGAGCCAGGAGTAGGCCATGATGCTGCTTGAGTCTGTTGTGCCATCACAGCTAGCTAATCTACCTACCCTGGTTAGCCTTTCACTTTCTTTATCAACGCTGTATCTACATGCTTAAAATATTCATAGACTGCTCCCACTGTGGAAGAGAGAAGCAATGACTCGGGACCCTTTTAAAAGAGGAAGAAAAATTATCTATCTTTCTGGGCAGCTTTTTTTTTTAAGATACTGGCCTGCCATTCGACATCCTCCCAATAGAAGAATCATCCTATCGACATTCACCCTGTCAAGATCGTTCATGATCTTAAATGTTCTAATCAAGTCATTATTGCTTTTCTAAACCCTAATAAAAACAAGCCTAGTTCATCCAACCTCTTCACTATCAAGTTTGCTACCAATTTGTGTCATCCACAAACCTACTAATTGTACCTTCGACACACATCCAAGTCACAAATCTACATAACAGCAAAGGTCCCAGCACCAAATCCTGTGATACATTGCTGGTCACAGGCTTTCAATTAGAAATACAACCCTCCACATCACCCTTTGCCTTCCATTTGGAAATCAGTTTTGGATCCAGTTTGTCAACTTGCCTTGAATCCATGGGCACTTAGCTTGAAACCCAGCCTTCCCAAGACCTTAGTGAAATCTCTGTAAACAACATCAGTTGCACTACCCTCATCATTATATTTAGTTGTCTTTTCAAAACACTCAATTAAATTAGTCAGACAGGACCTTCCTCTGATAAATCAGTGGTGCCTACCCTGATCGATCTATGCCTTTCCAAGTATTGACCAATCCTGTCCTTCAGATTTTTTTCAATAATTTCCTTCCCACTGACGTTAGACTAGTACTGGAATGCATGAATTACCTGGCTTATCCTTGCTGCCCTTCTTGAGCAAGGGAATATCATTAGATATCCACTAATCACCTGGCACTTCACCTGTGACCTGTGAGTATTAAATAAATGTGCGAGGGTCCCAGCAATCTCTCCTTGTGCTGAACATAGCAGCCTGGTATACTTCTCTTAAGGCCTTGGGGATTAATGCATTTTTATGCTCATTAAAACATCTAATACTGCCTCTTTATTAATGTTAATGTGCGCTAGACCTCACCAACCCAACTGAAATCCCTAGATATGTCTTTCACCTTTGTGAATAGAGATGAGAAGTATTCATTTCAGATCTCACCCACGTCTACCGGCTCCACACACAGATTGTCCCTTTGCTGTCTAAAGGCCTTAGTCTTTCTCTCCTGATCACCTTACTCTTTCTTTACATCGTAAAGAGCCTTGGGGTTTTTCTTGCTCCCACCCGATAGTGCTATTTTGTGGTTCCTATTTTGCTGTTCTAATTCCCACGATAAGCACCCTCCTGCACGCTCTCATTTTGAATGACTTCTCCTGTTTTTATTGAGCTGCACTAACATATGCTTCTTTTCTTTATCAAATTCTTGGTATCCCTAGCCATCCTAGGTTTCCTGAATTTGCTGCCCTTGCCCTTAAGAATGTTCTGTCTCTGAATTCTGACTGTACGTTGAAAAGATTCCCACTTTCCAAATGTATTCTTACTTGCACCCAGGCTGTTTGCCAGATCTGGTCTAATGATATTGATCTTGGCCTTTCCAAATTTAGCAACTTAACTTCTGCACTATCCTTATTCCTTTCCATAATGATTTTGGAACTTTGAGTTATGGTTGCTATCCCCCAAATGCTTGATGACTGAAACTTCATCCACTTGACCAGCTTCACACTCTTGGATTAGGTGTAATTTTGCCCCATATCCATTAGGACTATCTATGTATGAACACTAAAAGCGCTCTTGACTGCACCGTTAAAAATTCTACCCTGTCTAATCCCTTCACACTAAGAAGGTACAACTGCAGCCCTGTTTTTCTCATATCTTTGTGATTTGCCTGCATATCTGCTTCTGTTTCTCCCTTGGACTTTTGGGAGGCATGTAGTTTAAGCCCAGCAAGCTAATCACCCCTTTTTAAATTTCTAAATACTACCCACATGACCTCGTTGAAGATGATTTCTGGGATGTCTCCCTAACTTTTACTGTAGTAATGATTTGTTATCAAAAATGTAATGTTGCCATCTGTTACTCCTTCTAAATCCAACCCCCCATCCCCAAATCCCCAACTCATGCTTTCAGACTTGAAACTAGAATATTGAGCTACCATGTCTGTGACACGCATGTCAGTGTTCTGTTGCCCATTAAATTATCCCATTTGTACCTTTTAATTTTTGCCATGATAAATTGGAGATTTTTGAAGTTCAGGGCAGTGTTCTTTTCGGAAGTTTAACTGGTGAAATTATAAGGATTAGGACTTTTATTATCCCATTTGATTTATCTGAAATGTTGTAACAGTTCTGAACAATCATTTAAGAAAAATTGGGGGAATTGAAGAATGTTTCAAGCAAAGAGTTGGTGTGCTATCAATATCTGAAGGCCAAATTACGCTCCTGGTTTGTGTTATGTTTATAGTATCATCACTGTCTTTGCCATTATGTCTGCAGTGCTTGAATAAGCTAGCTCTAACAGTTGGTAAAATGTGATTAGCCTATTGTATTCAATTTGAACATTGCTGGAATATTCTTTTTTTAAGACTTTGCTTAAGTTGAGCAGAAGACTTTGTAGGAGCTACCTCCTGAGCTTGTTGCGGTGTTTCTGTGGTATCATGAAAATGAAATGATGCTTTGTGAACAATTCTGGGACTTCCGGCATCCGGCATTCAGCATTATGAAAAATGCACACAGTACAGGCAAGCATAGAAAATTAAAGCAGGAGTAGGCCCTTCAAGTCCTCTCTGGCATTCAGTGTCATAGAATCCCTGTGGTGTGGAAGCAGGCCATTTGGCCCATTGAATCCACACCAGCCCCCTGAAGAGTATCCTGCTCAGGCCCCTACCCTATCCCTGTAACGCTGTGTTTCCCATGGCTCATCCAGATGCACATCCCTGGACGCTGGCCAGTTTAGCATGGTAGGTCAACCTAACCTGCACATCTTTGGACTGTGGGAGGAAATTCTTGCAGACACGTGGAGAATGTGCAAACTCCACGCAGATAGGTGCCCGAGCATGGCTGATTATCCATTTCTTTGCCCTGTTCCCACTTTGTCCCATATCCTTTGTTTTCAGTCTGAAGAACTATGTCTACATCTTTCTTGAAAGTCTTTACTGTTTTGGTCTCGGTAGCTTCCTGTGGCAGAGTACAAATTTCTAAATAACTTGTCCCATGATCTTAAGTCTTGTTTTGAAAGATAGCGCTAGAGCCAATCTTTAACCACATTTCTAAGCATTTATTTAGAGATACCCATTGCAAGCATGTACCTTCTAAGCTGATGACTACTGTGTCACACTATTTATATGTAAGCAAGTGATTCCCTACTTAATGCCCAGCACCTGTGTACAATTAAATATAATTAAGTCTGGGAGCACCTTTTGAATTGCCTGATACAACGTAATGCTGACTTATGTGTGCCTGATCTCTAACCAAAAAAAAGGTTCTGTGTGCCTGATTGGTGTTTTATTGTTTATTTTTTAAGTCTTGGGAATTTAGAATAATGGGAATGGAGGTCAGGGCAGTTGAATGTTCCTCCTGCAGAATGTGGGAGGTAATGGTCACCGCTAGTGTCCCTGCTGACTACATCTGCGGGAAGTGCACCCAAATCCAGCTCCTTGAAAACCGCGTTAGGGAACTGGAGCTGGAGCTGGATGAACTTGGGATCATTCGGGAGGCAGAGGGGGTTATTGAGAGGAGTTACAGGGAGGTAGTCACTCCTCAGGTACAAGAAAAAGGCAGATGGGTTATGGTCAGGGGATGGAAAGGGAACTGGCAGGCAGTGCAGGGATCCCCTGTGGCCATTCCCCTCAACAATAAGTATACCATTTTGGATACTGTTGGGGGGAGGCGGTGGGTGGGGGTGGGAGTGGGAGAATGACTTAGCAGGGGAAAGCAGTGGGGCACAGGTCTCTGGCACAGAGTCTCTTCCCTGCTGCTCAGAAGGGAAGGGGCAAGAGGAGCAGAGCATTAGTCATTGGGGACTCCATAGTTAGGGGGACAGATAGGAGGTTCTGTGGGGGTGAGAGAGACTCAGGGTTGGTGTGTTGCCTCCCAGGTGCCAGGGTGCTTGATGACTCTGATCGCGTTTTTGGGATCCTTAAGGGGGAGGGGGAGCAGCCTCAAGTCGTGGTCCACATTGGCACCAACGACCTAGGTAGGAAGAGAGACGGGGGGTTTAAGGCAGAAATTCAGGGAGCGAGGATGGAAGCTGAGAGCTAGGACGAACAGAGTTGTCTCTGGTTTGTTTCCCGTGCCACATGCTAGTGAGGCGAGGAATAGGGAGAAAGAGGGGTTGAACACGTGGCTACAGGGATGGTGCAGGAGGGAGGGTTTTGGATTCTTGGATAATTAGGGCTCTTTCTGGGGTAGGTGGGACCTCTACAAGCAAGATGGTCTTCACCTGAACCAGAGGGGTACCGATATACTGGGGGGGAAATTTGCTAAGGCTATTCGGGTGGGTTTAAACTAATTCAGCAGGGGGATGGGCACCAAAATTGTAGTTCGACTATAGAAAAGGTTGACAGTAGGGTGGTCCGAAATAAAGTTTCAGGGAAGCAAGATGGCACCTGCAAGCAAGAAGTTGGATTGAAGTGTGTCTACTTCAATGCCAGGAGCGTACGGAACAAGGTGGGTGAACTTGCAGCATGGGTTAGTACCTGGGACTTTGATGTTGTGGCCATTTTGGAGACATGGATAGAGCAGGGACAGGAATGGTTGTTGCAGGTTCTGGGATTTAGATGTTTCAGTAAGAACAGAGAACATGGCAAAAGGGGCAGAGGTGTGGCATTGTTGGTCAAGGACAGTATTACAGTTGTAGAAAGGATGTTGGGGGACTCATCAACTGAGGTAGTATGGGCTGAGGTTAGAAACAGGAAAGGAGAGGTCACCCTGTTGGGAGTTTTCGAGAGGCCTCCGAATAGTTCCAGAGATGAAGAGGAAAGGATAGCAAAGATGATTCTCGATAGGAGTGAGAGAGACAGGGTAGTTGTCATGGGGGACTTCAACTTTCCAAATATTAACTGGGAACACTATAGTTAGAGTGCTACAGATGGGTCAGTTTTTGTCCAGTGTGTGCAGGAGGGCTTCCTGACACAGTATGTAGATAGGCCAACAAGGGATGAAGCCACATTAGATTGGGGACTTGGTAATGAGCCTGGCCAGGTGTTAGATTTGGAAGTAGGTGAACACTTTGGTGATAGCGATCACAATTCTGTTAGGTTTACTTTTAGTGATGGAAAGGGATAGGTGTATACCACTGGGCAAGAGTTATAGCTGGGGGAAAGGCAATTACAATGAGATTAGGCAAGATTCAGGGAGAATAGGATGGGGAAGGAAAAAGCAGGGGATGGGCACATTAGAAATGTGGAGCTTATTCAAGGAAAAGCTCCTGTGTGTCGCAGATAAAGATGTACCTGTCAGGCAGGGAGGAAGCTGTAGAGCGCGGGAGCCGTGGTTTACGAAGGAGGTGGAATCCCTCTTCAAGAGGAAGATGAAGGCTTATGTTAGGATGAGATGTGAAGGCTTAGTTAGGGCACTTGAGGGGTACGAGGTAGCCAGGAAAGACCTAAAGAGAGAGCTCAGAAGAGCCAGGAGGAGACATGAGAAGTTGTTGGCGTATAGGATCAGGGTAAACCCTAAGGCTTTCTATAGGTATTTAAGGAATAAAAGAATGACGAAAGTAAGATTCGGCCCAAACAAGGATAGTAGTGGGAAGTTGTGTGTGGAGTCAGATGAGATAGGGGAAGCGCTAAATGAATATTTTTCAACAGTATTCTCTCTAGAAAACGACACTGTCGAGGAGAATACTGAGATACAGGCTACTAGACTAGGTGGGATTAAAGTTCACACAGAAGAGGTATTAGAAATCCTTCAGAAGGTGAAGATAGATAAGTCCCCTGGGCCGAATGGGATTTATCCTCAGATCCTCTGGGAAGCCAGGGAGGAGATTGCTGAGCCTTTGGCATTGATCTTTAACTCGTCATTGTCTACAGGAATAGTGCCAGATGACTGGAGGATAGCAAATGTGGTTCCCCTGTTGAAGAAGGGGAGTAGAGACAACCCTAGTAATTATAGACCAGTGAGCCTTACCTCAGTTGTTGGTAAAGTGTTGGAAAAGGTGACAAGAGATAGGATTTATAATCATCTAGAAAAGAATAAATTGATTAGGGATAGTCCGCATGGTTCTGCAAAAGGAAGGTCGTGCCTCACAAACCTTATTGAGTTCTTTGAGAAGGTGACCAAACAGGTAGATGAGAGTAAACCGGTTGATGTGGTGTATATGGATTTATCCAAGGCGTTCGATAAGGTTTCCCACAATAGGCTATTGTACAAAATGCGGAGGAATGGAATTGTGGGAGATATAGCAGTTTGGATCGGAAATTGGCTTGCTGAAAGAAGACAGGGTGGTAGTTGATGGGAAATGTTTATCCTGGATACCAGTTACTAGTGGTGTACCGCAAGGGTTGGTTTTGGGTCCACTGCTGTTTGTCATTTTTATAAATGACCTGGATGAGGGCGTAGAAGGATGGGTTAGTAAATTTGCAGACGACACTAAGGTCGGTGGAGTTGTGGATAGTGACGAAGGATGCTGTAGGTTGCAGAGAGACATAGGTAAGCTGCAGAGCTGGGCTGAGGGGTGGCAAATGGAGTTTAATGCAGACAAGTGTGAGGTGATGCACTTTGGTAGGAGTAACCGGAAGGCAAAGTACAGGCTAATGGTAAGATTCTTAGCAGTGTAGATGAGCAGAGAGATCTCGGTGTCCATGTACACAGATCCTTGAAAGTTGCCACCCAGGTTGACAGGGCTGTTAAGGCAGCATACAGTGTTTTAGCTTTTATTAATAGAGGGATCGAGTTCTGGAACCAAGAGGTTATGGTGAAGCTGTACAAAAGTCTGGTGCGGCCGCACTTGGAGTATTGTGTACAGTTCTGGTCACCGCATTATAAGAAGGATGTGGAAACTTTGGAAAGGGTGCTGAGCAGATTTACTAGAATGTTGCCTGGGTTGGAGGGAAGGTCTTACGAGGCAAGGCTGAGGGACTTGAGGCTGTTTTCATTAGAGAGAAGGTTGAGAGGTGTCTTAATTGAGACATATAAAATAATCAGAGGGTTAGATAGGGTGGATAGGGAGAGCCTTTTTCCTAGGATGGTGACGGCGAGCACGAGGGGGCATAGCTTTAAATTGAGGGGTGAAAGATATAGGACAGATGTCAGAGGTAGTTTCTTTACTCAGAGAGTAGTAAGGGAATGGAACGCTTTGCCTGCAACGGTAGTAGATTCGCCAACTTTCGGTACATTTAAGTCGTCATTGGACCAGCATATGGACGTACATGGAATAGTGTAGGTTAGATGGGCTTGAGATCGGTATGACAGGTCGGCACAACATCGAGGGCCGAAGGGCCTGTACTGTTCTGTAATGTTTTGTTTTATATTGGCCAGTTTACAGAGGGAACTTCGGTGGCAAAGGTTTACTTTTGGGCTGGAACGTCTGGACTGAACTTCCAGTATCCCCAAAGTTGCATCCAAAAAGATTTATTGAAACCAATTGTTTAGCTGTGTTTGTATTACAATGAGATTAATGATGTATTGTTGTATGAAATTTCAGTGGCTACACAGCACAACGTAACTCAATTGTAGGGCTAGTTGTCTGTTGGCCATTCAATGCTTTAGCCTGTTCTGCCATGCAGTTAGATCCTGCCTAATTTGTATTTGAAATTAACTTTTCTGCAAGAGCTCCATACTCCTTTATGCTGTTACGAGGCAAACGCATTTTAAAATTTGTTCTTGAAAGATCTAGTTGCCCCCTAGACTACAGATGTTTGGGATAAGGGAATCCCGTTTATTTATACATTGTGTTATTATAATTGCCTGTTATTTTGGCATTAGCTGGTGTGTAGTGAAATATGAGGTGAACTTAGAACACATGGATTTTTTGTTTTTATTTTCTGTGATCTGTTTGTTTCATAACAAGTGACTACTGGTTTGTTTGGGAATGTAAGAGGCAGCATGGTGGCTCAGTGATAAGCACTGTATCAGGGACCTGGGTTCAGTTCCACCCTCGGGTGACTGGAGTTTACTCGTCGTCCCTGTGTTTGGGGTTTCCTTTGGGTGCCTCATCTTAATTCCGCAGTCCAAAGATGGGTGGGTTGGCTGTGCTAAGTTGCCCATAGTGTCCAGGGATGTGTACATCAGGTGGATTGGCTCTGGGAAATGCAGGATTATGGGGATAGGGTAGGGGCGTGGATAAACGTGGCATGCTCTTTGGAGGATTGGAGCTGGCTGAAAGGCTGCCTTTTGCATTGTAGGGATTCTATGATTGTGCTTGTAATAAATCAATATTTTTAACTTTGACATCAGCTAGTCTACTGATCTTGTGATGTTGCTTAAATAGTTTGGTTGGCTGTCGCTTAAAATG
This sequence comes from Stegostoma tigrinum, assembly GCF_030684315.1. Taxonomy (NCBI): domain Eukaryota; kingdom Metazoa; phylum Chordata; class Chondrichthyes; order Orectolobiformes; family Stegostomatidae; genus Stegostoma; species Stegostoma tigrinum. The sequence goes on along the minus strand of NC_081354.1, from coordinate 177,828,609 downwards.
GCAGTGCCATATGTTCAGTGCAAGTTTTTTGCCGTAGGTCTTCATGTGACTGAAAATGCTGATTCTTAACATTGATCTTGGAGCGCATGGGGCAGGATGCTCCGTGAAATTGGTGATCTGGAGCGTAGGATTTGCTACTTTTCCTTCTGTGCTGATGCTGTACTCCACCTCATCATTAAAACATTGACAGCAAGCACAGCAGCTTCCACACCATTACTTATTCGCTTTCTTGAAGGTGGTTGCAGTCCTCAATTAAATTGATGGAAAGTTAATTTTTGTTCCCAATCTGTAGGATGTACTTGGAGTCTTAATGTGAACAAAACCTTTGAATACCTCAGCTGCAACCCATTGGGACTGCACACTTTTTGTTTGTCAGGCAGTTGCTTTGCTTGTTTCATTTCTCCCAATGAGCTGTTCGTGGATTTTACCACAGGATACTTAGGGATAGTTTCCGGGTTATCAGCTGCCAATGAGTGTTGATGATTTGAGGAATTAGGATATCAGTATAAAATGCTTAGTATTGAAAAGTATATCAACAATATGTTTGTGTTAAGTTAGCTTGTTATTTCCATCATTTAACAACTCAGTGCAAGATTTTTATTTGTTTCCTTCAAATCTTATGTTTGATAGTGACATGACACTGCATTAAGTAGCTGCTGATTTTTTTTTCAATTTGAGGGATGTGCAAAGCAGAGGACATGGACCCTGTCCAATTTGGCTTAGCTGCTTGTTCATGTAGTTGAGTGCCAAGTGTCCACTTTGACTCAATTTATTTTGAAATCAAACCATTTGGATAATTGAATTTTAAAAAAAAATAAAATTTTCAGGAGTTAATTGTATTTCTAAGTTAGTGAAGTTTTGTTTGATGTCATGAGGTATGTAAATGTAATGCAATCAAAAAATGTCCTGTTTCATGTGTGTAAGATTTGAGTCAGAATTAAGTTTTATACTTTTTAAACCTTCCTTGTTTAAGGTCATTGAGTTCTAAGAATTTTTAGGAAGTACCTGGTTATGACCAGCATCCTGACTTTGTTCCACCACTTGCACATATTTATCTTCTGATTTTGTTTATTCCAATCAGAGGTGCCAGTTATTTCTGCAGTAAATAGTGCTACTGAACAGTTGTGTATTCAGGACTCATTACTGATAATAAAGAGTCAACAAAGAGATTTGATTAGTTGGGAGTAGTTGCCAAAAACAAACACTATTAATGCTAAGTTTCACTTCTCTGTTTGCCACCTTGATAAGAAATGTGACATTCAAATCGGTCAGGAACTCCCCACCTACATCTGGGATACTACCCTCCACCTCCTCCAAGACTTCCAATTCCCTAACACTCTCACTTTATCTTCAAAGTGGACATCCAATCCCTGTCCACTTGCATTTCCCACGTGGATGACCTAAAAGCCCTCCCCTTCCCGTCCCGCAGGCCCAACCAGTCCCCCTTCCATTGACTAATGAAATGTGAGGCTGAATGAACACAGCAGGCCAAGCAGCATCTCAGGAGCACAAAAGCTGACGTTTCGGGCCTAGACCCTTCATCAGAGAGGGGAATGGGGTGAGGGTTCTGGAATAAATAGGGAGAGAGGGGGAGGCGGACCGAAGATGGAGAGAAAAGAAGATAGGTGGAGAGAGTATAGTTAGGGAGGGGATAGGTCAGTCCAGGGAAGACGGACAGGTCAAGGAGGTGGGATGAGGTTAGTAGGTAGATGGGGGTGCGGCTTGGGGTGGTAGGAAGGGATGGGTGAGAGGAAGAACCGGTTAGGGAGGCAGAGACAGGTTGGACTGGTTTTGGGATGCAGTGGGTGGAGGGGAAGAGCTGGGCTGGTTTAGGGATGCGGTGGGGGAAGGGGAGATTTTGAAACTGGTGAAGTCCACATTGATACCATTAGGCTGCAGGGTTCCCAGGCGGAATATGAGTTGCTGTTTCTGCAACCTTCGGGTGGCATCATTGTGGCAGTGCAGGAGGCCCATGATGGACATGTCATCTAGAGAATGGGAGTGGGGGTGGAAATGGTTTGCGACTGGGAGGTGCAGTTGTTTGTTGCGAACTGAGCGGAGGTGTCCTGCAAAGCGGCCCCCAAGCCTCCGCTTGGTTTCCCCAATGTCGAGGAAGCCACACCGGGTACAGTGGATGCAGTATACCACATTGGCAGATGTGCTGGTGAACTTCTGCTTAATGTGGAATGTCATCTTGGGGCCTGGGATAGGGGTGAGGGAGGAGGTGTGGGGGCAAGTGTAACATTTTCTGCGGTTGCAGGGAAAGGTTGCCGGGTGTGGTGGGATTGGAGGGCAGTGTGTAGCGAACATCCCTTCCATTGACTCCCTCATCTGCTTAACTGTACTTGTACTTACCCTTAACGTCTCTTTTAACTCCTCCCACTTCCTACAGACTATGTGGTTGGCCATGGGAATCCCCGTATGGGCCCAAACTTTCCCTGTCTCTTTGTCGGCTACATGGGACAGCCCCTTTCTGCAGCCACACTGGCACAATCCCCCACCTCGAGCTTCACTCCACTGATGACTGTAGTGGTGCTGCCTTGTGCTCCCATGAGGAGCTCGAACAGTTCATCCACTTCACCAACACCTTTCACCCCCAACCTTAAGTTTACCTGGATTGTCTCTTACACCTCTTTCCTGGACCTCTGTCGCCATCTCTGGCAACCACCTGGAAATGGATACCCATTTCAAGCCGACTGACTCCCACAGCTACCTCGACTAGACCTCCTCCCACCCACCTTCCTGCAAAAATACCATCCTTGTTCCCAATTCCTTCGCCTCTGCCACATCTGCTCCCACAATGAGGCATTCTACTCCTGTACATCTCAGATGTCCTCGTTTATCTGGAATGGCGCTGTATTAATGACTGTATTGGCGCTGCCTTGTTCTTGCATGAGGAGCTTGAACAGTTCATCCATTTCACCAACACCTTCCACCCCAACTTCACGTTCACCTGGATAGCCTCTGATACCCCTCTGTCTCCATCTCTGGTGACCACCTCAAAACCGACATCTATTACAAACCCACCGACTCCCACAGCTACCTAGAGTACACCTCCTTTCTCCCACCTTCCTGCAAGAATGGAATCCCCTACTCTCAAATCCTCCGCCTTTGCCACATCTGCTCCCAAGGTGGGGTGTTCCACTCCCAAACATGCCAGATATCCTCTTATTTCAAGGACAGCAACAGCCCCCTTTGGTTGAAAAAGTTCTCAGCTGCATCTCTTGCCTTTCCCATACCTCTCGTCCCCTCCCCTGAACAAAAATCAAGACAGAATCCCCCTTGTCCTCTCAAATTGCCCGACTAACCTCTGTATCATTCTCTGCCACTTTCACCACCTGCAATCTGACCTCAACCCAAGATATATTTTCCCTCCCAACCTCTATTGCCTTCCGTAGGGACTGCTCTTTACGTGACTTGCTCGTCCGTTCCTCACTCGCCATGAGACCCACCACCCTTGGCACCTTTTCCTGCAACTGCAGGAAGTGCTATCCCTGCTACACCTCCTCCCTGACCTGCATCCAAGGTACCAAACAAACGTTTCACCTCAGAGAGGTTCACCTGCACATCCTCCAGTGTGGCCCATTGCACCCGCTGCTACCTCTACTTTGGTGAGACTAGGCCGAGGCTCGGAGACCCCTTTATAAAGCACCTGCGCTCTGTTCACGACAAGCGACAGCACCTCCCAGTTGCAAACTATTTCAGTTCCTTCTCCCAGTCCCTGGCGACGTGTCCATTCTGGGCTGCCTCCAAAATGACACTACCCTGAAACTGGAGGAGGAGCAGACCTCGTTCTGCCTTGCGAACCTGCAACCCTTGGGTTGCAATGTGGACTTTACCAGTTTCAAAATCTCTTTGACCTGGCCTTATCACGTAACCATCCCTCTGTCTCGTCCTCACCTCCTTGACCTGACACAACCTGTCCATCTTCTCTCCCACCTTACTGACCAATCCCCACCACTGCCCACCTGCAATCACCTATCACCATCCTACCTACCTTCCCCAGCCCCACCCCTCCTCTCTATTTATTTCAGAGTTCCCTTCCCCCTCCCCCATTTCTGAAGACGGGTCCTGACCCGAAACGTCAGCTTTCCTGCTCCTCTTGGTTGGCTTGCTGTGTTCCTCCAGCTCCACACTGTGTTATCTGTGCATAGTTTACAATGAAGATTTCAGATAATTTCGTCTGTTTTATTTGGGGAGTCCAGCACCCACCAGTTTTGCTTGTTTTTCTTGATGTGTTCAGCTTAGTGCCAGTTTCAAACTAACAAATGCAGCATTGTTCATAATTGATGAATTAGATTATTTTATAGTGCTGTGTTGAAGTTTTATTTGAAAGTTCTTGTTCTCTGAAGTTTTATACTACTTTCCTTAGAAGTTTGATTTATTTTGTGGAATAATTCAATGTAGCTTCCCTCTGAGAGGAGAGGGAAAGCATGAGGAATGTGAATGGGGTCCCTGTTGAAATACTTAGAAAAGATCGTTGAGTGTTTTTGCAGCCTCATAGCTTTGACTTTTATTCATTGTGTGGATTGAGGCTGCTTCATTCATTTGCAAAATGGTTACCATGATGCCTAGAAAAATGTACTGCGGCGATGCGAGCAAGACAATAGCTTTATATTTGATCCTGGGACTGTTAGGGTCATGTCCAATTTATTTTGAGCCATAAATCTACAGAATTTATTGTTGTTTAATGCGTGTTAAAGTGGGAGCCACATATATCTGATTTTATTGCTTGAAAGCTGCGTTGTTTCTCATAATCAGCAGTTTGCAAATGCAAACGTGTTATAAAATATCCCATTCATGTTTGATAATAGCTTGTAAGATAGAAGTGTAACCTTGATTATATTTTAAAAGGAATGATGCAGCAGAGAAAAGTCATCTTTGAATTTGCAAGGAAAGTCTGAAACGCAGTTCTATTTCTTTAAGAGTCAAAGTTGTGATAAACATGCCAGGAGTTTAAATGAGATTTTTTTTTCTTGGATCCTTCTGTTGTGAGCCCCAGTGGCAAGGCAAATATTTGATGTCTATTCCTCGTTGACTGTCAAGCTGGCAGTGAGTGGCTGCCTTGAATGCTGCAGTCTGTGTGGTGCAGCACCAATTCACTGCTTTTCAACAGGGATTTCCAAGATGTTGACCCAGTTATCATCGAATTTCCAAATTGGCATGTGTGTGATGTGTTTCTGGTTTTCTTGACTTCAGTTGTCCATGTCATTATAGTTTTGTGGGTTGCAGGATGTTGAAGGAGTTGATGAATTGCTACACTGCCGTTTTGGATCTTCCATCAATGTTGGTTTTGGGTGAGTGAATGTTTGTGTGGATGCTCCTTTTAGATATTTTTAATTACCCTACTCAGATGTTATGACACTCCTCTGGAGCAGATGGGATTTGAACCTGGGCCTCCTAGCTCAGAATTAGGGACACCATTACTGCACCAAAAGATTCCCCTCGTGAGCTGTTTTATTCTTGAATAATATTGAGGTTCTTGGATATGGGAGTTGTACCTATGCAGAGGAGTGGAGAACATTCCATGTATTCCTTTATTAGTGCCTTGAAGATTGTGGACCCGTGTTGTGAAGGTGTCACAGGGCTCTCAGACTCTGACTTGTTCTTTCAGTCATTTTTTAACCTTGCTGATCCATTTCAGTTTCTAGCCATTGGTAGCATCCAGGAAGGCGAATTCGTCGATGATCACTGCTGTGGATATCAAGGAGGATTTGTTAGATTTTCTTTCTTGCTAGTATAATCATTGCCCCGTTCCTTTAGTGGCATGAGGTTTACATGTCATTTGTCAGCTTTGTGTTGTCCACTTGCTGCATGGGGGCATGGACTGTTTCAGTATCTAAAGAGATGTGAATTTAGGACACTCCCCAAACAAACAACTCCTACAGCTATGCCCTCAGACCGAGATAACTGGCCTGCAAAAACTGGAAACCCCTTTCTTTATAAGACAACTGAGTGTGGAGCTGGATGAACACAGCAGGCCAAGCAGCATCTCAGAGCACAAAAGCTGACGTTATGGGCCTAGACCCTTCATCAGAGAGGGGGATGGGGAGAGGGTTCTGAAATAAATAGGGAGGGCGGGGAGGTGGACTAAAGATGGATAGAGGACAAGATAGGTGGGGAGGGGATAGGTCAGTCCAGGGAGGACGGACAGGTTAAGGAGGCGGGATGAGGTTGGTAGGTGGGAAGTGGAGGTGCGGCTTGAGGTGGGAGGGTCTAGGCCTGAAATGTCAGCCTTTGTGCTCCTGAGATGCTGCTTGGCCTGCTGTGTTTATCCAGCCTCACACTTTGCTATCCTGGATTCTCCAGCATCTGCAGTTCACATTACCTCTGATCACAACATCTTTCTTTTATGTTAGATGCAACTTCCTTATAAATTGAGAGTTTTCCACCTGATTCCCATCATCTTCAACTTTGATACGGGTTCTTGATTCTCCACTGTTAAATGTAGCTTTAATGTTGAATCCATTCAATCTGGCCTTCCAATGGAAGCTCTACTCTTGTCCATGTTTGGACCAAGGTTTCAGTCAGTTCTGGAGCTGAGCCTAAATTGAGCATTAGGAGGTAAGTGCTGCTTGTTAAGTGCTGATAACGTCATCCGTTATTTGGCTGATGATTGAGATGTCTGTGTAGTAATTGGTCAGTTTGAATTTGTTTTACTCGTTTTAGTTTGCGGTATGGGGCAATTTTCCATAATTAATGGGTCCCCGTGTTGCTGCTGTACTGGTTCACTTTGGTTAAGACATCAGCTAAATTGGAATACTGTCAGCATGTTGGGGCCCAGGACCTTTGCACTGTTTTCGGGGTAGAACTTGGACACTGAGAGAAGCAGAGTTGCTATCCTAGCACAGTATTAAATTGCTGCTTTTGGGATGTTCTTCAAAAGACAAACCTGAGAACTATTCCTGTTCTCCAGTGGTAGGAGAGATAACAAGGTGTGGAGCTGGATGAACGCAGCAGGCCAAGCAGCTTCAAAGGAGCAGGAAGGCTGATGTTTCGGGCCGAGACCCTTCTTCAGAAATGAGAACAAACCTGAGATTATCCATTGATCTCTGTTTTCAGAGCAGCTCCAAAGATGCTGACTTGCAAAGTTTTCCTCTTAACCATTAAGAACAATTTGTTTGAACAGCTGAAGGCACTGAATTTTGCAAAGGCCATTGGTCCTGACGATATTGCAACAAAGTACTAAAGACTTGTGCTCCAGAATAAACTACCTCTACTCCAAGCTGCCCCCGTACAGCTACAAAATTGACATCTACCTGGCAATGTGGAAAATTGCCTAGTTATGTCCAGTCCACAAAACAAGACACATTTGGTCAAGCAATTACCATCTATTACAAAACTGTCATAATTCATGTCCATGTTCAACAGAACTAGGTCTGTTTTTCTGGCTGAGCCAGTGAAGTGGCAGGTAACACTGGAACACCTGCAAGATCCCCACCAAACCTCTTGTGATCCTGATTCAGAACTTTGCTTGTCCCTTCACTACCACTGGGTTTAAAGTTCTGGAACTCCCTTTCTGACAGCACTATGTGCGTTCCTACTCCTGAAGGGCTGCAGGATTTCAAGGAGGTAGGTCTCATTCAGCATACAAAGGCCACTAGGGATGGGCAAAAAACCGCCAGCCCAGTCAATAATAGTAGCATCCCATGAATGAATATATTAAAATAATAACAGATCATGTCTTGACCTCAACCCCTCTTTCTGTCCGTCCTTAGTGAACAAAGATTTTGTTAAATCAGTTTGAACTTTCAAGATGATGCCATTTACATTCCAAATTTTCATAGGGCTCGGATGAAAGCATGCTATAATTTATTTTGGATGACTGAAACTACATTTAAAATGTTAACTTTCCACCCACCAACATTCTTGATTCCTTCACCGGAGAAAATACTTTATTTAAACCAAGCCCAAAGAATTTAGCGGTCATTTTGAATTCAGGTACATTATCACTCCCCCCAGGGAAGTTCCATGAACCAAGTTGTACAACATGTCCTCATAGGTATTACTTTAAGCCCTGGTATCATCTGGTAAATCTGCTGTATTCCCTGTCTCAGGTAATTATATCATTCCTGGAATTCAAAATGCAGGACAAAACATGATAAATTACAAGAAATGCTGATGCTGGAGTCAGAGTCACCACACTGTGGAGCTGGAGGAGCACAGCAGGTCAGACAGCCACAGAGAAGTAGGAGTTCTGAAGAAGGGTCCTGACCCGAAACATCAACTTTCCTACTCTCTCGCTGCTTCACTTGCTGAGTTCCTCCAGTCAAAACATAGTACTCCAGAATGGGTCTGACCAAAGCACTCGACAACTTAATCATTCCTTTAATGTTAAATCCTTTTAATATAAAGGCCACTCTTTGATTACCTTTTTAACAGAACAGCAGAATAGAAAGGATGCTGGAAAGCTGAAAGAAAACTTGTGCTAGAAATAGCACGTTTTTCTCTCTTGGATGATGGCAGTTATTATTTCAGGTCTGTCACTTTTGGCTCTGATTTATCTGATTTGGTGACGGCTCACAGAGCTGAAATGATCGCTGTTTTTGTCTCCACAAATGCTGCCAGGCATGAGCAGTTGCAACATTTTCTGTCTTTATTTGCTCTTTCATTGCTATTTTTAGCCACCTGAATTGACTTTACTGATTTCTGTCCAAGGACATCACAATCTCTTTGGGTGTCTGCGCTTTCCTACCTCTGACCATCATCAGGTATTTGATTTGTTTCTCAGACTTACAATTGTGCAGACCCCACATGTAAATTTTCTGTGCAAGTGTGCAAGATACCTTGAAGTTATGACCAGTTTTCTGACTGCTACAAGAAGCAGAATTTGGACAATCACATGTATTGAATGTGCTCCACCATTCAATGAGAGCATGACTGATCTAATAATCTTCAACTACCCTTTCCCCATAATCCTTGATTTCCTTCGCGATTAAAAAATTTGCCAATTTTTACCCTTGAATATACTTAATGACCCGGCCTCATCAGTAAAGAATTCCACAGATACTAACCTCAGAGAGAATTCCTCCTCCATCTCTCTCTCAAATGTGTGCTAACGAAGTGTAGAGCTGGATGAACACAGCAGGCCAAGCAGCATCAGAAGGGTCGAGGCCCGAAACTCAGCCGCCCTCCTCTGCTGCTTGGCCTGCTGCGTTTGTCCAGCGCTACACTTTATCTCGGATTCTCCAGAATCTGCAGTTCCTACTATGTTTCTCAAATGTGCGTCACCTTTTATTCTGAGATCCGAGACTCTCACAAACGGGGAAACTAACTTCTAGCATCTACACTGGCAGTTCTCCCAAGATCTTGTATGTTTCAATAAGGTCATTTCTCATTCTTTAAACTTTCAGTGAGGACATGGAGCCTAAGAACCAGGAGCAGGCATAGGCAGTTCAGCCCCAGGAGCCTGATTGGCTATTCAATTCGTTTGTGATCAGTCATGTCTCAGCTTAACTTTACTTTTCTGCCCACTCCCCTTAAACTTTCACACCGTTGCTAAGTAAAAATCCAACCCAAGTTCTGTATACTTCCAACATAACTTCCCAGCTGCTATAGTCTGTGCCACAACTGCAGATATCTAACCAGAGCTTTGTACAACCTCAGCAGTACATCTGTGCTAATGTTTTCCAGCCCTGTTGAAATATTGCATTTGCCATCTTAATTGCCAGCTATACCTGCATGTTAACTTTGAGAGAATCCTTTGCTAGGACTCCAAGCCCCTTTGTTGTTTAGATTTCCAAAGCCTTTCCACGTCTAGAAAATAGACGGTGTTTCTTTTGTGATCAGAGATAATGGGAACTGCAGATGCTGGAGAATCCGAGATAACAAAGTGTGAAGCTGGATGAACACAGCACGCCAAGCAGCGTCTCAGGAGGACACAAGCTTATGTCTTGGGCTGAGACCCTTCATCCCCTTGCCCTTTGCCACATTGTAGTCCTGCCCCTTCTTTGTCCACTGTCCAAAGCATGTCCATGTCCTTCTGCAGCTTCGTGACTTCCTCGATCTTGTCTACCCCTCCAGCTATCCTTGTGTTATCTGCAAACTTAGTAACAATGCTGTCCATTACTTCATCCATTTGGTAAAAGTGTAATGTAGATATTTGTGGCCAAACACTGACCATTATGGAACATCACTTGTCACTGGTGTGAGAAATACCCCATTATGTCTACACTCTGCATGCTGCCAGGCAGAAAGTCCTCTATAGCCCCCAGCACTATGGGTTCTTATTTAGTAGCTTAGTGTGAGATACCTTGCCACAGGCCTTCTGGAAATCCAGAAAGATCATGTTTAGTGTTGTCCTTTATCAAACTTGCTTGTTATCTCCTCAAAGAATTCTAACAGTTTAAAGCCATACTAGCTGAGACCCTTTTTAGCGTGCATTTGTGAACACAACCCAGACCATCATGCAAGCCAACCTCCCATCCATGGACTTCATCAACACTTGTAGCAGAAAGGCAACCAATATCAACAAAGACCCCTCCTGCCCTGGTATTACTCTCTCCCAATCTCTTCCATCAGACAGAAGATACAGAAGCTTAAATACACGTTCCCACGGGTTCAAGAACATCTTCCTTGCTGTTATTAGACTGCTGAATGGACCCCTCTAATTTCAAATCTCATATTGATCTTGCTTTTGTGCACTTCCTGTGTAGCTGTAACCTTGTATGCCTTGCTCTGTCTGAACCCCTTATGTTCTGTGTGCTATTGTATGTTAAGATCTGCCTGTGCTGCATGCAAAACAAAACTTTTCACTGTACTGGGATACATTTGACGACAACAAATCAAATCACTTGCAAGTATTCTGCAATCTTATCCTTGATAATGGACTGTTAGAATCTTTGCAAGGACTGATTTCAGGCTAATCGGCTTGGTTTCCTGCATTCTGCTTCCCTTACTTCTTAAACAGGAGTGTTACAGGAGCCATTTTCCAGTTGTCTTGAACCTGTCTGACTGCAGTGATTGGTGGTGATCTTTCAGCAATGTCCCAAATCTCCTTAACTATCTCCATCAGAACTCGAGTGTGATCTATCTGGTCTGGTTTATTTGTCCACCTTCAGACATTTTGTTTTCCCAATACACCTCCTTTGAAATGGCCACTACGTTCACCTCTACCACTTGATTTTCTTGAAATCCTGGCATGCTGCTGGTGTCTTCTACTGTGAAAACTGATGCAAAGCACCTACATTTCTTTGTTCCCCATTACTGCTTGAGCCTCATTTTCCAGTGGCCCAATGTCCACTGTTACCCCTCTCTTAGCTTTCATCATCCCTCTTCCCACCATGGGCCCCTGCTGCTTTTGTCTTTTTTAAAAAAAGTTATCCTCTTTTTTCAGGACTTCCCAATCCTCTGGCTTTCCACTAATCTCCACTACATTGTATGCCTTTTAGTTTGCTTTTATGCTGACCCTGTTGCCTCGTCCTCCCCTTAGTATGCTTCCTTTTGCTAATGCTGCATTTTTGCTGTGTCCAACGAATCACACTCAAATCCGCTGACACCCCAACCTTCCATCAAAAAAATTTTTAAAAAAAATCTGCCATTGTTGCGCCACTTTGCTAGGCTCCCGTTCCAAATGACTCTGGCCAATACTTCTGTCATAGGTTTATAGTTATCTTCCACACAATTGTAAAACTGTTTGATCTGATTCCAGCTTCTCTCCTTCAAACTGCAGGGCGAAATTTATTGTATGATAGTCACTGTCGTTTAGGGGTTCCTTCATCTTAAGATCTCACATCAAGTCTGCATCATCACCCATTACCTAAACCAGAATTGCCTGTTTCCTAAGGGGCTCTGCCACAAGCTGCTCCATAAAAAAACATCTCGTAGACATTCCACAAATACCTCAGCAATAGTAAGAATCGCTGATGGTGGAGCCTGAGATAACAGTGCGGAGCTGGAGGAACACAGTGGTCCAGGCAACATCAGAGGATTAGGAAAGCTGATGTTTCGGTTCAGGATCCTTCTTCAGAAATGGGGAAGGGGGCTCTGAAATAAATGTTGGGGTGGTCAGGCTGAGCAAGTAGGTGGGATGGTGATGGGTGAGTGCACGTAGGTACTGGTGGGGATTGGTCAGTGAAGTGGGAGGAGTGGATAAGTGGGAGGGAAGGCAGACAGGTCAAGGAGGTGGGAATGAGAGGGAGGGTTGGTCTTGGGATGAGGCCAGCGGTGGGGAGATTTTTGAAACTGGTACAGTCCACATTTGAGACCATTGGGTTGTACTTTGTCAAGGCAGAATAGGTGGTGTTGCTGCTCCAGTTTCCATGTGGTGTAGTTGTAACACTGGAGGAGGTCCAGGATGGACATGTCATCCAGGGAGTGGTTTGTGACTGAACGGTGTTGTCGTTTGACGCAAACTGAGCACAGACGCTCCACAAAGTGGTCTCAGAGCATCCGCTTGGTCTCACTGATGGAGAAGAGGCCACATTGGGAGTAGTGGATGCAATAAACCACGTTAATGGTTGTGCAGGTGAACATCTGTCTGAATATGGAATGCTTTTTTTTTGGGACCTGGGATGGAGGTGAGAGGGGAGGTGAAGGGGTAAGTGTAGCACTTGCTGTGGCTGCACAAAAAGGTGCCGGGGTGGTGGGGCTAGTGGGGAGTTGTGGAGTGGACGAGAGAGTCGTGGAGAGAGCGGTCCCTCCAGATGGCACTTAAGGGTGGGGATGGAAATGTATCCTTTGTAGTGGGGTCAGGTTGCAGGTGGCAGAGAATAATGTGTTGAATCTGGAGTGATATGTAAGGGCAAGGGAGATTCTGTCTTTGTTTTTCTTGTGGGGAGTGGGTGTGAGGACAGAGGTGAGGGACATGGAAGAGATGCAGTTGAAGACGTTTTCAACCACTGAAGGGTGGGAAGTTGTGGTCCTTGAAATACGAGGATATCTGGGATGTTTGGGTGTTAGAGCCGGAGGAATTGGGAACAGGAGATTGCATTCTTGCAGGAAGGTGGGTGAGAGGAGATATAGTCTAGACTCCACAATTTCCATTTGAGACCCGCGATGAACCGACTTTGCCAAATCCACCTGCATGTTTAATTTCTGTCCTTGATTCTTCATAATCATTCACGGGATGAGGGTGTTGCTGGCTAGGCCTATCCTAATTGCCCATAAGGCATTTAAGAGTTTCCCACATTGCTGTCGGTCTGGAATCACAAGTAGGCCAGATCATGTAAGGATGGCAGTTTCCTTGACGTTATTGAACCAGAAAGTATTTTCTGACTGTTGGCAGTGGATTTGCAGTAGTCATTAGATCCTTAATTTACAATATTTTATTGAATTTAAACTCCACAATTTGCCATGGCCGTTGCTTCCCCAGCTCTTATTGCAATAGTGCCTTTCTTAGATGCCTTTTTCAGTCTCCTGGTTTATTTTTTGCCCCATACCCTGACCACTGCTAGAAGGCCTGTGCACATCTCCCATCCAAGATAATAAAATGTGAGGCTGGATGAACACAGCAGGCCAAGCAGCATCTCAGGAGCACAAAAGCTGACGTTTCGGGCCTAGACCCTTCATCAGAGAGGGGGATGGGGAGAGGGAACTGGAAGAAATAGGGAGAGAGGGGGAGGCGGACCCAAGATGAAGAGTAAAGAAGATCGGTGGAGAGAGTATAGGTGGGGAGGTAGGGAGGGGATAGGTCAGTCCAGGGAAGACGGACAGGTCAAGGAGGTGGGATGAGGTTAGTAGGTAGATGGGGGTGCGGCTTGGGGTGGGAGGAAGGGATGGGTGAGAGGAAGAACCGGTTAGGGAGGCAGAGACAGGTTGGACTGGTTTTGGGATGCGGTGGGGCGGGGGGGGGAAGAGCTGGGCTGGTTGTGTGGTGCAGTGGGGGGAGGGGACGAACTGGGCTGGTTTAGGGATGCAGTAGGGGAAGGGGAGATTTTGAAACTGGTGAAGTCCACATTGATACCATTAGGCTGCAGGGTTCCCAGGCGGAATATGAGTTGATGTTCCTGCAACCTTCGGGTAGCATCATTGTGGCAGTGCAGGAGGCCCATGATGGACATGTCATCTAGAGAATGGGAGGGGGAGTGGAAATGGTTTGCGATTGGGAGGTGCAGTTGTTTGTTGCGAACTGAGCAGAGGTGTTCTGCAAAGCGGTCTCCAAGCCTCCGCTTGGTTTCCCCAATATAGAGGAAGCCGCACCGGGTACAATGGATGCAGTATACCACATTGGCAGATGTGCAGGTGAACCTCTGCTTAATGTGGAATGTCATCTTGGGGCCTGGGATAGCGGTGAGGGAGGAGGTGTGGGGGCAAGTGTAGCATTTCCTGCGGTTGCAGGGGAAGGTGCCGGGTGTGGTGGGGTTGGAGGGCAGTGTGGAGCGAACAAGGGAGTCACGGAGAGAGTGGTCTCTCCGGAAAGCAGACAGGGGTGGGGATGGAAAAATGTCTTGGGTGGTGGGGTCGGATTGTAAATGGCAGAAGTGTCGGAGGATGATGCGTTGTATCCTGAGGTTGGTAGGGTGGTGTGTGAAAACGAGGGGATCCACTTAGGGCGGTTGTGGCGGGGGCAGGGTGTGAGGGATGTGTTGCGGGAAATACGGGAGACGCAGTCAAGGGCGTGCTCGATCACTGTGGGGGGGAAAGTTGCGGTCCCTCAAGAACTTGGACATCTGGGATGTGCGGGAGTGGAATGTCTTATCGTGGGGGCGGAGGCGGAGGAATTGGGAATAGGGGATGGAATTTTTGCAGGAGGGTGTGTGGGAGGAGGTGTATTCTAGGTAGCTGTGGGAGCCAGTGGGCTTGAAATGGACATGAGTTACAAACTAGTTGCCTGAGATGGAGACTGAGAGGTCCAGGAAGGTGAGGGATGTGCTGGAGATGGCCCAGGTGAACTGAAGGTTGGGGTGGAAGGTGTTGGTGAAGTGGATGAACTGTTTGAGCTCCTCTGGGGAGCAAGAGGCGGTGCCGATACAGTCATCAATGTACCGGAGGAAGAGGTGGGGTTTGGGGCCTGTGTAGGTGCGGAAGGACCTCCCACCCACAGCCTCTAACCTCATTGTTCCCCAACCCCGCACGGCCCGTTTCTATCTCCTTCCCAAAATCCACAAACCTGCCTGCCCTGGTCGACCCATCGTCTCAGCCTGCTCCTGCCCCACCGAACTCATCTCCACCTATCTGGACTCCATTTTCTCCCCTTTGGTCCAGGAACTCCCCACCTATGTCCGTGACACCACCCACGCCCTCCACCTCCTCCAGGACTTCCAATTCCCTGGCCCCCAACACCTCATATTCACCATGGACGTCCAAACCTATACACCTGCATTCCGCATGCAGATGGCCTCAGGGCCCTCTGCTTCTTCCTGTCCCGCAGGCCCGACCAGTCCCCCTCCACCGACACTCTCATCCGCCTAGCTGAACTGGTCCTCACCCTCAACAACTTCTCTTTTGACTCCTCCCACTTCCTACAGACTAAGGGGGTGGCCATGGGCACCCGCATGGGCCCCAGCTATGCCTGCCTCTTTGTAGGTTACGTGGAACAGTCCCTCTTCCGCACCTACACAGTCCCCAAACCCCACCTCTTCCTCCGGTACATTGATGACTGTATCGGCGCCGCCTCTTGCTCCCCAGAGGAGCTCAAACAGTTCATCCACTTCACCAACACCTTCCACCCCAACCTTCAGTTCACCTGGGCCATCTCCAGCACATCCCTCACCTTCCTGGACCTCTCAGTCTCCATCTCAGGCAACTAGTTTGTTACTCATGTCCATTTCAAGCCCACTGACTCCCACAGCTACCTAGAATACACCTCCTCCCACACACCCTCCTGCAAAAATTCCATCCCCTATTCCCAATTCCTCCGCCTCCGCCGCATCTGCTCCCACGATAAGACATTCCACTCCCGCACATCCCAGATGTCCAAGTTCTTGAGGGACCGCAACTTTCCCCCCACAGTGATCGAGCACGCCCTTGACCGCGTCTCCCGTATTTCCCGCAACACATCCCTCACACCCCGCCCCCGCCACAACTGCCCTAAGAGGATCCCCCTCGTTTTCACACACCACCCTACCAACCTCAGGATACAACGCATCATCCTCTGACACTTTCGCCATTTACAATCCGACCCCACCACCCAAGACATTTTTCCATCCCCTCCCCTGTCTGCTTTCCGGAGAGACCACTCTCTCAGTGACTCCCTTGTTCGCTCCACACTGCCCTCCAACCCCACCACACCCGGCACCTTCCCCTGCAACCGCAGGAAATGCTACACTTGCCCCCACACCTCCTCCCTCACTGCTATCCCAGGCCCCAAGATGACATTCCACATTAAGCAGAGGTTCACCTGCACATCTGCCAATGTGGTATACTGCATCCATTGTACCCGGTGCGGCTTCCTCTATATTGGGGAAACCAAGCGGAGGCTTGGAGACCGCTTTGCAGAACACCTCTGCTCAGTTCGCAACAAACAACTGCACCTCCCAGTCGCAAACCATTTCCACTCCCCCTCCCATTCTCTAGATGACATGTCCATCATGGGCCTCCTGCACTGCCACAATGATGCTACCCGAAGGTTGCAGGAACATCAACTCATATTCCGCCTGGGAACCCTGCAGCCTAATGGTATCAATGTGGACTTCACCAGTTTCAAAATCTCCCCTTCCCCTACTGCATCCCTAAACCAGCCCAGTTCGTCCCCTCCCCCCACTGCACCACACAACCAGCCCAGCTCTCTTCCCCCCCCGCCCCCCCCCCCCCCCCCCCCCCCCCCCCACTGCATCCCAAAACCAGTCCAACCTGTCTCTGCCTCCCTGACCGGTTCTTCCTCTCACCCATCCCTTCCTCCCACCCCAAGCCGCACCCCCATCTACCTACTAACCTCATCCCACCTCCTTGACCTGTCCGTCTTCCCTGGACTGACCTATCCCCTCCCTACCTCCCCACCTATACTCTCTCCACCGATCTTCTTTACTCTTCATCTTGGGTCCGCCTCCCCCTCTCTCCCTATTTCTTCCAGTTCCCTCTCCCCATCCCCCTCTCTGATGAAGGGTCTAGGCCCGAAACGTCAGCTTTTGTGCTCCTGAGATGCTGCTTGGCCTGCTGTGTTCATCCAGCCTCACATTTTATTATCTTGGAATTCTCCAGCATCTGCAGTTCCCATTGTCTCTGATACTATTTTAACATCTCCCATCCAGGTCTTTTTTCCTTTGCAGTTTCTTAACTTCATGCGTCCATATTCTATGCCGCCTTTTGTTTTGAGTGAAGCAACCCTTTGTCTATCTGCCTGTCCTTTCAATAGGGCGTGTAGACTTGAATATTCATTTCTCAGCCGTTATCCTCTTGGAGCTACGTCTCCGTGATAGCCACAGTATTGTACCTGTCCATTTCAATGTGTGCTGTGAGCTTATTTCATGTGTTTAGTATACTGTGCATATTTAGGTACTGTGCTGAAGTCCTCCATTGCCTTCTCCTATTATCAATCTGTTCACTTAGCTGCTGTGGCTGAAGTTCGATTCCTGATCCTTTCTATACTTCCTATTTTGTTACTGGTTCTGGAAACTTGTACTATCTCTGCTGAACATCCCCGTACCCCTCCAACTTGCTTTTCATAATTATCCATGCAACTGAACCCACTCTGCCACTATTTAGACCACTGCCCTATTATGCAATTAACCAGGACTCTGGTCCCAGCATGATTCGGGTGGCATCCTCTAACATCTGTCTTTGCTCATGAAATGTGATCCTTGCTTTCTGGGTCAGCGTTGATTGCTCATTGCTAGTTGTCCTGGAGAGCGAGCTGTTACAGAACTGTTGCAGTGTACAAGGCGATTGACCTCTGCTTCTTCCTGTCCTGCATGCTGGACCATTCCCCCTCCACTGATGCCCTCATCCGCTTAGCCGATCTCGTCCTCACCCTCAACAACTTCTCTTTCGATTCCTTCCACTTCCTACAGACAAAGGGGGTGGCCGTGAGATACCTACATGGGCCCAATCTATGCCTGCCTCTTCGTAGGTTACGTGGAACGATCCCTACATCGGTCCTAAACCCCACCTCTTCCTCCATTGCATTGATGACTGTATCGGAGCTTGAACAGTTTATCCACTTCACCAACACCTTCCACCCCAACCTCAAGTTCACCTGGAGGATCTCTAACACCTCGCTCACCTTTCTGGACCCCTCTGTCTCCATCTCTAGCAACCAGCTAGAAACTGATATCCATTTCAAGCCCACTGAACCACCAAAAGAGAATCCCCCTCGTCCTCTCGCACCACGCCACCAACCTGGGATCCAACGCATCATCCTCTGACCCTTCCGCAATCTGCAATCCAACCCCACCACCCAAGACACTTATCCCTCCCCACTCTTGTCTGCTTTCTGGAGGGACCCCTCTCTCCAGGACTCCCATGTCTGCTCCACAATCCTTTCCAACCCCACCTCACCCAGCACTTGCCCCTGCAACCGCAGGAAGTGCTACACCTGCACACATACCACCTCCCTCACCCCCATCCCACGCCCCAAGAAAACTTTTCACATCAAGCTGTAGTTAACCTGCACATCTGCTAATGTCGCATACTGCATCTGCTGTACCCGTTGTGGCCTCTTTGATGTTGGGGAAACCAAGCGGGGGCTTGGGGACCGCTTTGCAGAACACCTATGCTTGGTTAGCAGTAAACAACTGCACCTCCCAGTTGCGAACCATTTCAACTCCCAAGGAATGTGAGGGGATGACATGTCCATCCTGGGCCTCCTGTAGTGCCACAACGATGCCACCTGAAAGTTGCAGGAACAGCAACCCCTATTCTGCTTGGGAACCCTGTAGCCCAATGGTATCCATGTGGATTTCAAAAGCTTCAAAATCTACCCCCCCCCCCCCCCCCGCCCCACCACACCCCCACCACTGTCTCCCAAAACCAGCCCAGCTCGTCCCCGTGTCCCTAACCTATTCTTCCTCTCACTTATCCCTTCCTCCCTCCTCACACCGCACCTCCATTTCCTTCCGACTAACCTCATCCTGCCTCCTTGATCTGTCTGTCCTCCCCAAACTGACCTATCTCCTCCCTACCTCCCCACCTATACTATCCTCTCCGCCTATTTTTTCCTCTATTCATCTTCGATCCGCCTCCCCCTCTCTCCCTATTTATTTCAGAACCTTCTCCCGCCTCCCCCATTTCTGATGAAGGGTCTCGGCCTGAAACGTCAGCTTTTCTGCTCCTAAGATGCTGCTTGGCCTGCTGTGTTTACCCAGCTCCACACTTTGTTATCTCGGATTTCCCAGTATCTGCAGTGCCCATTATCTCTAGGTTAATGTTCTCCTGCCTTTTCCTTGTAACCCTGCAGATGATTTCTATATAAATAAACATTAAGGTCCTCATGAACACCTCAACCAAACCTACCTATCATGTCCTATTTACTCCGGAAAGGCACTAGCGTCTTTCTGGGTCATTTTACTAATGCACTTGTGGGAGTTTAAATTAATTTGGCAGAAGGAACAGATGTGGAGTCGAGGTACCATCGGGGGTGATGTTTAGATTAGCATTGAAGATCTAAGCCAGTCTAGAGTTTGTGCAAATATAGTGTGAGGGTTGAACATAGAACATTGCAGCGCAGTACAGGCCCTTCGGTCCTCGATTTTACGCCAGCCTGTGAAACCAATCTGAAGCCCATCTAACCTGTACTGTTCTGTTATCATCCATATGTTTATCCAGTGACAACTTAAATGCCCTTAAAGTTGACGTGTCTACTACTGTTGCAGGCAGGGCATTCCATGCCTTTACTACTCTCTGAGTAAAGAACCTACCTCTAACATCTGTCCTATATCTATCACTCCTCAATTTAAAGCTATGTCTCCTTGTGCTAGCCATCACCATCCAAGGAAAAAGACAGTCACTATCCACCCAATGTAATCCTCTGATCATCTTGTATGTCTCTATTAAGTCGCCTCTTAACCTTCTTCTCTCCAATGAGAACAGCCTCAAGTCCCTCAGCGTTTCCTCATCAGACCTTCCCTCCATACCAGGCAACATCCTGATAAATCTCCTCTTCACCCTTTCCAATGCTTCCACATCCTTCCTATAATGTGGCGACCAGAACTGTGCGCAATACTCCAAGTGTGGCCGCACCCGAGTTTTGTACAGCTGCAATATGACCTCATGGCTCCAAAACACAATCTCTCTATTAATAAAACCTAACACATGGTATGCCTTCTTAACAACCCTATCACCTTGGGTGGCAACTTTCGTCTCTGTACATGGACACCGAGATCTCTGTTCATCCACACCGCCAAGAATCTGACCGTTAGCCATTACTAACAGTACTCTGTATTCTTGTTACTCCTTCCAAAGTGAATCACCTCACACTTTTCCACATTAAACTCCATTTGCCACCTCTCAGCTCAGCTCTGCTGCTTATATATAATCCCTTTGTAACCTGCAATGTCCTTCTGCACTATCCCCAACTCTAATGCCTTTAGTGTTGTCTGCAAATTTACTAACCCATCCTTCTATGCCGTCATCCAGGTCATTTATAAAAATGACAAACAGCAGTGGCCCCACGACAGATCTTTGCAGTACACCATGAGTAATTGAACTCCAGGATGAACATTTCCCATCAGCCACCACCCTTTGTCTTCTTACAGCTAGCCAATTTCTAATCCAAACCGCTAAATCACCCTCAATCCCATGCCTCCGTATTTTTTGCAATAGCCTACAGTGGGGAGCCTTATCAAACCCTTTACTTAAATCCATATTCACCACATCAACCACTATAGCCTCATCCACCGGTTTGATCACCTTCTCAAAGGACTCAACGTTTGTGAGGCACGACCTTCCCTTCACATGAAGGGAGCATGGCAGGGCTGGATGACGTTTTAGTGCAAGGCGTCTTGCAAATAAGGTTGATGGGTTAAGGGTATTCAATAAACATGAGTGTGTGCAGTTATGGAGACATGATTGGGTGAAGGATGGGTATTTCAACATTGTGGGCTATACAGTTACAGTCGCAGTCAGAAGTAAAACAACAAATGTCGGCAAATAGCAGAAAACTAAAAAGAATAAGTGCAATTATGGTATTAGATTTCAACTTCTATTATTAACCGAGGTAGACCAAGTGTGAACGACTTACCGGGGGCAGAATTCGTAATGTGTCCTGCAGAGCTTTATAAGTTTGTGTACAGGAAGTCCTGCAACAGTGGGGGTGGTTCTGGACAAGTAGTAACGCTAACAAGGCTACCATTTGTGATCGTGGTCATATTTCAGTGAGATTTAAGGTAATTGTGGATGAAGACCAGAAATAAAGGTTCTGAATATTGGCCGTAATTGAATGGCAGGGCAAAATTTGACCAGCCGAACTCTGCTCCTGTACTTTGTGGTCTTATTTTATGGAAAGTTGATTTTAATCAGATTAGACATGATCTGGCCCAAGTGGCAGTGGCAATTTGTGTGAGAAGCCACATCAGAGCAGCCTGGGGAAAACCCAGAAGGATAGAGAGCCTCTTTCTGTGCTTTAATTCTATAATTCTGACTCCATGACCCTATTTATTTTGTTTTTATTCATGGAATGTTGCCATTTCTGGTTGGCCAACGTTTATGGCTCACTTCTTGAGAAGGTGTTGCAGAGCTGCCTCCTTGAACTGCTACAGGTCGATTTTGATAACACCGCAATTGAGGAAGTTATAGGATTTTGACCGAGTGGCAATATATTTCCGAGCCCTAAGTGAATGACTTGGAGTGGAGCTTGCAGGCAGTCGTGTTCCCATGAATCTGCTGCACTTGTGTGCTTCTAAACAGATATGGTTATGGGTTTGCAAGCTTCTGATCGTGGAGCTTTGGTGAATTTATGCAGTGCATCTTATAGATAATGTACAGTTCTGCTACTGTTCATAGATCGTGTAGGGTGTCTAGTTTGTGAATATGGTGTCAATCAAGCAGACCTTTGTATTGTGGTTGGTGTCAATCTTTGTGTTGGAACTTCACTCATCCAGGTAAGTGGGGTGTATTCTATCACATGGTTGATTTCTGCTTTGAAAATGGTGGACAGCATGCTTTGGGGAGTTTAGAGGTGAGTTATTTGGTATAATATTCATAAACTGTGACCTACGCTGGAAGCCACAGCATTTATGTAGTTTGTTCAGTTCGCTCTAATCCCCAGGATGTTAAGCATGGGGGTTTCTTGTGAAACCTGAAAAATATATGGGTAATGATGGGATAGTGTAGGGGGAGGGGCTTAGATTAGTTCACAGGTCGGCGCAACATCGAGGGCCGAAGGGCCTGTCTGCGCTGTATTATTCTACGTTCGATGTGATCTGTTAACAGCGCTCTTACCTGTCCTGCCATCTTTAATAACAAATGCATAGGTATACTTGGGATTCGTAAATCAAATGGAATAGCTGTGGGAATTGCAGGGTTACAGAGATAAGGATCAGGAGTGAGTGTGGGTATGCTACACTGCGCAGACTTGGTGTGGACCTATTGAGCCCATTGGCCTGATTCCCTATTGTAGTGATTCCATGAAAATGCATCAAGTAGACGTGATTTTCTTTTAATAAATCCATGCTGGCTTTTCGAGGTTAGTGTACGTTTTTCCATGTTGGGTAGCATGTGGCTCTGGTTAGCGTTTGTCTCTCAGTGCCAGGGACCCAGGTTTGATTCCAGCCTCGGGCGACTGTCGATGCGGAATTTGCATGTTCTCCCTGTGTCTGTGTGGGTTTCCTCTGGATGTTCGGGTTTTCTCCCACAGTCCAAAAATATGCAGGTTAGGTGGATTGGCTAGGCTAAATTGCCCGTAGTTCTCGGGTGGGAAATGCAGGGTGGGTAATAGGAGGATCTGGGTGGGATACTGTTTGGTGGGTTGGTATGGACTTGACGGGCTGAATGAACAAAGAACAAAGAAATTAGAACACAGGAACCGGCTTTTTGGCCCTCCAAGCCTCTGCTGATGGAGATACTTTGTCTAAATCTGTCATCTATTTTCTAAGGGTCTGTATCCCTTTGCTACCAGCCCATTCATGTACCTGTCCAGATACGTCTTAAAAGACACTAACGTGTCTGCTTCTACCATCTCCGCTGGCAACGCGTTCCACTTTTGGCGTAAGGAACTTTCCACGCATATCTCCCTTAAACTTTCTTCCTCTCTCTTGGAACTCCTGACCCCCATTAATTGAGTCCCCCACTCTGTGGGGGGGATAAAGCTTCTTGCTGTCCACCTTGTCTATACCCCTCACGATTTTGTTGACCTCAATCAGGTCCCCCCACAATCTCCGTCTTTCTCATGAAAATAACCCTAATCTCCTCCAACCTCTCTTCATAGCTAGCGCCCTCCATACCAGGTAACAACCTGGTGAACCTCGTCTGCACCCTCTCCAAAGCATCCACATCCTTTTGGTAATGTGGCGACCAGAACTGTTCGCAGTACTATAAATGTGGCCGAACCCAAGTTTTATACAACAGTAACATGACCTGCCAGCTCTTGTACTCGATACCTCGTCCGATGAAGGAAAGCATGCTGAATGCTGCCTTGACCACCCTGTTTCCCTGCGTTGCCACCTTCAGGAAACAATGGAGCTGAACACCCAGATGTCTTTGTACATCAATTTTCCCCAGGACTTTTCCATTTACTACATGGGTTGCTGTTGAATTAAATCTTCCAAGATACATCACCTCGCTTTTGCCCAGATTGAACTCGATCTGCCTTTATCTGCCCAACTCTCCAATCTATCTATATTCTGCTGTAATCTCTGACAGTCCCCATCATACTCTGCTACTCCACCAATCTTAGTGTCATCTGCAAACTTACTAATCAGACGACCAACGCCTTCCCCCAAATCATTTACATATATCACAAACAACAGTGGTCCCAGCACAGATCCCTGTGGAACACCATTGGTCACAGGTCTCCAATTTGAGAAACCCCCTTCCACTACTACTCTCTGTCTACTGTTGCCGAGCCAGAGTTTAATCCATCCAGCTAGCACACCATGGACCCCATGTGACTTTTCTTTCTCCATCAGCCTCCCATGGGGAACCTTATCAAACGCCTCACTGATGTCCATGTGTATTACATCGACAGCCCTTCCCTCATCTATCAACTTTGTCACATCCTCAAAGAATTCTATTAGGTTGGTAAGGCATGACCTTCCCTGCACAAAACCATGTTGTCTATCAGTGATAAGCCCATTTTCCTCCAAATGGGAATAGATCCTATCCCTCTATCTTTTCCAGCAGCTTCCCTACCACTGACGTCAGGCCCACCGGTCTGTAATTAGCTGGATTATCCCTGCTACCCTTCTTCAACAAGAGGACGACATGCGCAATTCTCCAGTCCTCCGGGACCTCACCCATGTTTAAGGATGCTGCAGATATATCTGTTAAGGCCCCGGCTGATTTCTCTCTCGCTTCTGTCAATAACTTAGGATGGATCCCATCCGGACCTGGGGATTTGTCCACCTTAATGCCTTTTAGAATACCCAACACTTTGTCCCTCCTTAGGCTGACTTGACCTAGAGTAATCAAACATCTATCCCTGACCTCAACATCAGTCATGCCCCTCTCCTTGGTGAATACCGATGCCAAGTACTTGTTAAGAATGTCACCCATCCTTTCTCTGGTTACCCTCTTGCTCTTTAAGTATGAACAGAAGGCTTTGGGATTTTCCTTAACCATGTTTGCTAAAGATATCTCATGTCCCTTTTTAGCCCTCTTAATTCCTCGTTTCAGATTCGCCCTACATTCACGATATTCTTCCCAAGCTTCGCCTGTCTTCAGTCACCTAGATCTTCCATTGTATAGGGGTTCCACGTCACTATTCATTCAGTCTTTAATAATTGTTACTAAAAATTTAATTGAATTTAAACTGGTTTGTAATTGCCGGGGTGATCTATCCAACCTTTACTGAACAAGGGGATAATGCACATAATTTGCCAACTCTCTGGCTCCACCTGAGGTCCGGGGAAGATTGAAAGATAATTCCCAGTGCTTCTGCAATTTACACTCTTGCTCCCTTCCAATCCTTGGATGCATTTTATATGGTCCTCGTGCTTTTTCAACTTAAAGTAAAATTTGTTCAAACCTTCACAGTTTTAAATCCTTCTAGTGATTTGAGTTTCCTCTTCTGTTGCCGTGGCATGGGTAGCACCTACTCATAGGTAAAGGCATATGCAGTGCGTTCCTTGTAACATCTCAGCCATGCCTTTTGTTTCCTTGCAAATGTTCGTTTTACTGTTCCTAATTGACTTTGCTCATTTTACCAACTACCCACTATTGATTCACTTTGGGATTTCCTCTTACATCAGGTTTGCTTGTTTTCGCTTTTTCACCTCCCTTCTGAGCCTTCTGTATTCAGTTTGGTTCTTAACTGCACTTACCACCTGACACCTGGTATAAATATACTTTCTTCTTTTCTGTCTCCTTGGACACCCAGTGAGCTCTGGATTTGTCTGCCTTGCCTTCCCATTTTTGAGGAGTATACCCTGGCTGTGTGCAGCTCAAGATCCCTTTGATAGCAACCCGTTTAATTTTGCTTGCCAGCCTTAAGTTCCATTGTATTTGGCCCAGCCCTGTTTTCGATCTATTGAAGTCAGCTCTCCACCGGTTATTATTCTAGATTTAGATGGACTAATGTCAGTTTTTACTATCATCCTGAACCTTATGATACAGCTGTCAGTGCCCCCAAATGCTCCCCATGGTCACTTGATCTACTATTCAGCTGGACTTCTGACTTGTCATGATTATGGACAGATTTGGGGAGACAGGAGTTAAGTTACAACAGAATTCCAAGTCTCTTGTATCCACAGAATTTATTTGGTTGGTCCAGTTCAGTTTCTGGCCAATGGTAACCCCCAAAATGTTGATCGTGGGGGATTGTAGTTGCATTAAAAAAAATCATGAAATACTGAGGGGGAAAAAGGTAATGATGATAGGTGTCTTCATAAATGAATTTCTGGTTCCAGCTAGGCTGATCAATGATTTTTACAGGTTAATCTATTTTCCTTCCTCCTGGATTCTATAAATTTACCAAGCCATACATCCAGTATGCTCTTAATGCAGGTATCTTGACTTGCCCTAACTTCTTGAGCGACTTTGGTAAGTGAACTCCCAGGTCCCTCTGGTCATGCATATTATTTAATATTGTAACTTTGAATTTATACAGCCTCTCTTCATTCTCCCTTTGGCAATACATCTGCTTTAAATTTCACCTCTGTTTCTGTGTTTTTCATCAGCTTATCTGTGTTTTTCAAAAGTACGCTCCCCTCTTTTGAACTATTTCAAAGTTTGTGTTGTGTAAATTTAGAAAATGTGTAGTGTACTTGTTCAGATCATAAAAACATGCTAAAAAGGCAATGGTCCTTAAAACTGACATCTGGGGAGTGTTCAGTGCCCTCTAGTTTGAAAAGCATATTGGGAAATTAAATAAATTTGTGGCAAGGGCTGAAAATTCAGTGACAGTGTCATTTAAATGTAACTGTTCGTGGTGATCTGGCTAGCTTGTAAGTAGTCGTCATTACGTTGTTAGTTATTAACCAGTGCATTGAGAATAAGAGTTGGGAGGACAGAACATTGCTTTGGCCACTTTTGAACACTACATGCAATTCTGGTCTCTCTGCTTTGTGAAGGATGTCCTGAAACGTGAAAGGGTTCAGAAAAGATGTAAAAGGGTGTTGCCGGGGTAGATCATAGATTTAAGCTTCAAGGAGAAAGATTTACAAGTGACCAAAGGGGCAGCTTTTTCATGCAGAGGATGGTACGTGTATGGAATGAGTTGCCAGAGGAAATGGTGGAGGCTGGTAATTACGACAGTTAAAAGTCATCTGGATGGTGCATGAATAGGCACGGCTTACAGGGATATGAGTCAAATGATGGCAAATGAGCCCAGATTAATTTAGAATATCTGGTCGGTGTGGGCACGATTGGACATCACTTTCCATGCTGTACAACTGGAGAAGTGAAATGGCTCAAAGCATAAAATAACTTGTTTGACTGAACGGTAAGTAGCCTTGCTTGGGATATTCCCTTCAAGAGAATTTATTAAAAAGCGTTAGTGATGCTTTATTATTTGCATCTCTGTCCAGTAGAGGTAATGTGAGATTTCAGACCCAAACTTAACATTATTGAGGTAGTCTCGTGAACCCGTGGTTTCTGAAGGATAACAGCAGCCATCGTCACAACATAAATTTTTCAGCATCTAAGGTGAAAAATTTTTGACAACACAAAGTTAAAATATGGATTTGATGGAGAAGTAAATACTGAGTAGATTCCAGTAGTGATATTTCGAAGACAGATTTTTACCCCCCATGTCTGGAGTACTGTGAGAGTATTTTAGCTTTTCCTATATAAGCCAAAATATCATTTCCTGGGATGCAGGTCTGCAAAGGTTTACTGGGAATGACTCTGATATGGTGGAGTTGTCTCATGAGCAGGGTGAAACAGGTTGGGATTGTACTCAATGGAAGGGAATTGGGGATCTTATACATGAGACATGCGTGGCTTGACAAGGTGAATGCTGATATTTCCGCTCATGAATGGGAGCGTCTAAGACCTGAGGATGTAGTCAGAGAGTAAAGTTGTGCCTGTTTAAACCTGAAATAAGAATGATTTTCCTCTGAGGGTTGAGAGCCTTCGGAATTCTTTGCTGCATAAAGCTATGAGGGTAGACCCCTTGTGCATTTTGAAGAATGAGAGAGATTTTTCTTCTTGTCTGTGTAGTTACCTTTACTCAACTGTAATATTGTTCCATCTGATTTCAGCTCCTCCCTCTCTAAGTGAAGGATGAATTCTAACATATTGTGTCACTGTCCCCCATGCCCCAAATGAGTTCCTTCACCTTAAGATTCTTAAGATCTGTCTCACTATACATGACCAAATCCAGAATTGTCTGTTTCATAGTGGTCTCTACCACAAGCTGTTCCAAAAAAAAATCTTGTTGACATTCCACAATTCCTTTATTGATATTTGGTACCTCATTTTTTCCAATCACCTGCGTATTCAAGTGCCCCGTGATTATTTTAAAAGCGCCTTTCTTGCATGCATTTTCTATCTCCTGATTTGTTTGCTTTGCTTAGATTATGATTATGATGATGATTACTGCTTGGAAGTGTGTACCTAACTCCTAAAGATATCTGCTGATGCACCATCTCTTTCTTGCCTTCCGTCTTAAGCAAAATGGGATAGATCCATCTGGCCCTGGGGACTTGTCTGCCTTAATGCAATTTAAGATACCCAAAACTTCCTCCTTTTAATATATTGACATTCTCTCAAGTATTCACACAGTCATCCTTGACCTAAGCATTAATCATGTCTTTTTCTTGGCGAATACTGATACAAAGTACTCATTCAGGATCTCTCCCACTTCCTGTAACTCCATGCATAACGTCCCTCCTTTGCCCTTGTACTTGAGTGGGTCGACTCTTTATCTTGTTACTCTCTTTACGATATATGCATGAAAAGCCTTGTGACTTTCTTTGAGCCTGTTTGCTAAAGACATTTCATGGCCCCTTTTTAGCCTTCCTAATACAACATTTTATGTTCCTTCCTATTTTCTCTGTACTCCTGTATACTTGGGCTGTGCCTCACTCTGGATGTGATCTCTCCTTTCTGACTGTGTGCAGAGTATTTTCAGCACTGGTACGCAGAATTTTGGTTTATCTAGAGTGAACAGTTGGCAAGAAAGATTCATTCATTTTTGGGAAAGTGATGGCCTCGAGTTGCTATGCGAGACTGTTTATCCAGATACTAATGTTCGTAGGTTCAATTCTTGCCACGGTGGATGGTGGAATTTGAATTCAATTTTTAAAACAAACTGGAATTAAGAATCTACTGCTGACCACAAAATTGTTACCGATTTTCAGAAAAACAAAAACATTTGCTTCTTAAATCTTTAAGGGAGGGGAATTTGGCCTCATCCTCACCTTGCCTGGCTTACATGTGACTCCAGACCTACAGTGATGTAGTTAACTCTCAATTGAGAGTCTTAAATGGTATTGCAAGCTTCTCAGTTGTACCAATTGCAACAAAGTCTCAAAGAAATGAAACCAGATGGATTACCTGACATTGAACGAGGCACTGGGAAAAAATAATGACAGCCTTGTTGGTGCTGCAAAATCCTCCTTAACACCTAGAGGCTAGTACCAATGTTGGGAGAGCTGACTCTCAGACTAGCCAAGCAGCAGCCTGACAAGGCCAAATGGAATCACACCTTCCAGACAATGTCCCAGGCACCATCACCAACATCCCTGGATATGTCCCGTACCACTGGCAGGACACACCCAGCAGAAGTTGCAGCACAGTAGTATACAATTGAGAGGGAGCTGCACTGGGAGTCCTCAATGTTGACACTGGACCTCGTGAAGTCTCGTGGCTGCAGATTAAACAAGGGCACAGAAACCTGCTGAAGAATTGCCACTTTTTCACGTTGAGCAACACTTGAAGGAAGCACTGAGAATGGCAAATGTGCGGGGTTTCCATGTCTACTGCCAAGTGTGGCTCAGTAGCAGCACTCCCGATCCTAAAGGGCACAGATGCTAGCTTGGCTCTGCAGCAGGTGGTGAGGGCACTGATAAGAAACAAAAACATGCTTGGCTTCATCTTTACTGATGTGCCAGCTACAAATACATCCGTCAGTAACAATATTAGTAAGTGTGACTGCTGGACAGTCCTTGTGGATACAAAGCCCTGCCTTCCCATTGAGAAAATCTTCTGTTGTGTGGCACCATCACCATGCAAAATGGGACAGACTTTGAAGGGATCTAGTAACTCAAGACTGGACATCCATGAGGCAGTCTGGGCTGACAGCAGCAACAGAGTTGTCCGCCAGTGCAATCTGTAACCTCCTGGCCTGCTATATCCCCAACTCACCCATTACCATCAAGGCAGAGAATCAGCCCTGGTTCAGTGGAGGGTGCAGGAGGGCATGCCAGGAGCAGCACCAGGCAACCTGAAAATCAACCTGATGGAACTAAACAGTACTGCTTGCATGCCAGACAGCATCAGCAGCAAGTGATAGATGGAGGCTGTGATCCTACAACCTGTGGATCAGGTGGAAGATCTGCAGTCCTGCCACTTCCATTTGTGAATGGTGGTGGACAATTCAGCAATTCACTGGAGGTGGAGGCTCCAGAGTTATCTTCATCCTCAATGATTGAAGAGCCCAGCACATAGTGTACAAGTTAAGGCTGAAGCTTTTGCAGCAGCCTTTGATCACAAGTGCCGAGTGGATGATCCAACGTGCAGACCTCCAGTGGTTTCCAGCATTACAGATACCAGCCTCCAGCCGATTTGATTCACTCCTATGTGCTGTCAAGAAATGGCTGGAAACACCAATACTGTAAAGGCTGTGGACCCTGACAATATTCTGACAAGACTACTGAAGGCTTGTGCTCCAGAAATTACCACTCCCCTAGCCAAGCTCTTCCAGTATAGTTACAAAACTGGTATCTACCTGACAATATGGAAAATTGCCCAAGTATGCCCCATACATAAAATAGGACAAATCCAGTGCAACTAATTAGTGCCTCATCAGCCTACTGTCAATCATCCGGAAAGTGGTGAAAGGTGTCATCAGCGGTGTTATCAAGCAGCTCCTGCTCAGCAATAACCAGCTCCATGATGCCCAGTGTGGGTTCTGCTCGCATCATTCAGCTCCTGATCTCATTACAGCCTTGGTCCAAACAGGGATGAAAGAGCGAAGTTCCAGAGGTGAGATGAGAATGACAGCCCTTGACATCAAGGCTGCATTCGACCAAGTGTGGCACTAAAGAGCCCTAGCAAAACTGGAATCATTGGGTATCAAGGGACAAACTTTCTGGCGTTTGGAGTCATACCTGACTCATAGGAAGATAGTCATCGTTGGAGGTCAGTTATCTGAGCTCAGTCATATCTGCAGGAATTCTTCAGGGCAGTGTCCTCGGCCCAGCCATCTTGAGCTGCTTCATCAATGACCTTCCTTCCATCATAAAGTCAGAAGTGGGGCTATTCGCTGACGATTGCGCAATGTTCAGCACCATGTGCAACTCCTCCATTACTGAGGCAGGCCAATATTCAAATGAGACACAATCTGGTCTATATCTAGGCTTGGGCTGACAAGTGGCGAGTAACATTCATCCTGCACAAATGCCAGGCAATGACCTTCACTAATAAGAGCTAATCTAACCATCACCCCATGGCATTCAATAGTGTTGCCATCACTGAATCCCCACTGTCAACATTGTGGGTGTTTATCATTGACCAGAAATTCAATTGGATTCACCACAGCGGCTGCAAGAACAGGACAGAGGCTAGGATTACTGCAGCAAATAACTCACCACCTGCCTCCCCAAACTCTGTCCACCATCTTCAAGACACAAGTCAGGAGTGTGATTAAACACTCCCCACTTGCTTGGATGGGTGCAGCTTCAGAGACACACAAAGCAGTCTGCTTGATTGGCACTACATCCACAAGCATCTGCTCCCTCCACCAGTTATTCATGACTACTCCAATTCTAGAAGGATAAGGGCAGCAGATACATGGGAATGCCACCATCTGCAAGTTCCGTCCAAGCCGCACTCAATCCTGACTTGGAAATACGTTGCTGTTCCTTCACTGTTGCTGGGTCAAATTCCTGAAATTCCACCTGAAGGGCACTGTGGATCAAGATGCAGCACGTGGACTGTAGCGGTTCAAGAAACCGGCTCACCACCAACTTCTGAAGGGCAACTCTGTCAGCAATAGCGTTGGCCAGCCGGTGACACCCACTTCTCCCAAATGAATATAAAAGAAATTGCTGAAATCTTTTTGCCTTCCTTCTAGTTCACATCTTTAGCGCTCACAGGGTTTTCTAAACAGTCCTGTCTGTAATAGAAATTTTTATTTTGGAGCCTGTTGGATTACTACATTCTGCACTAGCAATACACTGTGCTTCGTGATGAAATGCAACTATATATCAACAATTAGAGAAGAATGGTGTCTTTAACTGCACCAATCTCCATTGTACCACACAATCTTCTGACACTTATTGTGCTGAACACTGAATCGCTGGAAACCTTATCTGTGAACTGCTG
The DNA here is from genome assembly GCF_030684315.1 of Stegostoma tigrinum. Taxonomy (NCBI): domain Eukaryota; kingdom Metazoa; phylum Chordata; class Chondrichthyes; order Orectolobiformes; family Stegostomatidae; genus Stegostoma; species Stegostoma tigrinum. Next base: position 177,796,650 of record NC_081354.1, on the reverse strand, counting down.
CAAATAGCTCCATTCCTGTTCGGCAGTACAATGTTTGCATTATGTAGATTAATGTATGTGCACCTGTACTTGTTTCAGTTGTCCTTTAATGGATGTTTTCTTCTCTTATTTGACATTGCAACTATTTTTTTTTGGGATGTTCATTACAAAGGACAATACATGACGCTTTCAAGTTTGCCTTGTGAAAGGGTCTCATGATATATATTCCAGATGTGTGGTGGTAATTAGTTTGTATCTTGTCAGTCAGTCTGCTGGCAATACTGTACACCTCAAGGACTGTTGCAGAGTTAGTAGGATCTACTGATGTTGGAGAAGCTGAGATAACAAGGTGTAGAGCTGGATGAACACAGGCCAAGATGCTAGCAGTTTAGCAAGGTAATTGGGAAATACCTGTGAAAGATTAGAACATAATTGAGCCGATATGTTTCCTTCAGATATCCTTAAGTTATCGCATTTAATTTTTTACTGACCAATATTTGTTTTGTCATGCGTTGAAGTTAGAAGGTTCTTAGCCTGCTTAACATTGCTTCTCATGATGTAATAGATTTTATAGGCATATAAGACTAGGGGATGGCCAGTTAATCAGTCCCACCTGCTCTGCCTTGCAATACAGTGCATGTCCAGTCAACCCATCCTTAACTGTAGACTTTAGCAATTTTCCCTACAACAGGTGTTTAGGTACCTGGCTCTAAAACTCCATACCTTCCTCCTGCTCTTTTTTTTTAAATGGCAGTCATGTACCAATCTGAAGGAAACTTATTATGTTATTTCACAATCTGCTTTTTGTTCAAAGCTTTCAAGATTTTTACCAGTGTGTGTAAATCTCAATTAGAAATATTGGAACAGGAGTTGGCCATAGAGCCTCATGGGCCTAGTCCACCATCCCTTGTGATCTTAGCAGATAATCTATATCAATAGCTTTTCTCCCATACTGTCTCTTTCTCTGTTTGTCATTGGTATTTGGAATTTGTCAAACTCCACTTTAAGCATAAGTTGACTGAAAGTCCACAGACTTATCAGATAATGAATTCACAAGATTCACAGCCGCTTCAGTAAACAAAAAACTCCCGGTATTGGTCCCAGGAGGTTTTGAAATAATGGCCTCTGTTCTAGACTTCTCAACTAGGGCAAGCATCTTAGCTTCACCAGCCGTCTATCCCTTCAAGTATTTTGTGGGCTTCCATGCAATCCCTGCTCTTTTGAAACTTCAGAAGCTTCAGATTTCTCTTTGTATGAGTGTTCCATCAGGGAACAACTCTCAGCAACCTTGGCATTCCCTCTCATACTTTCGTAAGGTACAGAGACCAAAACTGCACATAGCAGTACTGCTGTAGTCCAAACAAGGTTCTGTGCAATGATTTTGCTACTCCTGTCATTAAATTCTGTCGAAACAGAAACAAACTAATGGTAATTTTCTTGATTCTTGTCTTTTTGTTTTGCTGTGTGTTTTCACTGTGAAAATGTCACTCTGCTACTGCATGTGGCTGAAATTCGAGTGACAGGGTGAGTCTTTGTCTCCTGTATCACTATACTGTAGAGGTGGAATTTGCATATGACTAATTAGTTACCCAAGCTGGTGATTTCTTAAACGTCTCCCTATATTACTTGGATTAGCTGGATCCAACAGCTACATTTTTGTTCGTGGGATGTGGGTGCTTTTGATACAAGAAATATTTCTTGTCCCTAACTGCATCTGAGAAGATGCAAGTGGCCTTTTTGAACGTAGGCAATCTGTGTATCGTAGGTGACCCCACCTAGTTGGTAGCAGTAACAGGGCTGATACCTAAGTTAGGATAACTGAGGCAAATTTGCATTTGATGGCATTCCCATTAGATTTTATCCTTGTCGGTGGTAGAGGTTGAGCGTTAGAATGTGCTGCTGCTAGATTTGAAATGATTGCAATACAGAAGGAAGCTATTTGTTCCAGTCAACAGGTGCCAGCTCTCAGCAAGGACTGTTAACCCAGTCCAGGTCCTCCCCCCTCCTTGACTCCATATCCCAGCAATTTGTTCTTGAGAAAATTATGCTAAATTGTTTTTCAGGCCTTTAGTAATGTAACTGTCACATGATCCACCATGCTGCTATTGTGTGACAGCAATAAAGATTTGAAGTCATAGATGTTGGATGAGGTGCCAATCCAATAGTCTGGCTTGTCGTTAGTGTTGAGTTGCAATTATCACTAAAGTAGATGATATTCATGATTTGACTTTTATATGGCAGACTGTGGGGAGCCATGAGGTGAGTTAGTCATTGGTAATACTGCTGTCTTTGAGCTGCAAGAGGTTGTAGACATTGTGCTTTTGTGTTCTGGTAGTTAGTGTTGTGATTATCATTGATTTAGCTCAAGTGAGGCTGCGAATGTTATTTACCAACACAACAAGTTTATTAAATAAAAAGCTTGAAGCAACAAGAGCTATTTGAGTTACAAAGATATTAATACAAACATTAAATAAAGGTTTTAATCTGTTTCTCAGTACTCTGTTACAGAGACTTGAGCCCAGAGAAATTATACTCCTCCAGTTTCATGGCAAGTTCTACTGAAGTGACTGCTTCCAGTTTCTTTCTCTTGATCTGGAGATACAACTTAAGATTGCTTTCAGCATCTGATGTTGTGAGCTCTTCCCACAATTCTGATGGGCAAAACATTTTCAGTTGTAGCAACTTGAAGATTTTTGCCCTAAACTCTGCTGACTTGGAAACACCTCAAACTGGGCAGGGGGATAAAAAAACCTGCTGCAATGACTGGTTCTCCTCACACTTCATTTTATTCATTAATGGGATGAGGGCATCACTGGCTTTGCAGTATTTATTGCCTATCCCTAATTGTCCAGAGGGTAGCTCGGAGTCCACTACATTGCTGTGGGTCTGGAGTTACATAGGCTAGACCAGGTGAGGATGGCAGCTTCCTTCCCTAAAGGATATCAGTGAACCAGATAGGTTTTTCCGATCATCAATAACGGATACGTAGTCATCATTAGATTCTTAGTTCCAGGTATTTTATTGAATTCAAATTCCATGAACTGCTGTGGAGGGATTTGAACACGGGTATCTCTTTAAAAAGAAAGTAACCTCCACAGCCATGCGCTTCTCTTTAAAACAGTCCAAGTTCAAGAATGGTATAAAAGCCAAAAGAGGTTTTTTCTGAGGAAGCATCTCTGGACCTGAAATGTTAACTGATTTTTTTCTTCACAAATGCTGCCAGACCTGTTGAGCTTTTCCAGCAACTTCTGTTTTTGTTCCAAAAATGATATATTTTACATGTTTCATATCTCGGAGGTAACTAGTTAAGGTTAGAGGTCACTGGGAATGATTTATAGACCTCCTGACTGCACTATCGGATCATATGCAGGTAGAAATAAATGACCTAAATCCGTTTCTTGTTTGGGGAATTTGTTTTTGACAAATTCAGGAGAATGCATTCACAATGTTTTTGGCAAAATTTCCTGGACCATTATGTCCCAGAGAGAGTCATCGAGCCAGGAAACAGGCCTTTTGGTCCAACTGTTCCATACCGAACATAATCCCAAACTTAAATGGATTCTACTTGCCTGCTCCTGGCCCATATCCTACCAGATGTCTCCTTTTCCTTTTACTTATCTGACCCTCTTTTGAAACTTGTAACTAAGTCTGCATCTGTCACTTTCAAAGGAAGCTCATTCCACATACGAACCACCCTCTATCTAAAACATTTGTCCTCATGTCCTTTTTCAATCTCCTCCAACCTTAAAAATGTGCCCCTAGTCTTGCAATCACACGGACTAGGGAAAAGATCCCTACCATTAACCTTGTCTTTATCCCTCATGATTTTATAAATCTCTCAGGTCAGCTCTCGGCCCCAGCGAAAAAGGTCCCAGGCTATCCAGCCTTTGTTCATAATTCAAACTTTCCATTCCTGGCGACATCCTGGTAAATCTCTTCTGAATCTTTTTTCCCTTGATAATATCCTTCCCATGACAGGGTGACCAGAACTGGATGCAGTACTCCAAAAGAGGCCTTAGCAATATTCTGTACAACCTTGATGTGGAGATGCTGGTGTTGGACTGGGTAGGACAAGGACAGAAATTACATGACACCAGGTTATAGTCCAAAAGGTTTATTTGAAATCATTAGTTTTTGGAGCCTCCCTCCTCTTTGTGGTGTTGGTAAGAGAGGTTGTATCCAGCGCAAAACTTAGAAGTAAAAGATCAAAGGGTTTACACCACTGATGAGGATGTATTGAACAAACCTTGCATGTTAAATCTTTAATCGGTTATAGAAATTTTAACTGATTAATATCTATGTAAATCCCTGAAATCCTTTCAACTCAGTGTCCTGAGAGAACTCAAGGTTTTGTCAGTGTAAAGAAGAGGTGACATTTTAGATGAGACAATGCATGTTAGGTGTGAGACCTTGTTTAGAATCTGTTTGTATTTTGGTTTGGAGTCAGACTGGTTTTATTTCTAAAGTGGGAAATTATAAAATGCTACAATGCCTATAAATTGTGTGCTTTTTGAACAAAATAGTGCATGTTCAAATACAAATTCACTTATAGTTTCGTGTGTGCATACATGGTGAGAGTGAGCCTGCGCCTGCAAAGGGGGCAGTGTGAGGAGGGGTGAAAGCGTGCACGTGGGGAAATGGCCTCTCCCACACCCCTTCGACTATCTTGCACGTACACACATGCCCACGTGTGTATCGGGTGAATTTGTGTTTGTATATACATTCTATTTCAAAAAGCATGCAATATATAGACAGTCAGTGTGGCATTTTATAAATTCCTACTTCAGAGATAAAAGCAGCCTGACTCCTAACTAAAATACAAACCAATTCTAAACAGGTGAATCACAAAGGACCAAGGCAGTTTGGTCGGTTGGAGTTGAGCTATGACTAATCTTTTGAAACATTTGATAAATATGGAGCTCAGAGCCACTCGGCAGTAGTCACTGAGCCACACTGCGTGATTTTTCTTTGGCACCAGGGTGATGGTGGTCTTCCTGAAGCAGGTGGGAACTTCACATTGTAGTTTGGGGAGGTTAAAGATGTTTGCAAAAACTTGCACAAGCTGGTCTGACAGGATCAGAGTGGACTCCACTCGGGCAGGTTGCTTTTCATGTGTTCACTGTCAAGAAGGCCCATCTCGTTTGTGGTGGTGACTGTGGGTTGAGGTGCTGCTGAGCATGTTGGCATATTGGACGTTGTTTCACTGTCCTTCTGTGTGAAGCAATCATAGAACACATCGAGTTCATTGGGTAGGGATGTCTGTTGCCCATGATTCTGTTTGACTTCGCTTTGTAGCCCGTTAAGTTATCTAAGACTTGCCATAAACAATGAATTTCTCTGTGGTTAGTCTGGATGTCAAGCTCACTTTGATATTGCCACGTGGCGTCTCTGGCCTTATGAAGGTTCTGCATGGATTTCCTGTAGAGGTCACAGTTGTGTGACTTGTATGCCTCAGATTTTGGACTTCTGCAGGGAACAGATCTTCCTGGTTCACCCGTGATTTCCACTTGGTGAACATTATATGTCAATTTCTCAATCATGCAGTTTTCTGCACACTTAGTTTTGGGGCTAACATCTAAAGAAGGATATACTGGTATTGGAAGGGGTCTTCAGGAGATTGATTCTGGGGAGGAATGGCTTACGAGGACAGGTTCAATACTCTAGGTCAGTACTTGGAGTTGAGAAGGATGAGGGAGATCCGTGAAACATACAGAATACTGAGGCCTGGGTAGAGTGGATGTGGACAAGATATTTCCACTAGTCAAAAAGACTAGCTCCCAGGGCCACACCTTTGAGTATTTTTTTTAAAATTCATTCATGGGATGAGGGGTGTCGCTGGCTAGGCATCATTTATTGCCAATCTCTAATTGCCCAGAGGGTAGTTCAGAGTCAGCCACGTTGCTGTGGGCCTGGAGTCTGATGTAGGCCCGACCAGGTAAGGATGGCAGTTTCCTTCCCTGAAGGACATCAGTGAAACAGCTCGCTATCTGCTGACATTTGACAATGGATTCATGGGCATCATTACACTCTTAATTCCAGATATTTTATTGAGTTCAAATTCTTCTATCTGCCATGGCAGGATTTGAATCCCGATTTCCCCCAAATGTTATCTGGGTTTCCGGATTAACAGTCCAGCGATAATAACACTATGCCATTGCCTCCCCTGTGAAGGGATTGCAGTGATGACTTTTTAAGCACTGAGATGAGGAGGAATTTTTCAACTAGAGGCTGGTGTCTCTGTGGAGCTCATAGCCTCCACAGCCCTCTGTGACAAAGTGGATGAGTGTATGTGAGAGACAGAGGATCTTGACACTTAAGGGGAGATTAAGGATAATAGTGAGAAGCAGACTAATGAGATTGCAAAACATTAGAACCATGATCAAATGGCAGTGCTGACTCAGTGGGCTGAATAGCCTAATTCTTCTCATACATCTTGTGGTCTCATTCGATTTGGATCACAGAAACTGATCTGTTTTTTTTCTTACACCTAAGTGACATGGAGGTAAGAAATGTGATCAGAGATTATGAGAACTGCAGATGGTGGAGAATCCAAGTTGATCAAGTGTGGGGCTGGATGAACACAGCAGGCCAAGCAGCATCTTAGGAGCATAAAAGCTTTTTGTTATGTAGGAGGTACTACTCAGATTTGTTCGTACAGATTGCAGCTTGTCAAATTCTTTGACTAATAATTTGACAAACAGCATTGTTGAATGCCAGAGGGCTGTCTTGTTCACTTGGTCCTTTCTTAGAATCAGAGTACCATAGTGTTCAAGTATCGGTAGCTTACAGTCACAAAAAATCTTTATTGAATCTTAGTTTAAATACTTCTTTGCTACCCTCTGTCTTTACTGTTTTTAGAATCAAAATTTTACATCCAAATCTGGCTTTATATTAAAGCAAAGAGTTTGAAACCAAAAAGACATGCATTAGCAACTACAAACAAGATCAAGATAAATCAGCTTTGTACAATTGCTTTTCATGTGCTTGATTTCAGGAAATTTGCTGAAATGTGCTTTCATGCTATATTGAGTTTTTATGATGTGCAACAAAAGTTTTTGCCTGACACCTAACTGCATAGACATTTTGCTTTTATCCATATGTTGTAATTACGTTGATTCACAAACATGTTTAAATAATCAGATTTACAGTTAACAGTGAACTGTCAGTTTCCATCAATGCAAAAGAACTGCAAAAACCTACCACGTTTTTTGTGTGTAGAAATGTGATTGTGAACATAACTCTTGGAATGTTGGGCTCTACTTTACACTATTCTCCATCTTAGTTTTTAACCAGCAGGAAGAACTTCTCTTTACTAACCTTACAATTTACCTTAATACCTTGAATACTTGGATTAAATTAGCTCTGAGGTTTTCAAATGACAGAGAACACAGCCTAGTTTGTTTAATTACTCATTAGCCGCCAGATATCATTCTTCTTTTGTTCTAAGACCCATAGAGCATCTCTTGGATCCAGGTATGGTCTAAGCAGAACTTTGTGTTGGTGCGAAACTCTTACTCTTTTTTTAAAAACAGACATAGCAAGAACTGCAGGTGCTAGAATCCTGGATAACAGTGTGGAGCTGGAGGAACACAGCAGGCTAGGCAACATCAGAGGGACAGGAAAGCCGATGTTCCGGTTCGGAACCCTTTTTCAGAGCGTCGGCTTTCGTGTTCCTCTGATGCTGCCTGGCCTGCTATGTTCTTCCAGTTCCAGACTTTATCCCCCTCTTGGTTTACAATTTGTTAGATATAAAGTCCAGCTTCAGTTTTCTTTTCTGTACGTTGTCTTGACATTAGGTAATCTATCTTCGTGAAATTGGGTATTTTTGCACCTCCACTGTTGGGAGATTTGTCACCATTTTGCGAGTATACTGATCTGTTCATTTTGAATCTGACAGTGGAGATTCACCAGAGTTCAAACAATCTCTTGTACTTTTTCAAACTAATCAGGATTCTATTTAGTTTTCCTGGCTTCATTCCAGTACGTGCAGAGAGAATCCATCTTTGTAACGATGCACGATCTCTCTGATTTGATTGCGTACAACGGCTTTATACGTGTCCTTCTCGTAACTGATAACATTGATCACAGATCTGCAAACACCAAGCAGATCACTTTCACAGCTGTCCAGTTCAGATACTGTGTGAAACTGTTCATGCAGAAGTGGGCACGAAACATACAATCACTGGCCAATGCCATCAAGGTACATTTGAATACACTTTAGGAATTTACTGTCATTAGTCATACAAGGAATCAGACTGAAGCTGAAATAATAACTTTATTTCTCTTTCTTTAGACCTGCCACGTTTACTGAGTTTCATCAGCTTTCTCTCTGTTTCCAGTCTACTATAGTTGCTTAGACTTAGTTAAACTTCTGGTCCATGTTGATGTTCACCAAATTGATAGAGAATTCAATGATAATTACTTTAGGGAGTGACCAGGATCCCTCACTTGGGGATGTTCATTCCCTGACTCTTGTGTGCGTGTGACTGTTAGTTGCTATCCATCATATCCATGAATCCTCTTGAAAGCAATACTCCAAAGTTCCCTTCTTACTAATGTTTTCGTTTCAAGTTCATTTCCTCAGTGACAGGTGATTTGAATCTATTGTTGAAAAGGAGATATTTTCAGCAGAAAAAAATAGAGCGAGGAATTGACAGAATTGCTGTTCAAAGCACTGACAGATATGATAGACTGAATGGCCCCTTGTATGTTGTAAAAACAGCCTGTGTTGTATATTTATGATGTCACAGTGGAACTCCCGAAGAGATTAGATTTCTGCTTTGAAGAAGGCACGCTTCTATTCAGTGTCCAGACAACATAGCAGCAGACCAGAACTCTGAATCTTCACAATGCAAGTCTCATGTTGAGAAGGAAATAGCAGATTACAATGGTTTACCTTCAAGTTGAATCAGATGAGAAGCAAAGCAGAATCACAACAGTTGCACGTGATGTCATCCAGCACAGCAGGGTCCTGTTGTTCGTCACCTGGAAAATTGAGGGACTTGCAGTTAAAAAGGGCATTAACTTGATCTTCAATGTGCGGTATTAGCCTCAAGTGCTGCTCTGCCACAGACACTTCAGAATTTCCCTTGATTTATATTAAACAGAGGGGATTTTAATCGGAATTTCATTTGTGCTTATCTTTTTCATTGTAGAAAAGGTTAAAGCCTTGCCTGCAGTTGTGGAACATTGGAGGTTATCCCAAAACACAAGCTTTTTCTTTTCACCATCTTCCACATTCTGCATTGAGTAGTTTGAATCAAACTGTGGGAGAGATTAATAGCGGGGCTGTGCTCTGAAATCATATTAAGGATCTGAGACCCGAGGGATGTCCCAAATGACAGTTATAAGTTGACTATCCCGCAGCAACCACAATGAATGTTGACAAGTTAGGAAGTTGCAAAATTGCTTTTCAAAATTTAAGTATTAAAGCTATGCAGTCTTTGCATTCACTTCCCAGATTTCAGTTTGGAAAAAGGCATTTTGTTGAAGGTTTTTCTCTTCAGAATTCTTGCGTCTTGTTCTGATAAGTGCAAGGGAGAAAACTACATGTATACTGTATGAGAGAAAAGTGCTGCTGGTCAGCAAGTGCACCCTGATAGAGGTACTGCCATCAATCAAATATCAGATAATGAGTCATATTTTCTTTACTTTCCACTCCCTTTGAACAGTATAATAATAGTTTTCACTTAGTTCTGACTTGGGAATTGTCCTGATAAATGGAAGATTAAAGCTTTGACAAAGTGCCTTTTTCTAAGCAGTACTCATATTATGTGTTAACAAACAACTATTTATAGTGGGATCTTTTTGAAATTCTGTGGGTTAAGTTGAGATGGAAGATATTTTTCATTAGCCTGTTAAGATATGTCTCTGTTTTGTTCAAGAGTAGTTGTAATATTGCTATCTGCCAAGCTGCAAAGGTCTGTCCAGTTAATGTTACATTACCACTACACCCATGTCTCCCTACTGCCTGGAGCCATGACCAGTAGTTCATTTTGTTGGACATTACATCCTTCCTTTCTTCAGCCACCGCCTCCACAAGTTGTTGACTATATTAAACCTTCCAATCTACCAACAATTTGTAATACGATTTATTTTGCAGATTAACTGGGCAATCTGGATATCTTACTGATGGACCTGGAAATTATAAATACAAAACAAAGTGTACTTGGCTTATTGAAGGACAGTGAGTATTTGAATCTTCCTTTTGCAAAACACTGCCTGTTTTTTAAAAAAAAAGCCTTTTCCTTAATTTTCTTTGTATGTTGTCAGGGGGTCGGAGAAATCTTATCACAACTGCTGAAGAAGCAACAGAGCAGCTGTCATAGCTGATTACTCACCTGTACGTCTCTGGATCAATGTAGTAATCAACTAGTTTGTAATGATCAATCATTGCAGTTTGATGGAGACCTGTACCAGGAAGAGTCATTTAGCAGCTGTAGGTTTGTTTTTAATCGCACGTTAAGATGAGGGTGAACTACCTGAGCGTAGACAATTGCCCAGCTATATCCTCTCAAATGCTCGTCTGAGGGTCCTATTTTTAGTCTTGAGTTCCTGATGATGATTTCCAGTGTCCAGCCAGTTTGTTTCATTTCATGTGACAATGAAATAGGTCATTGTCATGAAGCAGAACAACCTTAGGTGAACTACTGAAATCTTATGCTGTAGAGCTAACTGCCCTCCTAAATCAGTTCAGATGCAGCTATGACTCTGGTATCTGCCCAACAATGCAGAACTTTTGCCCACTTACCATTTACTGTTATGCCTATACAAACTAGGATGTCCAACTTGGCCAGTTGCAACCCTGATTGACTGCCACGAAAGCAGGAAAGTAAAGGCAAGAGTCAGCAATAATGTTCATCACTACACACGCTTACTGGCTGAGAAGACAAGGTAATAACATGTTGGAGGTTCCCCTGGAAAGTCCAAAGCTGCTTTGTCTCAGGGAGGATTTCCTCAGCTGCAGGTAGTAGAGAATGGGGAGAATGTGTGCCAGTACTTTCCTTCTAGTCCATAGAGGAAATTACCTTGACTGTTTCCACGTTGTGGTTTGTCTTCTTCCTTGATTCTCTTTACAGTTGTTAATTCCCGAATTCACCAGATGATTTGGGGGTGTTGAGAGTGTTTGTTTTTCACCTTATATCCATAGGATGAGCGCACATTGATGTAAGCAATAAACTCTGCCAACAGCGGACTTTGCAAACTAGTGAAATGAGCTGAGTGCAACACTTTTTGATTTGAGAAAATATAGATCAGGCTTTTGTCATAATTGTCTCGATTTTTGTGGTTCACTACTGCAGTTCACTGTTAGTAAGTCATTGAGGTGGGTATGATATTAACTTTTTGGACAGCTTGTAATGCTGACTGTAAATAAAGGCTGCCTTAACCTGAATCTGTTCTTAAATTCTAGGCCAAGCACAATACTGAGGCTTCGATTTATTCACTTTGCCACAGAGTGCAGCTGGGACCATTTATATGTATATGATGGGGACTCTGTCTATGCACCGTTATTAGCAGTGTTCAGGTAAGGAGAGTTGCCCAGTTTGTTCAACTGGATTTAGTATGTTTAATTTAATTATTTACATGTTTATGTTCAATATTTAGTAAGTCAGTGCTCAACTAAAGCTGCAGCCTAAATGTGCTACGTGATGACAATATCATACTTGGGTTTTATATATGGAAAACATCGAGAATTGATTCACAGTGTGAAAAAGATAAAATGAAGCCTCCCAAACGAAATTGGAGCCAAAGGCATTTATAAAGCCTGAATTCGATATGGGCCTTGGATAACAGTTCATAATAGATTTGTTTTTGTTGTTGATGTCCTGTACATTGCCGGTAAATTCATGCTCTGTAACAATTCACAGTAGATTTTCATGCTGCATGCTGGATACCAGGTGAAGTGATTGAGAGCAACAGTAATTTAGATGACTGCTTTTATGTATACATGTGTTAGTTCAGTAAGAGTTATCAGTTAAATTTAAATAATGTGAAATAAGTGACTAAATGAAGCGACTAAAAACGTTTTAAAGAAAAGGCACTAATGCTACTACAGGTGTGTAAAAAGCAAACTTACTTAAGACAGATGGCTCAATACAGGCAAAACCAGGAGTGAAAGAAGATGATGGTATCGTGATGTTGAACCTGTAATCCAAAGACCCATTTAGTGTGCTGGATATTTGTTTCCAATCCTACCATGGCAAAATGTGAGGCTGGATGAACACAGCAGGCCAAGCAGCATCTCAGGAGCACAAAAGCTGACGTTTCGGGCCTAGACCTTTCATCAGAGAAGGGGATGGGGTGAGGGTTCTGGAATAAATAGGGAGAGAGGGGGAGTCCAGGGCTTCCCTGGACTGACCTATCCCCTCCCCACCTATACTCTCTCCACCTATCTTCTTTTCTCTCCATCTTCGGTCCACCTCCCCCTCTCTCCCTATTTATTCCAGAACCCTCACCCCATCCCCTTCTCTGATGAAAGGTCTAGGCCCGAAACGTCAGCTTTTGTGCTCCTGAGATGCTGCTTGGCCTGCTGTGTTCATCCAGCCTCACATTTTGTTATCTTGGATTCTCCAGCATCTGCAGTTCCCATTATCTCATGGCTAAATGTGTAACTTGGATTCGGCAAAAGCCTGGAATTAAAATGACTGTGACAAGATGGTCAATTGTTGTGAAGACACATCTGGTTCACTTGTAAAAAGCAAGAAAGTGCTGCCATTGGGTGTGGTGCACTTGAGTGAGCAATGAAGTTGACTCTTAACTGCCCTCTGAAATAGCCGAGCAAGCCATTATGTTGCATCAGCCATTAGAAAGGGTAAAAGGAATGAAACAAGATCGACAACCTAGCATAGAATGGAAGTAGCAATGGGCCTTGCAAAGTCATCCTTGCTAACAAATAGGTGCGAGTGCCAAAATTGAGAGCGTTGTCTAGACTGGTCAAGCAACCGTGTGAGACAGACCTACTAATGGAAATATCCAGGCATCACCACCAGCATCTCTGTCTTTCAGAATGTTTTCTGCCACTGGCAGGAAAAACGGATGAGAGATAGTAGCAGCTGCATCTGTCCATGAATCTCTGCAGGAGTGACCAATACCCAGTTTTGGTGGAGACTAATTCCCACCTTTTACATTAGAAATATCCTCCATGATGATGTCTGGTACTATCATCATGCTAAATAGCATAGACTTGAAATGGATCCTGTGATTGGGCATCAAGATGCGCTGTGGACCAGCAGCAGCTGCCAAATTGTACGTGAATGCAATCTGCAACCGTGTGATCCGGCATATTCCCCCCCGCGACATTTCCATCTAAGAGTGCAAGAGGAGCTGTCTGTCACAACACTTTTTGCATACTAAAAACTGAGTTGTTGACCTAGTGAGTTGGGATTACTTGCATATCAAACAGCATAAGCAGGAAGTGACGGAGCTAAGCAATTTGGCTAACCAGCATGACAATTAAACAGTTCAAAGGAGGACTTGTTCCAGACGTCTCCTTTAATAACAGGGGGGCCCGGACTGCCAGTGAAAAAGTTGAGTGAGAGCACCTATAACAAGCTTCAGCTGGAAATGCTGAGTGGACGATTGATCTTGACGACTCCTGAAGCCAGCCTTCAACGCAACGTGCCTTTTTTTTTCTGATTAAGGGTCTAGGCCTGAAATGTCAGCTTTTGGGCTCCTGAGATGCAGCTTGGCCTGCTATGTTCATCCAGCTCCACATTTTGTTATCCTGGTGTAGGAGAAGATGGTTATTCATGTTTGAGGTCAGTCATCTTGGTTCCAGGGCATCACAAAAGGAGTTCCTCAGTATAGAGCCCTTCGCCCATACACCTTCAGCTGCTTCTTCATTGGTCTAAATTCCAGCCCAATGTCAGAAGTGGGAGATATTTGCCAGTGATTTCACAAAGTTCATGACCTGCAGTGGCTCATTCTGAAGCGGATCATGTCCAAGATCTGTAAGAACTGGACACAACCCAGGCTTGGACGTGAGATGCCAACTAGCAGTAATGTTTGCCTCTTAGGAGTGCCATTCACTGTCTCCAACAGAATCTAACTGTTGCTCCTTGATATTCAATCGTATTATCATCTATTATGAATGTCCTGGATCTGTCTTTTACCTCCAGAAACTGAACTAAACTAACTGCAGAAATACTGATATGGAGGTTCTGGTGTTGGGTGAGGTCAGAGGTCATATTACACCAAGTTCTAGTCCAACAAGTTTATTTGAAATCACAAGCTTTCCTAATTAGGTCACCTCATGAAGGAGCAGTGCTATGAAATCTTGTGATTTCAAATAAATCTATTGCATTATAATCTAGTGTCGTGTGACTTTTGACCTTGGATAAATACGGAGGCTACAAAAGCAGGTCAGAAACTTGGAATCCTGCAGTGAGTCACGCAACTCTTGACTTCCTGACCATCTACCATGGGCAGTGTGTAGGGAACTGATGGAACATTTGACTTGTTAGAGCCACACTCATCCAGGCAAGACTTGATAAGCCTAACACCATCCAGGCAAGCCAGCCTCTTGATTGGCGTCACCTACACTTGGTCGCAGTGGTGTGGACCATATAGTTCACCAAGGTTCCTTAGATTGCATCTTCCACACCTGCAAAGGGCAACGATGTTGTCTACATGGACTTGAACAAAGCATTTGCCAAGGTTCCATATGGTAAACTGTTCAGTAAGGTTAGATCACATGGGATCTAGTCAACTGGATACATGCTTGGCTTGAATGTCAAGGATAGAGGGTTGCTTTTTGAACTGTATGCTTGTGACCAGTGATGTGCTATGAAGATTGGTGCTGGGTCCACTGCTTTTGGTCGTTTCGTATAAATGATTTGCAAGTGTGTATAAGAGGTATAGTTAGTAAGTTTACAGCTGACATCACATTACATGGTGTCATGTACGGTAAAGGTGGTTATCTCAGTACACTGGAACATTGATCGAATGGGCCGCTGGATTGAGCAGTGGCAGATGGAGTTTACTTTAGATAAATAGGGGGTGTTGTACTTTGGTTACGCGCACCAGGACTTGTACGTGTAATGATAAGGCCCTAGGGCATGTTGCAGAACAAACAGACCTTTGGGTGCAGGTACAGTTTTCCTTGGAAGTGGAGTCACAGGTAGACAAGGTGGGAAAGCTGGTGTTTGGCACGCTTGTCTTCATTAGTCAAAACATTGAGTGGGATGGCATGTTGCAGCTACACTGGACATTGGTGAGGACGCTTTTCGAATACTGAATACAATTCTGGTCATCATTATGCAGGAAAGATGCTGTTAAGCTTGAGAGAGTGCAGAAAAGGTTCACAGGGATTTGCTAGGCTTGGCGGTTTTGAGCTAGAGAGAGAAGCTGAATGGGCTGGAGCTATTTTCCTTGGAGCATTAGAGGCTGAGGCATGACCTTGCACAGATTTGTAAAATCATGAGGGGAATGGATAGGGTGAATAACCAAGTCCAAAACTGTCGAGCCTAGGTTGAACCTGAGAGGGGAAAGTTTTAAAAGGGACTTCAGGGGTGGTGTGTGCATGGAATGAGCTGCCAGAGGAAGTGGTGGAGGTTGGCACAATTAGAACTTTTAGAATGCATCAGGATAACCCTGCCCCCGCCACAACTGCTCTAAGAGGATTCCCCTTGTTCTCACATACCACCCCACCAACCTCCGGATACAACACATCATCCTCCAACACTTCCGCCATCTACAATCCGACCCCACCACCCAAGACACTTCTTTTTTTTTTCCGTCCCCACCCTTGTCTGCCTTCCGGAGAGACCACTCTCTCTGTGACTCCCTTGTTCGCTCCACACTGCCCTCCAACCCCACCACACCCGGCACCTTCCCCTGCAACCGCAGGAAGTGCTATGCTTGCCCCCACACCACCTCCCTCACCCCCATCCCAGGCCCGAAAGATGACTTTCTGTATTAAGCAGATGTTCACCTGCACATCTACCAATGTGGTATACTGTATCCACTGTACCTGGTGTGACTTCCCCTACATTGGGGAAACCAAGCGGAGGCTTGGGGACCGCTTTGCAGAAGAGGAACACCTCAGCTCAGTTGACAATAAACAACTGCGCCTCCCAGTCGTGAACCATTCTAACTCCCCCTCCCATTCCTTAGACGACATGTCCATCATGGGCCTCCTGCAGTGCCACAACAATGCCACCTGAAGGTTTCAGGAACAGCAACTCATTCTGCTTGGTACGCCCTGCAGACCAATGGTATCAATGTGGACTTCACAGGTTTCAAAATCTCCCCTTCCCCCACTGCATCCCAAAACCAGCCCAGCTTGTCTCCGCCTTCCTAACCTGTTCTTCCTCTCACCTATCCCCTCCTCCCAACTCAAGCCGCACCTCCATTTCCTACCTACTGACCTCATCCCACCTCCTTGACCTGTCCGTCCTCCCTGGACTGACCTATCCCCTCCCCACCTCCCCACCTATACTCTCCTCTCCACCTATCTTCTTTCCTCTCCATCTTTGGTCCACCTCCCCCCCTCCCTATTTATTTCTGATCCCTCTCCCCATCCCCCTCTCTGATGAAGGGTCCAGGCCCAAAACGTCAGCTTTTGTGCTCCTGAGATGCTGCTTGGCCTGCTGTGTTCATCCAGCTCCACACTTTGTTATCTTGGATTCTCCAGCATCTACAGTTCCCATTATCTCATGATTGTGAATAGGAAGGGTTCAGAGGGATGTGGGCCAAATTGCTGGCAAATGGGACTAGGTCTGATTGGAATGTCTGGTTGGCATGGACAAGTTTGATTGAATGGTCTGTTTCCGTGCTCTCTGACTATGACACAAATCAAGAGATATTCAGAGTTTGATGAAGAAAAAAAGGAAACATATGTCACGTACTGCGCATTAAAAAGAGTAAAAGCCACTCAAATGTGCAGTAGCTTGTTAAATAAGCAAATTAAGACGAGAAAGAAGGGCCACAAAATATCTTTGGCGATGGGAATACGGAAAACTCTAAGGCTTTGTAGAAGAAGAAGAAGAGTGAGAGGAATTTTGGGGAAAGAATGGGACATGTTTGAGACCAAAGGGGCAGCCTGTGCTTGGACCTGTGGATGTTGGTGATGTCTTCAGTTAATACTTCTCTGCAAATACAGTTGAGAAGGACATTGTAATTAGGGAGATCTGTTAGGATGATGCATTTCTGGAACAAGTTAAGATGAATAACAAGGAAGTATTAGATGTTTTACCAGGCATTCGGGTGCATAAATCCCCAAGCCTGATGAAATGTGCCTCTACGCTGTGGTGGGAGACAAGGGAGTGGATTTCTGGGCCCTGGAGCATACATTGAATACTCGCAGTCCACAGGCAGAGTGTTGGATAGTTAATGTAGTTCCTGTTTTCAAGAAGGGCAGCAGCGATAGGTTAAATGATTACAGACCAGTTCATCTGAAGTCAGTGACAGGACAATTAGTGGAAAATGTCTGAATGACCACAAGATGGATTAACGTTTGGAAAAGATTGATTAGGAGTAGTCAGCTTGGATTTGTTAGAGATCCCTGTCTGACTAATTTAAATGACCTTTTTTGAAAAGGTGTCTAAACACATTGAGGGAGCTGCAGTTGGTGTGGTTTACATGGATTTCAGTAAGCACTTTGACAAGGTCCCACATGGAAGGCTGGCCCAGAAGAGCCCAGAGGATCCAAGATTGATTCCTCAAATAGGAGGCAAAGGGTGATAGTGGAGGGTTATTTTTGTAAATGGAACCCTGTAACCAGTTGTGAACTGCAGTTTGGCGCTGAAACTCTTGCTGTTTGTGTCCAGTAATGACTTGTATGTGATTGGAGAAGGTAGAATTTGTAAGTTTGTATGTGATACGAAAGTTTGTTGCTGATTGCGAGTAGGATGGTCTCAGGCAACAGTCTGATGTTCATTAGCTGGTAAAGTGGGCAGATGGAACTTAATCCCGATAAATGTGAGGTGATGCGTTTTGGGAGGTCGAAGTGATTTACACAATGAATGCTAGGTCCCTAGGGAGTACTGAGGAACAAAGAGAACTTGGTGTATAAGATTCCTGAAAGTGCCAGCATAGGTAGACAGGTTGGTGAAGAAGATATGTGGAATCATTGGTTGTCCTTCATTTGTGCATATTTGGTTCCTAGCATCTGTCCTGAGCAGCCTGGCCGTAATTTTTAGACCAATACTTTCAGTGTAGGGCTTGTGAGCTGGAGCCCGTCTGCTCCGACCCTTCACTTTTTCTTTTCTCATTTTTATTCTCTCCTCCATTTTAGCTTTTTAGTTTTTATCCTCTACCTAACTTCTGGAAGGAGCTCAGTCACGGACGCATCAGTTGGGGGCCCAGAGAGGACCTTGATGTTTGACCATGATGTAGTTGGTATGCATGGGCAGAACTCTGGCAGTCAGTGGCATTGCCAAAATGACTGGCGGCTAGGTGCAGGACTCTAGCAACCTGTGGTGAGGTGGCTTGATGAGCCTGGAAGGTGGTTGGCGGTGAGACAGCAGTGCAGAGGTGTTGGGGAGAGATCAAGCCCAATGTGGGAGTAACTGCAGGCCGATGGCTCAAGAAGGACTGTAATTTGGAACT
The DNA here is from genome assembly GCF_030684315.1 of Stegostoma tigrinum. NCBI lineage: Eukaryota > Metazoa > Chordata > Chondrichthyes > Orectolobiformes > Stegostomatidae > Stegostoma > Stegostoma tigrinum. Next base: position 177,778,122 of record NC_081354.1, on the reverse strand, counting down.
TTTAACTTATTTCTTCTAGTGCTTTATACTGAGAAGAGCTGTAATGTTGAACTTTTAACCTTCTTTATTTGTCTACTTTTTATCTTAGATTTTGTACCTCGGTACCTTGTATCTGAGATACCACCCTGAATGGCGACATTGTAAGCTTTTCACCATACTCCTTTATCCCTAACTTCCTCATCACCTTTGGCTCCAAGTCTAGTGGCCACAGAGACAACACTGCACTTGGAGCAGACGTTTATGAGGAAGACAGCACCTGGAAGCCTAGGAACAGCAGCAACTTTGAAATGTGGAGCAGTGTCCCACTGCAAAATGTTCAGCGAAAAGTGCTATCCTGAGAAATTTGGATTGATTCATGAAGAACAAAGGGTGAGGGATATGGGCCAGTTAAGTTTGGGAAACTTAGTTGGCGTGGGCGAGTTGGACAAGAGTCCAATTCCATGCTGTGTCTGATTATTGACACTGCCAGAAAGGCAGAAGTGATTAAATTGTTTCAGGAGAATCATTCCACAGCAAGTCTGGAACAAGGTGGTGGTGGGGGGTAAGCCTCCATGATGTACTGGAGCTGATATACAGGAAGTTAAGAGATATTAGAAACTTGAGGTGCTGGAGAATCTGAGATAACAAGGTGTATAGCTTGTCATCAGAAGAGCAGGAAGGCTGACGTTTTGGGCCAAACCTGTGTTGGTCTGGTCGAGAAATTCAGCTGAGCTGATCCTTTGGGGTTCGGTTCATTCTCACTGAAGTATTATTACCTTCATAGCCTACAGTGAATGCACAAGCCAACACAAACTTAACTTTGAGGGCAGAATTATGACTGAGGAGTATAAGCTCCTGTAGTAAAAATCATGTACTTTGACAAAATGAAGAGCTTATTAAATAGTCAAAAATTTATATGCATAACCAATAAGAAGTTGAAGAATATAATATGCATTTTAAAAAAGAAGTTAAATTGTGCATTCAAAGCTACAGAAGACATTTGGGAAATGATTCTGGCAGGTGAAACTTCAACAGCGCACATAAAAATGATTGCAGATAGTATCTTTTCATGCAGTGGACATAGCTAACAGCGCTCCACGTACAATTAATGAACTTGTCTACTCTCAGTTGACCTTGAACGTATAGGTTGCTGCCCAACTTGGGGGATTCAGATGCATAGATCTTTAACATGTCACAGACAGGTAAGGAAATAATCAAGAAATCTAATGGAATATTGGCCTTAATATCTAGAGGACTGGAGTGCATGGATGCAGATGTTAAGCTGCAGCTCTACAAGGTCCTAATTAGGTCCACTTGGACTACTTTGAGCAGATATGAGCACCAGAACTTTGGGAGGATGGTTGATGTGGGAGTGACTACAAAGTATGCGTACAACAATTATACCTGGACTTCAGAGGTTAAGTTTGAGGAGACGTTAAATTGCACTTGTTTTCTCTAGAATTAAAGTGGTTACGGGGTGATCTGATCGAAGTATTCACGGCTTTAACAGGAAAGAAAACAGGATAGACAAAGATTGACTGTTTCCACTAGATGGGGATTCTACATTGGAACGTTGATTTTGAATTTTTTAATGTTGTTTGTCCCTTTTGCTTTTACTGTCTCTCTTTGAGCTTCTTTGTCCTTTACTGATGTCATTTTCTTTTTATTCGCTTGTGAGATTATGGGCAGTTCTGGCCAGCCAGCGTTGATTGCCTGAGGTAGTTGCCCTTAAGGGTGACAGCCTTCTCAAACTGCTGTAGTCCGTGTGCTGTTAGTTGATCCGCAGTGCCCTTAGGGAGCAATTTGTAGGATTTTGATCCATGTGGAGGATTGGCAGATGAAACAGAGACAAGATGACCTATGTTCTGTCTGTAAAAATGACCCTGAGGTTCCAGTTGTTTGCTGCTTCAACCTTGTTCCTATGCCAATATTTCTGTGTTAGCCCTGCTGCAGTGCTCCAGCAAGACTCAACACAAACTGGGGGACAACTCTTTGGACTTATCGTAAGAATTTAACAATTTTAGAACATGAGCATCTTTCGTGTCTTTTTCCCACCCCCAAACTTCAGGTCCTCCTGTGACATTAATTGTTTCGGCTCAGCCAACCTATTATGAGGAGATGTTATACAAATTTGGCGTATTTTCTCAAGAATTTACAAGGTTAAGGGGTGATCTGATCAAAGTCTTCAAGATGTGAAAGGAATGATAGAAAACGGTCAACTATTTCCACTGGTTATATATTCCAGAGTTAGGAGACAAAGTCAAAGAATTACGACTATGTTCAGGAGAGATTTTAGGAAGCACTTAAAAACACAAAAGGTTGTAGATGTTCGGAACTCTATTCCATAAACGGCAGTTGAGGCAGGATCAATTGTTAATTTGTCATTTGAGAGAGATGAAGTTTTGTTAGCAAAGCTTTGAAGGGATATGGGCGAAAGGAAGTTATGTACAGTTTGATCACAGGTCAAGCATGTGATTTCAAGGAATGGTTGAATAGCTTTGAAGGGTTCTGGATGTGAGTTTGCTCGCTGAGCTGGAAGGTTAGTTTTCAGACGTTTCGTCACCATTCTCGGTAACATCATCAGTGAGCCTCCGACGAAGCACTGGTGTTATGTCCCGCTTTCTATTTATCTGGTTAGGTTTCCTTGGGTTTCCAAAACTAACCTTCCAGCTCGGCGAGCAAACTCACATCCAGAACCTCAACCTGAGCTACAAATCTTCTCAAAACTCGCTAGCTTTGAAGGGTTACTGCTGTTCCTGTGCTCATTTTCAACTACTCACAGTCTCCATTATCTTCTCTTCTCTCCTGGCTTACTATCATCAATCTCTTTGTCTACTTATCCTCTTTTCTGTCCCTGGCTGAACACCTATCTGCTCACTTTTCTCTTCTCCACCAAGCATTAGTCGTTTAGGGGGATTAGAAAAAAAATCAGGCAATTTAAAATGGGAAATGAGGAAATGGAAGAGGCTTCTTAGCAGAGAATACCAAAAACACAAAATCATAGAAGCCCTGCAGTGTGGAACCAGATCATTCAGCTCAGAGTCCATACTAACTCTTCAAACCATGTCCCACCCACACAAACCACCCCGCCCCAGCCACTGCCGCCACCATTACCCCTGTGATTTGCATTTCCCATGGCTAATCCACGTAACCTACACACCCCTCGACACTGGGCAATCTAGCATGGCTAATCCACCTAAGCTGAACAAAAGAAACCCATATCACCTGGAGGAAGCTACATAGATTTGGGGAGAATATCTACATGGATTTTGCACAGTCACCCAATTGAAGCTGGGTGTCTGGCGCTTTAGGACAGCAGTGCTAACCACTGTGCCACCCAAGCATTTCAAAAATCAAAAGGCAGAAGGGTGGGAGCAATTAGAATAATGGCAATCGTTGGAGGAAAAAGTACTGGAGAAATGACTGAGGGTTAAATGCTGACACGTTCAATGGACTTTAGTGGCCTGCATCTTAGTAGCTTGAGTTGGCAGCAGAGGTACAAAATGCATTCTTGGTACTCTGCAGAATCTAGAGAATTTTGGCACAAGTCCAATGAGATTGGTAACCCACAGCCTTAATACCCCTTTCAAGAATAGGGGGAGACAGAAAATACAGATGTAGCTGAACATCTGTCATGGGAAAATTTAGAAGTAATTGTTAAGGATGCATCTTAATCGCAGGATAATTGGAAATTAGTACATCTGTTTGAGTCACTAGTTTGCAAAAGTTAAATAAAATAAGTTTGGGTGTTCTTTGCATATGTAAGAAGCTGGATATGTAAAGGAGAACTAATACATGTACCATGTTTGAGTTCCCAAATTGCATATATAAAGTGCCATGTAAAAGGTTATGCTATGCAAGATGACAGCTGTGTGAATGTTGGTGAGGTGGTGTTTGCTTCAGCTTTGATGTATTCACGTTGTTCAAGAGTTGGTTAATTGACAGGAAACATTTTGTATAAATAGGCCTAGGTATCATCAATGTATTTTCTTGGCCAGCCAACTATGAGCACTATTGCAATAAGTGCTCGTGTCTGAAGGGTTTCCCACATTATTGACTTAGATAAAGGGACAATACGTGCTGCAGCTAAATTGGAGGATACAAAATGGATAAAAATTTACGTTGTGAGGAAGATACATAATCTGTCATGTGACAAATAGGTTAAGTAAATGTACAGCAATTTGTATAATGAACGATAATGTTGGAAATGTGAGATTATTCACTTTTTTTGGCAGGAAGAATGAAAAACACATGATTTAAAATGGAGAGAATACTGCAGTACAAAATGATCTGGCTCCCCAGATGTGCAGAAGGACAGAAACTTGTGGGGAAAATTGTAGTTTATTATAAAGATTTGTCATAAGGGTATTTGGGAATGCACAATATAGTTGAGCATTGTCAGCTTTATGAAGGGAAATTATGCTTGGTAATTTTATTAAAATTCCTTGTGGTGGGATGGGCAAGGAATGTGCAAACAAAGCAAGAGTCGTGTGAGAAAATGCTAATTTCACGCAGCAAGTTGTTAGGATTTGGAATGTACTGCCTGTAAATATGTTGGAGACAGGTCCAGTTGAGGCATTTGAGATGGCATTGGGTTTTACAGGTTAGTAATGGTGTGCAGGAATACGGGGGAAAAGCAGAAGATAAGCACTAGATTGTACAGTTGCTGTGCGTGATGTGCTGAATGTCTCCCTTGGCCACTAATAATTGAGATTCTGTGGATAACAAGCTAGATAGATAAAGGGGAATCAATGGATGTTGTCTGCTTGGATTTTCGAAAGGTTACCGGTAAAGTTCTCCACATGAGTCTACTTCAACACCACGGGCTCCTTTGGGGATTGACTATTAGCATTGTCAGAAGATTGACGAGTGAATAGGACGTAGAAAAGTACATCACAGGAGACGGTCCTTTGGCCCCCTCCACGCTATTTTAAATTCAAACAAAGTTGCTGAAAAAGCTCAGCAGGTCTGGCAGCATCTGTGAAGGTAAAAAGAGTTAACGTTTCAGGGCTGGTGACCCTTCCTCAACATCTTTGTGTCTATTCCTGATTTAGAGCATCCACAGTTCTTTGGGATTAATTTAAAATAGAAACCCATCGACTTGCATGTGGCCCGTATCCGTGTGTTCCCTTCCTGTTATGTCTGTCTAAACACGTCTGAAATATTGCTGTCGTATCTGCTTCTCCCGTCGCCCCTGGTGGCACGTTGCTCGCATCCACCACCCTTTGTGTTTGTTTTTTAAAAAGTGCTTTAGATTCCCCTGCCTTAAATTTATGCCTTATAGTTGAAATTTATGACTTTTATATTTGATATTTCCACCCTGGGAACAAGACACTGGACTATCCAACCTGTCTGTGCCCCTCCATAATTTTCAAGTCACTTTTCAGTCTCAGATAAACTATTGAAGTCAATCCAGGTTAGCCCATTGTCTGTTTTAGAGCTAATACACTCTCAATATTCTGGACTAACCTCTTGTGCATCCTTTCTGCAGCTTCCACATACTTCCTACAGTGTGGCCCAGAACAGTGCACAAAACTGCAAATGTGGCCAAAATGAAGTTTTATGCACCTCAAAATGACATGTTAACTTTTTACTCCATGCCCTGACTGATGAAGGCAAACATGCCATCTGTTTTCTTTACCACCTTATCCACTTAAGTTGACACTTCCAGGGAGCTATGGACTTGCACCCCTAGATCCTTCTGTACATCAGTGTTCCTGTAAGTCCTGCCATTTATTGTATCAGTTCCTGTTGTACTTGGCCTTCCAAAATACATTGCTCCACACTTGTCTGCGTTAAACTCCATTTGTCATTTCTCTTCCCCAAATTTCTAACTGATCTACATCATGCTGTATCCTTAGTATATGGCAAATTTAGCATTTTTTCTGCAAACTTAGTAATTAGACCAGCTACATTTTCATCCAAATCATTCATATAAGTTACAAACAATAGAAGTACTCGCACTGATCGTTGTGGAACATTATTGGTCACAGACCTCCGAATAGAAAAACATCCCTCCACAGCTGCTCTCTGCTCGTATGACCAAACCAGTTTTGTATCCAGCTCAGCAAGTGACTGTATCTTGAATGGCTTAATCCTCTGCACCAGTCTATCATGAGGGTTCTTGTCAAATGCTTTTGTAAAGGTTCATGTAGATAACATCCACTGGCCAACGCTTATCAATCCAGACCAGTTCTCCCCTGCACGAAACCATCATGACTTTCCCTAATAAGTTCATGCTTTTCCAAAATCGAGTAAATCCTGTCCCAAGAATATTTTCCAATAACAGTCAGTTAGTTTATCTTTACTGTCTCCAGTGACTTGGTAGCTGTCATGTCAGATAACAGATGCACATTAAGCAAGTTTAATTTTGTGACCTGACGAAAGATGAAGCTTCATTGGGTTTTCTAGTCAACTTTTTTTTTCTGCATATAATCAAGCTATTAGAGGTAAGTTGAAGCTGCTATTCTATACGACTTAAAACTTTGTTTTTGTTGCATTTGGATACATCTTGGTTAATCATATTGCTCTGTGAGCATTTAATTTTTACATCTCGATGACATCTTTTGATTGATCTGTTGGTTTATCTCATCCTTCTATTCCTTGCCTTTATACACTTAATAGACCACTGCAACATGCCACAGCTTTTCCTCGTAAGAATTGTGGGAAGCTGAGAGCCACTGTCCATGATGTAGAAAGAGTCACTCTTTACAAGAGTGGAAGAAAAGACAGGAAAATTGTGGGAATGGAAAGTCAAATTGACAGTTCTCAACATGTGGCTTAAATCATGATTCTACTTATCAGTGTAGTCCATGTATTTTCTATTTGGTATTTTCCTTTTTAAAGCCATTTTTTATGTTTGAATTTTAGCATAAATCAATATAATAACTCTAATTGAATCTGAACTTAGATCTGGGCTAATTTTGTTACTTTACTTTGTATACCTCACTGTTGATTCAAATATAACATCTTGGGGTTTTTTTAATAGAATGCCCACAGTGTTGAAACACTGCACCAAACAAATCTGCACCAACCCTCTGAAGAGCATCCCACTGAGACTGATCCCCCTAATCTATCCCTGTTATCCTACGTTTTCCATGAACACTATGGGTAATTTAACATAACCAATCCAGAACTTGGATTTTGGGTACCAGAGTACCAGATGGAAACAGGGAGAATGTGCAAACTGCACACAGTTGCCTGAGGCTGGAATTGAACTTCGGTACCTAACACTGAAGCAGCAGTGCTAACCACTGTGCCACCTAAGGTTGTTTCCAAACCTTTTCTGAAGCTTGTGCTGAAATACTTTGTCATGACAGTATGGTTTCTGCTTTATTGTTGATTCCAACTGTCTTTCATGAATAGTTAAGTTTTCCCTAGAAGCATCAAGGTGCCTTTATTATAGTTTTTTTTGTCAGGTATTTGAAGAGTGGCTGTACTCTGGCTTCGTGATCTGTACCAGGCTCTGATCCTTTGCTCTTAAGTTCAGCCTACAAAAGTTGATGGAAATGTCACAGTTTACCTCAGCAACTTACAACTATGTCTGACCTTTTGTTTCAGGTGTGAGATTGGTTATCACTACTGCCTTCAGTTTTGGAGATTATTTGAGTGGCACAGGCATTATTTTTTTTCTTAGATACAGGATTAAGAATGTTGTAGAATTTGTACAATTTCATAGCTCAAATATTTTGTGTCCGTGCAAGTCCTTTTACTTCTAAATTTCAAAACACAGCAATTTTCATAGTGTAGCTGTGCCATATTAATGCATTTATTTCGATAGAGATCTAAATCTACAAATTTACATCAATGTTGACAAGAATACTGAAGCAATTCCATTCCCAGGGATCCATTCCAAACTCTTGAACTCTTTGGCAGCAAATGAATGAATGTATAAATTGCCTTTGGACGTTGCTTCTTTTGAATTTGAGTTTGTGAAAGTTCAGATCAGATCAGTTGATCAATTTTCTTGTGCATCGAAGAAAAATTGAATATCAGCTCTTAGTTTGACAACTTTTGTTAAGGTTCTTGAGAGATGGATGTTGCTTTGAAGCTTTGTTATTCATTAGCTACATCCTTATCTCAGCCCAACGTGAACGATAGGTGTCTGCCTTATATTGCTGACTGTGCTTCCTGTATCGTGATTTATTTTTGGTTATTCAAGAGATAAACAAATGCTGCTTATCTTTTGACCAGCAGTTTGGAATTGAAACCATATTGTGCTTTGACTTAATTCATGTTTATAAATGACAGCTGCCAAGATTTCAAGTTGAAGATGTTTTATAAATGTAATATTTGTTCTTTTTTGGGAATTGAGACGTGGATTACTGTACCTGAGTAGATAAAATAAATAGAACAAGTGGTGTGTAGCAAGCAGCAAAGGGTTAATTTCACAAATTGTAAGATCTGTTATTTTCATAGTTTGTATATTTGTCTCTTTATCCATGCTTCATATTCATAAGTTGTTATCAGATGAATATTTGAAACACCGGAAGATGTAGGGCTCTGGGGAGAGCCCAGAGCAACAGCATTAGCTGTGGATTGTTACAGAAATAGTTTTTGATGAGAGAGCCTACTGTGCTAGAAACTTCAATCAGATTTTATGTGGAGCTTCTATTTTGTGAAACATGCTATTAACATGTCTAAGTGCGGCCTTAATGTTACTTTCTGATCCTGACATAATTTCAATGATAGATTATTAGGCTCCCTGAGTAGACGTGTTGTTCCCTGGTTCAGATCCAACAGATTTGTTCAGAAGACACTTCTTTTTTTTCAAAAGCAGGATATTTTAGGAGTGCACAGTGTATTTCTGAAAAAGGTAAATTCAAAAGAGTGAATGGACAGTGATTGGCATTGTGTTAGATTGGAGCCATTTCTCATCGTGGTGACATCAGTAACCACAAGTGTATATTTTGAAGCTTCTAGTTTCTTTCCTTTGATAAGAGTCCCTAATTTTATGATCATCTGATTTGTGAATGCTCATACTTAGGAACACGACCCCATGTAGGGGTGTAATTTTAAAGATGCAGTGCACAAGTAGCTCCTGTACTTAAGAACAGCTATTTTACATTGAGTTCTGACTTGCACTCAACACATTTGTAATGTGGGGACAGTCTTTATGATGTGCAAAATCTCTGTATTCCCTCACTCAATTTCTTTCTTCATAATTCCAAGCTTGAAAACTTGTCAAACTTCCTTTATTCCCTCTGGAAACTTTGGCAGTGTTCACTAACTGTTGGTTCTTGTCTTTATACTTTTCAGTCGGTCGTCTTTTGAGCCAAAAAGCCCAAGTTTTTAAAGTCTGAATCTCAATAATTGACAAACAACACTCTTGTCTTCAGATGTTGGGCAAGTGAAATAGATATGACTTTGAAGCTGTGTTATTCCACAAACTGGATATTTCAATTGCTCTATTAGTAGTTATTCAGATATTTAAATATAGCAAGATGTACGGTCTCTTGCAAGAGATCACCCCCTATTCCTGACAGGTGGCTTTATGGTTCAGACTTGGGTTTTCTTTCATTTATTCACAGGATGTTTTGCTGCTCTCTGGGCCAGCATTTAATCCTCATCCCTAGTTTCCTTTGAGAAGATGATGGCAACAAACCCCCTCCTTAAACTGCTGCAATCTGTTTGGTTTATTTAGTGCCATAATGCAGTATGGGAGGGAATTTCAAGATTTTGACCCAGAGAGTTCTGAGAAATAGTGAGGTAACATGAACTGTACAATTTAAACACACTTTACTAGATTTGAACCATACAAATGCTCGCTCTGTTACCCTGGTTGCATTTTGCACTACAGTCTTCGTCATAGGTACTGTGTAAAGGTGAAGTCGATGAACTCTGCCTCATTAGAGAGACATGTCTGGTGTGGTTTAACTGGAGGAAGCACATTCTTTAAGTGAAGGGAGAGGTTTGGGAGGAGAGTCCTTTTATGGTAACCAGTGTGAGAATTGAACCCACACTGTTGGCATCACTCTGTATTGTAAATGAACCATCCTGTCAACGCAACTAACTGATCCAGTACCTTAAAATAGATATGCATGTATTGTTTCGCAACAAGTGGTCAACCTTCCTGCCTCTTGTAGTTGATCAAGCTGGTTGGCAAACCACTGAATCACCGTCTTTGTAAGGCAGAATGTTTCATTAATAAGTTTATATTGTCCAATCAATATCGGGTGTATACTACACTTGCCTAATTCTTTGAGCAATGAATTGACATGCCGCCAACCATAATGATAGGCTTAAAGCCCTATGTTTGAGTAATTTAAAAGTCAAGGAATGGGATTTGTGGCACTTAATTTGGGCCTTTCCAAAAGATGCTGATGTGGGGCTCTTGGTGAGTTGGATGAGATTGCCTCCATTACGTACCACTTCATGTCTTAACGTTAATATATAAGTGAAACTTGTTCAAAGTTGCAACCTGGCAGAAGACCATAATGTTGGAACATGCTTGACTGGTTTAGACTATTTTATGATAGTTTTTAAGGCTTCTAGGTAGAAGGTCTAAGACCCAAGTCTGAATTTGTCCTTTTAGTTTATTTCAACACTCATGGGCTTGAAATATTCCTCAGAAGCCTTCCTTAGTGAAAGAAGGAAAAAGGAACAAAAATATAATCTATAGATGCTCCCTCGGTTGAAGAAATCACACAAATTTTGTTTAAGAAAATGACTTTGTCAGTTGAAAATAAAATTTGCATCTGATGAAGGGTTGCTGGACATGAAACGTTAACCCTGATTTCTCTTCACTGATGCTAAGAGACCTGCTGAGCTTTTCCATCAACTTCGGTTGTTGTCTTAAAAATTCACAGCCTGTTACACTCAGACTTGCTCAGTGAGCTCGTGGTGATCCACTCCAACTCTGCTTTCTTGCCACATGTGGCAGAGGATTTGAGAAACCTTTTACAGTGGTTTACTATTTATTCTGAGACAATAATTCTTAGCCCTAGACACTCCAGGAAAAGAAACTGGAAGCATAGTATCTCCAGCCTCTGACCTGCTCTGGTAGCCACTGTTGGTGGTGAGTGGAGTTGAGTTCCTGGTCCACGGTTACTCCTCTTCTCTACCCATCTCCTCTCTCTCTCTCTCTCTCTCTCTCTCTCCCCCCCCCCCCCCCCCTGCCATTGATAGTGGGGGATTCTGTGATGCTAACACAGTTGAATGTCAAGGGATAGGTGTTAGATTCTCATAAATTTGACTGTAGAGTGTCAAGGAGGCCGAGTAAAACTTTAATCAATGGATATTAGGAGGCAAACTCTGCTGGTTAGTCATAACTGGCATAAAGGAAGATAGTTGTGGTTGATGGAAGTCAGTCATCGCAGCTCCAGGACATCTCTGCAGGAGTTCTTCAAGGTAATGTCTGATGCCAAATCATCATCAACTGCTTCATCAATGACCTTCTGTCATCACAAGGTCAGAAGTAAGGACATTTACTGATTACTCAACGTTCACCATTTGCGACTCCTCGTAGTGAAGCTGTCCACGATCAAATGCAATAAGGTGTGGACAGTATCCAAGTTTGGGCTGACAAGTGGCTAGTAACATTTGGGCCACACAAATGCCAGGGACTGACCATGTCCAATAAGAGTCCTTCTAACCACCAACCTCCTTGATGTTGAGTAGCACTGCCATCACTGAGTCCCCACTATCCACATCCTTGGGGTTGCCATTGACCAGACTCAACTGGACTTGCCACATAAACAATCATACAGTCATAGAGTAATACAGCATGGAAACATGCTCTACGGTTCAAACTGGTCATTGCTGACAATAGTGCATACTTGGCTCATTCCAATTACCTGCATTTGGTCCATATCCCTCGTAAACCCTTCTCATCCATGTACTTATCCAAATGTTTTTTAAAATATTGCTACTGTACCTGCCTCAGCCTCTTTGTCTGGCAGCCAGTTCCATATGTACACCGGTCTCTGCATGAAGAAGTTGCCCCTCAGGCCCTTCTTAAATCTTGCCCTTCTGACTTTAAACCTATGCCCTCCAGTTTTCAATTCCATATCCCTGGAAAAAAAGACTATATACATTCATTCAGTGTATGCCTCATGATTTTATACACCTCAAATAAGGTTGCACCTCATTCTCCTACATTCCAAGGAATAAATTCCTATCCTAGCCAATCCCTCCCTGTAACTCCAGCCTACTAGCCCTTGCAAAATCCTTAAATTTTCTGTGCAGACTTTCCAGTTTAACGAGACTTTCTTTGTAACAAGATGATCAAAACTGTACACAGTACTCTGGGTGTGGCCTTGCCAACTACTTGTACAACTGTAATACTGAATGCCTCGACCACTGAGGGCCAGCATGCCAAATGCCACATGCCTCCTTCGCCATCCTGCTGACCTTGATGCTGTGTTCCACGCTATGTACTTACGCTCGTAGGTCCCTCTGTTCCCACAGTACTCCTCAGGGCTTTACCATTTACTGGATAAGGCCTACCTTGGTTTGACTTTGCAAAGTGCACCACCTCACACTTAGCTGCATTGAATTGCATTTGGCAATCCTCAGCTTACATCTTTATCTTATCAAGATCCCTCTTTTTGATAATGTTCGTCGCTATCCACGGTACCTCCTAGTTTTGTCTCAACTGCAAACTTACCAATCATGCCTTGTACATTCGCATCCACGTCATTCATGCAAATAACAAAAGGTCCCAGCAACGACTCCTGTGGCACACCACTAGTCACAGGCCTCCAGTCTGAAAAACAGCCTTCAACCATCGCCCTCTACTTCCGACCATTGAGCCAATTTTAATCCAGTTAGTTAGCACTTCCTGGATCCCATACAACCTAATTTTAATGACTAGCCTGCCTTGTGGAACATTGTCAATACCTAAATTCCATACAGACGTCCGAAACCCAACCTTCACTGACCCTCTTGGTTGCCTCTTTGAAGAAACTCTTGAAGATTTGTCAGACATGACTTTTTATTTGAGCATGTATCTATGAAGATGGATAAGGGAAAGCCAGTGTATGTAGTATACCTGGACTTCCAGAAAGCCTTTGATAAAGTCCCGCATAGGAGATTGGTGAATAAAATTAGCAACAAGGACTCTGGGTTGAGGTACAGCTGACTTCAGTGTGATGAGATAATTGTCCCAATGAAATTCGGCAGATCTGACCGATTCGAATAAACATTTAAATCTGACGGAGAAGAGAAAGTTATGGTGAGTTGTTGCCTTTCAGAGAGCAGGATGGTAGGTACTATGTACCCAAAGACTCCTTGCAACAACTACTCAATTTTCATGTCTAGAAATGTATTCGGTATTGGAATTTTGAGTAAAATTTGCTGATAGCTTAAGACAGGGAGAATTGGCAAGCTGTGAGGATAATACTAATTGATAGGGACAGTACAAAGGCTAAAAGGATCATGAAGATGATTAGCACTTGGAATTCCAATATGGAAAAGTGAGTAGTGATGCTTTTTGACAGAAGATTGCAACTTTGAACATTGAATGACTTCTCCATTTGATTGTTGCCCACATCACCTGGGTGAGATTTGTAGACACAGGCATGCTTAGATATTAGGATGCCCTAGTTTGTATAGATATGTTTTTAAAATATGTGCTTCGTGACTGATTCAGGTTGAGTGCTGCTTAGTTTCTAAGGCACAAACTAATTTTCTCCCTTTTTTCCCCTCAGTGGCTTAATCGTACCCGAGAAGAATGGGAATGTGACTGTACCTGAAGTTGTTTCAAGATCTGGTTATGCTTTACTGCACTTTTTCAGTGATGCTGCCTATAATCTAACTGGATTCAACATAGCATATAGGCAAGTATCAAACAATATGTAAAGCAAAGTAAAGTGTCAAGTAGTTTGAAGGTTCGGTAAATCAGATTTGCTGTGGATTGGTACACTGTATACTGCGAGAATGAATTCTTCCTGCTTACTTTGTTAAACTAATTTTAAGGTACTTCAAAGCGGCCAACATTATCCCAACGTTAACCTAAGTGTCATCTTAACCCCTGCAAGGGTGCTAAGCTCATATTTTGCCGGATGGTATGATGCTCTTTCACTTGTATTCATGTAAAGTTGTATGGTTTTTATTAAGATAAAATATGCTGGCAACATCTAAGTCCCCTGTAGATATAAATTTTCTACAATTTACAGGGTATTACACTATTGAAAGAGTAACACTACAAAAAGTGAAGATGTTAAAATTTTACGTTTATTGTTAAAATATGTATTGTAAGACTCTACTTCAGAACTGGTAAGCCTTGCCCAGTAGTCCTATCCTTCTGGCTTTCTTAAAAAGCCCTGAGTTACCGTTATAATATGGGCAGCAGAGATTTTGATGGCGGAAGATGGAACCCGAACAGGACAAAGCTGCCATAATTTCCTGGAGGTGGGTAAAACAAGAATGAAAGTTGCGCCACTGAGATAAAACATTTGTGACATAGAGTAGCATATCTGTGGGGAATGTTTCGAGCTAGAGTACAGCTGCAAGACTGACCTCTATTCAACATTGTGGAAAATTGCTTGAATGTGTCCATTTCACAGAAAAAACAAGTCCAATTCAATTATGTTAACAATCAACGCTTTACTTTGAATTATTGGTTAGGCCATGGAAAGGCTGTCATCAGTGCTTCACTATCTGGCTGATAATTTGCCCTCGATTCTGCAAGAACTGTACAGCTCCAGATCTCAATTCAGCCACGAATTGAAACAAAAATAAAAGAACTGACTTCTAATGGTGAAGTGTCCTTGCCACCAAGGCAGCATTTGACCAAGTGTGGCATCATGGAGTCTTAACAAAATTGAAGTCGTTGGAGCAAGAAGGAAAGTTCTCCACTGGCTACTGTCATAAATAGCAGAATTAAAATTGATTGTGTTTGTTGGAAGCCAATTATCTTCTCTCCCGAAGTGGAGGAATGAAACTAGAGTTTCTTCCAGTCGTCTTCTAGGTCTGACCATTGCCATCTGCTTCAGTTGATGTGTTATCTTCCATCATAAGGGCAGACCTGGGGATACTTAGTGGTTATTGGGCAGTATTTTGACGATTGTAACTCTTCAGATACTGGAGCAGTTCATACCGCATGCAGCAGGACCTGGTCAAAAGTCAGATTTGTAACAGGCAAGTAACTTCCACACGACATATATACCAGGCAATGACTATTTACAAGAAGGAGAATCTGACGATCTCCCTTTGTCTTTTTCATTGTATTACCACTGCTGAATTCCTCACAATAACATTATTTGTGCACCATTAATGAGGAAATGAATTGGACTAGCCATATCAACACAAATGTTGACAGTAGTGGTGAGTAACTCACCTGACTCTTCAGAAACCTGTCAACCATTTGTACAAGGCGTAAGTCAAGTATGACATGAAATACTGTTTGCATGGATAACGGTAATCTCTAAAACTTTTTAAACTTGGTATTAAATAGGCTAAAGAGACCTTGATCAGCACCTCACCCATTACCTTCAACATTTTCTCACCAGCTGAGCGCAGTATCATGAGTATGCATTGGCTATAAGATGCATTATAGCAACTCACTAAACTGCCTCCTAAAGAGCTTTGTCAGGTCAGTGAAGTGAATGCATGGCTCAAAGACTAGGGTGAAAGAAGTAGGTTCTGGTCTGTGGGACATTGGTATTTGAACTGGGCAAATGTTGGGACAGTCTGCATTTAAACCTTTCTTATCTACTTTTCCTCTAGACTTCATAAGTAACAAAGTAGAGACCTCTTTAAACTATATAGGTGTGGATTCAGGTTTGGGTAGGTGCAGCAAATCAAGAAGTAGAGCCAAGACAATCAAATAGTGGTATGGGAAATAAAGGTTGGAGCAAATCAAGTCAACACTTGACGTTCGTGGGTTAACAAAGAAAAAACTTAAAGGCTGTGTACCAGAATGCATGCAGCATTCATAACAAAGTAAGCTAAGCGACAATGTGCATCAAAGGAAATAACTGTGATCGGATATGGATTTCAGAGAAATGGTTGCATGACGATAGGGGTTGGCCCCTGAATGTTGACGGGTATGTGGCATTGAGAATAATAGAAAGATAGGTAAGGGTTGAGAGGTAGAACTGTTCATCAAGAATGGCATTTGTGCAATATTGGTTTTGGAAATTAGGATCTAGAATCTGTTTTGGAGGAAATAAGGAACAGAGGAAATAGGCCACTAGTGTGGATGATCTCTCCCACCCATGTCTTCACCACCACTACCACCAAGTTGTCATAGTGCAGGCTGAAAGGTGCAAGTGATGTTCGTTCGAGTTTGTGATAAAGGATGACAATAATCATGGGTAATTATAATTTGCATATAAATTGGACGTGAAGGGCTGAAGGGATCATAGAATGATTTTGAGATTCTTACAACAGTGCTTTCTGGAATCAACCGGAGAGCAGATTTTATTAGACTTGGTATTCAGTGGTGTGGCAAGATTAATTAATGACTTCAGTGCTGAGGTATATATGTAGGTTGCAGCGACCACAATACGATTAAATTTTTTTGCCTATTTTGAAATGGAAGAGAGTTGGCCTAAGTCTAGTATTTTAAATGAAAGTTAAAAACAACTGTGTGGGCTAAAAGCTGTTAGCTTCTGTCAGCTGGGGTGCTAGGCTTGGGGACAGATCAGTTTGAAAAGCAGTGGCAGACAATTAAGGGGGCGTATTTCAGAATACTCAGCACAACTGCCTTTTTCAAACATTTCATAGTCGGAATACTTATTGATGGTTGAGAAAAGCTTGAAACTTAAGGAAAAAAACAAACAAAGATGAGTGACAGGCTTAGCATTCTGGAATTGTAAGAAATGACTGGATGACGGGAGTGCAAGTGTAGCAGAATGCTTCTACTTTTTGGCTAAAAAATAAGCAACTGGATTTATTTTTAAAAATAAAGGAACTTATTTGTTCATTGAATTTTATTTGTGACCTATCAATCCACGTGTAATACCGACGTCTGGTTTGTTCAAATTGGAGAAATGAATGTAAATAAATGGGGATAAGTCAACATGTGGTTTGTTCAAAGCTAAATGCATGTTTCTGCAGCTTGATTTATCATATAACAAACCTCATCTTGCTACCTGTCCTCAGTGTAAGTTTCCAAGGGATTATATTTAATTTAGTTTCTATTATTTGTGTTTTCAGGCTTGTATTAAAATTCTGCTGTTTTAAATGATGCAGGATGTCAGCAAAATCTGACAATATTTCAGATGTTACCACAAGTACAATGGACGTTGAATGAGAAGAAGTACACAGAAGGATCATGCTTTGATTCATAATTTTTTATGCAATGCGAAGCCTGCACAGCTGAATTTAGTTCAGTGTTAACTAAAATTGATAATATGTGAACAGTTGAACAGATCTTTGTTTCATTAACTTTAGTTTGCCAATGCAAACTGTATTTCTTGGTCAGATTTGCATTTATACCGCAGATTTCATAATTAGAATGGTGCAGAAAACATCCTGTTGCATTGTTCTGTGTACCTTGCATCTCTGGTCTATGCTGTCTTACGAGTGCCATTACTCCATTGTTCCCAAGACAGTCACATCTTGCATGTTGTAAATTTGGTATGCACATTTGTTCCTGATATTACAGCAAGAGTGTGGTGTTGCCGTAATGTTTTATAACTAGACTAATCCAAAGACCCAGGAAATATTCTGGGACCTGGGTTCGAGTCCTGACATTGAATTCAATAAAAATCTGGAGTTGAGTCTAATGATGACTAAGAGAGGTTGTTGATTTTCAGAAACACTCATTCACTCGTCTTGAAAGGAAGGAAACTGCTACATACTTGGTGATTCCAGACCAACGGCAATGCGCTAGATTCTTCACTGCCCTCTGGATGATTAGAGATGGGCCAGCTTAGCCACATCCACATCCTCCAGTTTTTTTTTAAAATAAAACCTGCGTTAAGTCAGGGAAAATTAGAGAAGCTTGGGTGTTTATGGTTTTTCACTGATTTGAGTCTGACATCAGTGGTAAGCAAGTTATTGGAGAGGATACTGAGGGACAGGATCAACTAACGTTTGGATAGTCAGCATGGATTTGTGTGCAGAAGTCATGTTTGACAAATCCTTGAGTTTTTCAAAGAGGCGACCGTGAGGGTACATGAGGGCAGGGCAGTGGATGTTGTCTGTATGGACTGTAGTGAGGCCTTTCACAAGGTCCTGCACGACAGGCTCATCATGAAGGTTAGCTTGTATGGGATCCAGGGAGAGCTGGCGAATAAGATTTAAAATTGGCTCTTTGATAGGAAGCAGAGGCTGATGGTTGAATGCGGTTCCTCAGACTGTAAACCCGTGACTAGTGGTCTGCCACAGGGTCGGTGCTGGGACCTTTTGTTATTTGCATAAATGATCTGGATGTGAATGTACAAGGCATGATTAGTAAGTGTGTGGATGAGACAAAATTAGGAGGTATTGTTGATAGCCAAGACTGTTATCAAAGATATTAGAGGGATCTGGTTCTGTTCAGGAAATGGGCTGAGAATTACCAAATGCAATTTAATACAAATAAGTGTGAGGTGTTGCACTTGGGGAAGTTAAGCCAAGGTAGGCCTTATATCGTAAATGATAAGGCCCTGAGGAGTGTTGTGGTACGCAGGGACCTAGGAATGGAAGTACATAATTTGTTTAAAAGCAGTGTCACAGGTAGACCGGAGACTGGCCTTGATCGGTTGAGGCATCGAGTATAGAAGTTGTGTTACAGTTGTACAAGTTGTTGGTGAGGTCGCTCTTGGAGTATTGTGTACAGTTTTGGTCACTCTGTTATAGGAAAGACCTAACTAAACTGGAAACTGTGCAAAGATGTATGAGGATGTTGCCAGTACTGGTAGGCCTAAGTTATAGGGAGAGGCTGGCCAGAATGGGACTTTATTCCTTGGAATGTAGGAGAGGGGTGTCTTTACTGAGGCATATAAAATCACGAGGTGAATAGATAGGATGATTGCATACAGCCTTTTTCCCAGGGATGGAGAATTGAAAACAAGAGGGCATAGGTTTAAGGTGAGAAGGGCAAGATTTAAAAAGGACCTGAGGGGCAACTTGTTCTCATAGTGATGCATGTGTGGAATGGGCTGCCAGAGAAAGTGTTTGGGGCAGGTACAATAGAACCATTTAAAAGACATTTGGATGCGAACGTGGATGAAAAGGGCTTAGAGAGATGTGGACCAAAAGTGGGTAATTGGAACTAGCTGAGTGTGCACCATGGTCAGCATTGATAAGTTTGGGTGAAACGGCATGTTTCTGTGACTCTGATTTATAAATCAGAGGGAATTATTTAAAATAGTGTAAAACACAAACATAGTATAGATTATATAATTAAGGTCACGCTGATTCCACTATTAAATTGGATTATGGATATACACTTACTGGTAGCAATTACATTTGTAGCCATGTAATGGAACGTTACATTAAGTATCTAATTTCACACTTCTTGTTGCCACCACCACTGTCCACATGCATTTTGTTCTCTAGTTCTCGGTGTGCTACATGTGCACCACGCTGTATAACATTTTCAAGTTGACCAACCAACAAAACTGAGCAATCTGGAGATGCAGACACTTAATATTATTATAGATTATAAGATGAAGGGTCTAGGGCTGAAACGTCAGCTTTTGTGCTCCTAAGATGCTGCTTGGCCTGCTGTGTTCATCCAGCTTCACACTTTATTATCTTGGATTCTCCAGCATCTGCAGTTCCCATTATCTCTATTATTATAGATTGTAGTTTTTAGAATTGGTTTTATTGGGGACAGTTGATATACTTCCAAATGTTCCTTTGGTATGCGGTAAGTGAAGTGTTGATAATTGCCACTGAAGTCCATTAGTTTTAGTTGTTGGCAATTAATGTGTAACTTACGACTAGCATTTAATGCGTAACTCATTGTGCTGTTTTCATATCACCTGAAGTTAATGGAGCTCTGACCAGTCTACTTTGTAGCTAAAAGATGCAGATTAAGATATTATCATAACACTGAAACACACAAATTAAGCAGAGTGTATTTAAATGCTCAACTTTTTTTGAATACAGTGGCGTTAAGCAAGTGAAGCAGCCAGGATTTGTGCATTCATGTCATTACTGACATTAAACTTTATTTTTGCTGGTGTTGGTTGATGATTTAATGTAGCTTTTTCCTCTTGAATGAGAGTTTGGATTGTTTATTAGTCAGTGGAATAGGCACCATCCTTCAGCTTTGTGTTGGTCAAGGAAAAGTATTCCCAGTCATACAAAGTCCCCTGTGAACTGCACTGAAGTGGACATAGGAACTTAGGAACGGGAATAGACCATTCAGCCACTCAAGCCTGCTTCGTTATTCAATTTGTTATGGTTGATCGAACTTTTCAGTGCCTTTTACTCATCCCATTCCCAAAACCCTATACACTACTGGTAATTCGAAATCTATCAATCTTGACCTTAAAACATGCTCAAATACTCTCTGTGGTAGAGAATTCCAAAGGTTCCCACCCCTCTGCATAAAATGATTTCTCCTAAGTGGCATTCCCCTTATTTTTAAGTTGTGTACTTGGTTCTAGATTCCTAAATCAGGGGATACATCGTACTTGCATCTACCCTGCCTATTGCCTTAAAGTATTTTTTAAGTTTCATAGAGAACAGCACTTGTTCTCTGAACTGGAGAATGCAGGCCCAGTTTGCTCAGTCTGTCTCAGGATATTTCCTGCAATCTTGAGCAAGTCTCACAAATCTTTGTAACCCATGTAAGGCATAATATCTTTCCAGAGGTAATAAGGTCAAAACTATGTGTAGTACTCCAGATATAGCCTAACTACACTTGTACAGTTGAAGCAATACTAAAATTCTCTTGTAATTAAGACCAATATTCCATTAGTTTTCCTTGTAGCCTGCTGCAAGTGCATGTTAACCTTCAGTAATTTATTGACAATCATATCTGGGTCCCTTTGTCCACGTACATTTTCATAATATGGATGCGGGAACTGAACACAACATACCGTACAATGTCATACAATTTAAGAAATACTCTGTTTTTCCTACCAAGTGGAGAATCTCCAAAAATAGAGCATGTATGTAACCATGTAGAAAAAAGGAGCAGGTGTGGGCCATTTTACCCTTTGAACCTGTTCCACCATTCAGGATGATCATGGCTTATCATCCAGCTCTGTACTGTGTTCCTGCTTTCACCCCATGCTCTTGGATCCCTTTGACTTTAAGAACTGTGTCTCCTTCTTTTCTTGACAAGACTTAATGTTCCCTCAACTGTTTTCTGTGGCAGAGAATTCCACAGATTCACTACTGTCTGGGTTTTAAAAAAAAGTTCTGCTCGCCTCAGCCCTAAATGGCTTTTCCTGAATACTTAGACTGTGACCCCTGGTTTGGGACCACCCTTCTTGCATTTACCTTGTGTCCTCGTGTTAGAATTTTATGTTCTGTGAAATCCTCCTTTATTTTTTCTAAATTCCAGTGAAAATAGTCGTAAGTACTCCTGTCGCACTCATTATCCTGCTGAGTCAGGAATCAGTCTCCTAAAACTTTGCACTTGGGTGATATGGTGGCTCAGTGGTTAGCACTGCTGTATCATAGCGCCACGGACTTGTGTTCCAGTTTCCCCCCTCGGGCGGGTGTCTGTGGAATTAGCACATTCTCGGTGTGGCTTTCCTCTGGTGTGTCAGTTTCCTCCCACAATCTCAAGATGTGCAGGCGATGTGGATTGGCGTGTTAAATTACTCATACTGTTCAGTGATGTGGAGCTTAGGTGTGTTAGCCGTTGAAAATGCAGGGTTACAGGGATTGGGTCAGGGACAACAGGTCAGGTGGGTTGCTGTTCAGAGGGTCAGTGTAGACTCAGTGAGTCGAATGGCCTGCTTTCAGTCTATGGATTCATTATGTGGATTCAGTGATACTGAGCATTCCTTCCATAGCCAGAACATCTTTCCTCAAATAAGGAAACCAAAACTGTGCATAGCACTCCAGTTATGGTTTCAGCATAGCTCTGTACAATTGCAACAAGGTATCCTCACTCCTGTACTCATTCTTTTGCTATAAAGGCCATCTTCATTACCAGCTGCAACTGCACTCTTTCTTTAAGCAACAGGTGCACAAGGGCACCCAGGACTTGTTGCACTTCCTCCTTTCCCAGTCTGCCGCCATTCATATAATCCACCTTCCTGTTTTTGCTGCCCAAATTGATAATCTCACATGTATCCACATTATATTTGATCTGTCATACAGTTGCCCACACATTCACCTTGACAAAATCATACTGTAGCATCTCTGCGTCTTCACAGTTTGCTCTCGCAGCCAGCTTTGTGTTGCCTGCAAACTTGAGATATTGTATTCAGTTCAGCCATCTAAACCATGAACGCTTATTCTGAGTAGCTGGGGTGCAAGCATTGATCCCTGTAGTACTGCACCAGCCTCTAGGCAATGCGAAAAGGCTCAATTATTTCTTCTTTGCATCCTGTCTACCAGCCAGTTCTCTTTTCATGTCAGTGCTTTAGTCCCCCTGCCAATCCTAGGTGTTTTAATTTGGGTTAGTCTCTTATGTCGGACCTTGAATGAGCACCTGAAAGTCCTGAGGTTACCAGATTTTGTGGAATCCCCTTATCAATTCCTACTAGTTGAGCTCTGGAAGAATTCCAGTACATTCGCTCTGCAAGATTTCCCTTTTATAAATCCATGCTGACTCGGCACAAACCTTTCACTGTTTTCCTAGTGCTTTGCTATTCACTGTTTTCCTTACTACGAGTGTCAGGGGAGGCAATGGCCTAGTGATATTATTGCAGGATTGTTAATCCAGAGACCTAGCTAATGTTCTGGGGATCTGGGTTCACATTCTCTCTTCTCCACCCACCCACCCCCCCCCCCCAAAAAAAAATAGCAGATGGTGGAATTAAGAATCCAATGATGAACATGAACCCATTGTCAATTGTGGGGAAAAACTCTTTTGGATCACTAATGCCCCTTTCAGGGAAGGAAACTGCCATCCTTACCTGGTCTGGCCTCCATGTGGCTGCAGACCCACAGCAATGTAATTGACTCTGAGCTGCCCTCTGCGTAGTTGGGGGATGGGCAGTAAATGCTGCCTGGCAGAGACACCCACATCCTGTGAATGAATTCTTAAAAAAAAGTTGGATAACTCATATATTACAGCTTGATTTACAGTCCAGTAACTTGGTTGAAAGCCGTTGTGAGGAGATAGTGTATTGTTTTCTTGCTAAATGTGGTGCAGCGTGTTCTCATTTTGGTGAATTGACATTGTGTGCTTTGAGGAGCTGAGTCTAAAAGTTACGCTTAGTTAAAGTTTTTTTGGTTGAAATAATGTAGGAGTGAACAACTTTATTAAATGATTTTTATCTTTATTAGTTAATTGTTCAGTTTTAAAAATGAAGTTTGTTTTTGCTTTTAAACAGTATCAATTCCTGTCCATTTAACTGCTCAGGCCACGGAGAATGCCTGGCAGATACTGACAACAGCACTGTGTACTGTGTGTGCAATGAATACTGGAAAGGAGAAGCTTGTGATGTCCCTTACTGCAAAGACAATTGTGGGTATCCACATCATGGAAAATGTGACCTGAATGATACCAAAGCGTGTATATGCAATGATAGCTGGCAAGGTGAGTCTCTGTATGAATAATTGTACAAGAAAAATAGTTGTGAGATCTATGTTTTCTACTTGCTGCCCTGCCTTGCTTTTCTTCACAGTATGACTGAAGGTGCTGAAGTTTACCATTTAGTTACTGCAACAACTTAGCGCACTCAGTTTAATACAGCTCAGATGGGGGCGATTTGGCCAAAAGAGTGTGTACTTGCTCTTTTCAAGAACATTCTAAATAGTCCAAATCCCTTGTTGCATCACCAGATCACTGTGTGTATCTTCACCATACATACATTGCACCATTCACATTAACTTAGAATAAAACAAGCAAAGGATAACTTGAGAATCCAATTTTGCTCTCCACTGCCGCAGTCCCACTCTGGGCTTTCCAGCCCCCTCCATGTTGCAGCCGTTGTCTGGCTGGCCCATTCTTGATCCACTACCGTTGCTCCAGCCGATGCTCGATCTGTCGTCACTGGAGGACGCAACCCACGCATTCAGGCCTTGTACGTGGTTCCCGATAGCGACCAGGCTCCTTTTATGCATCATGGAATTGCAGGAATTTAGGACTTGGGAGCAGGAATCGGCTGTTTGACACTTCGAGTCTGCTCCACCACTCAATAAGATTATGGCCGACATAGTTGTGATCTCTGCTGAATGTCCTTGGCTGCTTCCTGTAATCCTTGATTCCTTATCTGTCAGAAATCTATTCAAGCCATAAATGAATCCACTGAAAAGATCCCTGACCGTGAGACTGTTTGTTTGTTTTTCCATGAAAAACAAAGTGAGAAGAGAGTTGATCGAGTTATGTAAATTCATGAGGGGGGTCTCAAAAAAGCACACAGCAGCTATCTGCCTAAGGATAGGTCCTGTGCCATTTCTCCGTGTCTCGTGCATCTTTCAGTTTCTCTTGGAAGCCTGTTGTTTTCATTTTCAAGGTGTGTAATGTTTGCCGCAGCCCTTCAGATGAAGTCCTCCCTCCATTTGAGGATAATCTCCATTGTGTTGTGTGGCGTGGTGCAACTGTCTTCAATCTCTTCATCAATGACTTATCTTCCTGAGTGATATGGTTGGTAGCTTGGTATTCGCTGATGACTGCACAGTATTCACTACTGTTCGTGATTCCTTGAAATACTGAAACAGCCAGTGTTCAAATGCAATGAATCTGAATGATATCCAGGCTTGTTCTGACAAGTGGCAAGTAAAATTCGTGTACATGCTAAATGTGATAGATTCTGAATGGATCTAGAAATTCCAGACTAGGCATCCATTAGGTGCTGTGAGCCATCAGCACAATCATACCCCTGCACAATCTGCAACTTGATGATCTGACATATCCTCTATTCCACCATTATCATCAAGCCAGATGAACATCACTGGTTGAGTGGAGAGTGCAGGAGGAAATGCCGGGAGCAGTGACAGACATAGATAAAATTGAGGTTTCCATCTGGTCAAAGTACAAAGACATGGTACGGTGGCTCAATGGTTAGCACTGTTGGCTCTTGGAGCTGGGAACCTAGGTTAGATTCCACCTTTGGCTGACTCTGTGTGGAGTTCGCACATTCTCCCAATGTCTGTGAGGGTTTCCTCCCGTAGCCCAAACAGGCACAGTCTCGGTGGATTGGCCATGGAAAATTGCCCATGGTATCCAGAGATGTGTAGGTTTGGTAGATTAACTTTGGGGTAGGATGAGGGGCGCGCCTGGGTGGAATGGTCTTCAGAAGGCTGGTGGTTTTTTTTGTCTTTATTCATTCATGGGTGAGGGTGTCGCTGGGGAGGCAGCGTTTATTCCCCATCCTTAATTGCCTGCAGGGCAGTTGAAAATCACCTTCATTGCATTGGGTCTGGAGTCACATGTAGATCAGACCAGGTAAGGATAGCAGGTTCCTTCCCGAAAGGACATTAGTGAACCAGATGGGTTTTTCCAACAATCAACAATGGATTCATGTTCATCATTAGACTGTTAATTCCAGACATTTATTGATTTCAAATTCCACCATCTGCTGTTGGGGGGGATTTGAAACCACGTCCCCAGAACATTATCCGGGCCTCTGGATTAACAGTCTAGTGATATTACCGTTAGGCCATTGCGTCTCCATGGACCTGATGAGTCGAATAGCCTGCTTCCACACAGTAGGGATTCTGCGATTCCACAGAACAGAACTTCTTTGAAAGTCCAGTCAGAGATAGACGGGTGATTAAGAGCGCATTTGGCACGCTTGCCTTCTTTGCTCAGATCATTTGAGTTCAGGAATTTGGATGTCATGTTCAGGTTGGACAGGATGTTGGTGAGGCCACTTTTGGAGCACTCTGTACATTTCTGGCTGTCCTGCAACAGGAAGGATATTATTAAATTGGAGAGGGTGCCAAAAAAATTTAGAAGGATCTTACCAGGACTGAAGGGTTTGAGTTTTCAGGACAATTAAAAGTAACTACGTTGGTAACTGTCTGAATGCACATGCACATTTAGAACTGGATGAAGACAAGTTTCCTTTCATAAAGATATTGGTAATCCAAATGGGTTTTTACAATAAATGTGTTGTTTCATTGTCGAAGCTTGTTACTGTGGATGTTGGCTCATTAATGTTAGTATGGGAGTGGCTGAAAATAAGTTACAGGTTTGTTCCCTTGTTATTGCCGAGTACTTATGTGAGGCTGATGGTGATGTTTGTACTATTACTGTCTGTATTCTACGATGTGGTATTGCTGGTGAAGTTTCAGTGTTGCTAAAATTTGATTTGTTTCTTTGAATATTAAATATTAATGAGTTAACTTTTGCATGTTACATAGAACATAACATTACAGCACAGTACAGGCCCTTCGGCCCTCAATGTTGTGCCGACCTTTCATACCGATCTCAAGCCCATCTAACCTACACTATTCCACGTACGTCCATATGCTTGTCCAATGACTGAAATGTACCTAAAGTTGGCGAATCTACTACCGTTGCAGGCAAAGCGTTCCATTCCCTTGCTACTCTGAGTAAAGAAACTACCTCTGACATCTGTCCTATATCTTTCACCCCTCAAATTAAAGCTATGCCCCTTCGTGCTCACCGTCACCATCCTAGGAAAAAGGCTCTCCGTATCTAACCCTCTGATTATTTTATATGTCTCAATTAAGTCACCTCTCAACCACCTTCTCTCTGATGAAAACAGCCTCAAGTCCCTCAGCCTTTCCTCATAAGACCTTCCCTCCATACCAGGCAACATCCTAGTAAATCTCCTCTGCACCCTTTCCAAAGCTTCCACATCCTTCTTATGATGCGGTGACCAGAACTGTACACAATACTCCAAGTGCGGCCGCACCAGAGTTTTGTACAGCTTCACCATAACCTGTTCATGTTCATGGTAACAAAAATTTGATTGCTTGGCTTTGAAATTTATTTTTACCTTTAATGGGTAGCCATGTTTTCTGCAAACACAATGATCGTTATAAAAAATACTCTCCAGGTCCTGACTGCTCATTGCCTGCGAATCAGCCTTTTTGGGATTGGAAAGAATATGAGGTACCTATGCTTGCCCGGGCATCTCATAAGGCTGTCGTCAGTGGTGATATCATGTGGGTTATTGGAGGCTACGTGTTTAATTACTCAGAGTACCAGATGGTTGCAGCGTGAGTAAGCTAAATCTTGGCACTACTTTTGAACTTTTTAAGGAATCTCTTATTGTTTGGTTTGTTGTCGTTCTCATGCTGTCGTCTCTTTTCTGAATTGACTTCCTGACTCCGTTCTGTTTGAGCATTGCAGAAATCTATTAATAGCTGCCAAAAAATATACTTGGTTACCTTTTCATAGAATTTTTAATTTTCGCTCTGCAATTGTGTTTTGTTTCACAAGTTTTTAATCATGATCATTCTCAACCTTAATGTGACAGGTCTGCCTGAGTTTGTGCAATTGGCAGCTTCAACTTGTGCAAACGTGCTGTTTCTTAGTTATCCTTCTTGAGATGGCATCATCTATTAAAGTAAAAACTTGATTATGAACGTTCTTAATGGTAATGGTCTGCTTTGCAAATTTATCAGAAACAAATTTTTTAGCAAATGCCCCCTGCTGGCTGTGCTGTGTAAATTAATTTAGAATTTTGATCGTGCCTTTGTTGAGCAATCTTGTTTTATTTAGCATTTCATCAATGTCTAGAATTATAGTATTTACAAAATTTGGTTAGACCCCACTTGGTGTATTGAGTCTAGACCTGGGCGCCACATTTTAGGAAGAATATGTTGACTGTGGAGGGAGTTCGGATAGGTTTATAAGAATCGGTATGTAGACTTCGGGGTTAAGTACAGAGGAGAGATTGTACAAACTAGACCTGTTTTCTCAAGGGTTTATAAGGTTAAGAGATGCTATGCCAATGTCTTTAAGATATTAACAGGAGAAGACAAGATAGATAAGCTATTTCTACTGATTGGGGATTCTAGAACTCAGGGTAAATTTTTAAAATTGAATGTTAGACTGTTGAGATATGTGAAGAAGCACTTTTAAATTTGAGGTAGATAATACTTTTGCTTAAATTTTTGTTAGGAGGTATGGAGAGAAGGCAGGTATATGGAGTTAGGTCACAGATCAGTCAAGATCTCTTTGAATGGTGGAACAGGCTGAAGGAGCATAATGGATTATTCCTATTTTTAATGTTTCTATGACTGAAAGACTGGATGAAGGATCGTGCTAGCTTGCAGTACAGCGATTAGCCTTAGTTTACATTTCCGTGTTCCCTCCCTTCCTCTGTCCCAGATTTGTTTTAATTTTGCATCAGATTGTATTGGAAAATCCAGGCCAGGCAGTAATTGGAATGGCTGTAAGTTTTTATTTCTGTGCTTTTTGCTCACAGATATGATCTGAAGGATCTGAAATGGTTTCCATTGAATAAATCTGCAAATGTGGTCGTTGGGAGATATGGGCATTCTGTGGCTTTGTACAAGGTAACAGATGTATTTTATAGCATTGGCACTTCAGAACAAGAGGCTTGCACTGTTCCTAAGTTTTGATGGTTGTTTTAAATGTACAGTTTGTATCTGGTAGTACGTCTGGTGTTGTCTGTGGGCTGTGCTGTTGCTGCATCTCCTCAAGCTCTGGTGTGCCTGAGCTCCCAACACCAACATGTGCCTCCTGGAAATGGATCATGTCAGTTGCAGACTGATATTTATGAGCCGTACTGTGCCACTGTGACTCAGTAAGTTTTTATATGTTGTGTGGAAGTTGACCATGATTTGTTGAGTTGAAGTGCTTCCTTAGCAAGGAGATCTCTGTTGGGTTTATCCACTTGAAACAATTTATCAGGCTCACCAATACGAGCCAACATTATTTGACATGCGATTTTGTTGTTTCTAGCTAGCTCCGAGATTGCATCCTGCACAGATATTATCAGATCAGAAATCACATGACACAAGGTTACTTTTGGACGATAACCTGGTGTTGTGTGACTTTTGACCTTGGTCATCCTTGTCTAACACCGGCACCTCCACGTCACAGACATTATAAAGTGCAGAAGATTTCAGTTAGTTTATTATATCTGAAGTTAATGAAGCCAATTAATTGAAACTGATTTTACCTTGAGTATTCTACTATTCCGTCTGTCTAATTTGATGTTCCATCTTATTCACATCCAAGTAATTGATAATGATGTTAATTTAGCTTTTCCTCTAACATTTCAGGATAAAATTTATATGTATGGAGGTAAAATCGACTCGACAGGGAATGTCACAAATGAGCTTTGGGTGTTTCACACTCAGAATCAATCATGGATGCAGCTGATTCCAAAGGCTAAGCAACAGTATGCAGTTGTTGGCCACTCTGCACATATTGTGCACTTGAAAGATGGTCGTGTTGTGATGTTGGTCATCTTCGGATACTGTCCGCTTTATGGATACATCAGCAAAATACAAGAATACAATCTTGGTGAGTCCTGTTATGACCAAGGTGGAAGCAATGCAATGTCTCTATCTAGTCGCATTGTGCTGCAAGTTGCAAAATAATTTTAGTTTGTTTATCCAGCTCCCAATATGGAAAATAACGTGCTTTCTCTGTTAGATTTAGAATCAAACAATTCGTGAGCATGATTCATTTAACGAACTCATAATTATTGATTCTGTTAGAGAAGAAAGTTTATTCAAAGTTGCAACAGCTGTCTGGTCCCCACAATTTGTTGTATTAAAATAGTCTCTCCAGATAACACAGAACATACAGAAACAGACCCTTCAGTCCAACCACTCCATGCCACATAAAACCCAACTAAACTAGTCCAATCTGCCATATGTCTGCAAACATTTGCTATTCATGTACTTTGCCAAATGTCTTTTAAATGTTGTAATTGTCCCTACATCCACTACTTCCTCAGGAGGTTCATTCCACGTGGGAACCATCCTCTTAGCAAAAGGTTTTCCTCTCGTCTCTTTTAATTCCTTTCCTTTCACCTTAGAAATGTGCTCACACGTCTTGAAATCCACAATCCCCAACCCGAGAGAAAAGACACCTACTGTTAACTCTATCAGGTCACCTCTCAACCTCCTGTACTCCAATGAGAAAGGAAAGAAAATGATTTTCTCTTTGCGATTCACAGAATCTTGGCTGGCACAGCTTGCTCCATATAGAGAGGGTTTTTCAGGGACCCTCCAGGTGGACAACCAGGTTCCATGTTGCTAGTATACGAACAAAATGGCCGTGGAACCCAGGCAAATGATATGAGAAGTCAGTTGAAGGAATTAACTGAAATTGTGTTATTTCAGGAAGAAAATCATTCTTTCCATTCGACTTGTAAAAAAAAGCATCCACAGTAGTTGAAATTTTTTTCCACAATCCTTCAAAACTGAAATACACAACAAACAATAAAATATGAAGCCTTTGTAATGACAAGGTGAAATCAGCCACAAAAGGTTCATTCCCATTTAAGCAGGTGAAGAAGGTACGTAATATGCTTAAGTAGGAATCATTTTTCAGTGTAATTCTTCTTTGCGCAACATTTCTTTATTCTACAGAAATGTGACTTTGTAACGTTGGTTTCTGTTGGCTAAATAGAATATTACAAGTGCAAAATTATCTGGATTTGTTTCTAAAGAAACTTTGTGGCATCGATGAGAAGAACTCTTTAATTGAAAATGGCAGCTTCAGTGTGTTGCTTAGAGATCAGCAGTAGCTTGGGAACTGCTTGTCTGGAGTTGGGGTTAATATGAAGATTTCTGGTAGTAAACTGGTAAATGTGTGTCTAGAAATCTGAAGTAAATTTGTTCCAAGATTCTAATCTTAATCAGCAGTAGAAAGGTGGTTCTAGAAACGCACATGTTCTACAAGTAGAAGGAAAAGACCTTTACCGTAATTGCCTTAAATGTTAAAAGCTGCTGTCGATTTTTGAGTGAGCACTACTTGGAATCTGCATTCATGTTTGTTGAAGCTGTTGCCCAGGTCATGTTGCTATGTGAATTTGCCAGTAAATGTACACTGTGTTTTGTTAAGCAAACCACATGAAAGTAAAAAGAAATACAATGCTTGGATCAGATTCTGATTTGTATGACTGAAAAATAAAGTGCTCATTTCTCTTGAATGTGACTGAAAATTGTAGCAGTTGCCTTCAGAGAGTCATGATGCACAATTATGTATGATTTCCTCGGCAATTTGGGAGCCACTGACCTTTCCTGGAATGACCTTGTATGAGCTGCTATTTCTTGGCCATGGCTGCTGGTTTCTCTTGATTGAATCAAACAAATTGTTCCATTTCATCATGGGATTTATTATTGTGGCTATTTGGATCTTACTCAATTTGATGTTACGTGCAGATTGTTTAGAATAATACTAGATTCAAAAAAAGTCTGCTTGTAAAGTTATTTATAATTTGAGCATAGGGTAAATAAATTGAAATATTTTCCTGAAATAGGTAGTTGGGATACATGACAGAGTAAGCCAAATTCAGCGATAATGGAAACTGCAGATGCTGGAGAATGCGAGATAACAAAGTGTGGAGCTGGATGAACACAGCAGGCCAAGCAGCATCTCGGGAGCACAAAAGCTGATGTTTCGGGCCGAGACCCTCCTTCAGAAAAGGGGGATGGGAGAGGGTTTTGAAATAAATAGGGAGAGAGGAGGAGGCGGATCGAAGATGGATAGAGGAGAAGATGGGTGGAGAGGAGACGGACAAGACAAAGGGGCGGGGATGTCAGCTTTTGTGCTCCGAAGATGCTGCTTGGCCTGCTGTGTTCATCCAGCTCCACACTTCGTTATCTTGGATTCTCCAGCATCTGCCATTCGCATTATCTCTGATTTCAGATGTTAGTTTGATGCTCAGAATTTTTTTTATCCCTGTAAAAGGTGAATATTTATTCTCCGTCTATAATTGCTGTTGAAATAGTGGCACTGAGCTGTTTTGAACTGTTGCAGCCCATGTGTCGTAGCTATACCTAAGGTGCTGTCAGGGAGGATTTTCCATGATTTTGGACCAGAAACATTGGTTGAGTGGTGATATTGTTAAAAATCGAGATGGTGTATGATTTGGAGTGGAGCTGACAC
This sequence comes from Stegostoma tigrinum, assembly GCF_030684315.1. Taxonomy (NCBI): domain Eukaryota; kingdom Metazoa; phylum Chordata; class Chondrichthyes; order Orectolobiformes; family Stegostomatidae; genus Stegostoma; species Stegostoma tigrinum. The sequence goes on along the minus strand of NC_081354.1, from coordinate 177,746,117 downwards.
ATGTGTTATCTGCCTTCTGTCGTTCTCTTTCTCGGGCAGAAATCATGGATTTGGGAGCTCCTGTTGAAGAGGTCTTGGCATTTTGCGGTAGTGCATTTTGTAGCTGGTAGACGCTAAAGCATAGTTGGTCCAGGTTGGATGGAGTACCTGTAAAGTGGGCTACTCTGTTCTGAATGTTGAAATGGGTGCAATTGGACCATTCAGCCAAGTGGGCAGTGCTCCATTGTGCTTGTAGATTCAAGCTTCCATGAGTCAGAAGTGAACCAGTCACAACAGGATTTCCAGTTATGATTAACGATGGTAATCAAAATATTTGGTCCCTCTTATTCAGTATCTTATCAATGGTGATATCTCTGTCCCAAATTCTATGTGAATGACTGTGAGTAAAGGTACCACTTTGAAGTAATATGTAGTCCTGTTCCGAACAGGTAAAGATACATGGGATATACTGCAAACAAGTGGGGCCTTGGTTCAAGGAGGATATGGTCACAGCAGCGTTTATGACCCTAACACCAAAGCAATTTACATTCATGGTGGATACAAAGCTGTTAGCGCTAATAAGTATGGCCTTACGGATGACCTGTACAAGTATGATGTGGATGTGAGTACTTGGTAAGTGTTTTCAATGAAATTAAATGCACGTGATTGATATTTTGCCCCTAGCCTTGCCTCAGGTCACATTTGCCTTCAATTCAGTCATGATTAAATTTTCATTCTGAAAAACACACAGCCTGTTCATGAAGAGAAATGATAAGCTCAGTGAACTATACAGTAATGCAAGATTGGTCATTTTGAAATACAGGGTCGAATCATGGGCAAAATAGGAAACGACAGCGTAAACAAATGAAATCAGCATTGATTTATTTGAGTCCGTACATCTGATGTTTTAATGCCATTGATTTTTTTTCTTAAGAAATTGAAAGGTACATTAGATGGAAGGAATTCAGTTGGTGACCTACACATATATTTCAAAAAGAATGCCATAGGATGTATGCTTTTTGTTAAAAGAAAATCCTGAAAATCATGAAGCATGGCTTCATGAAAGGGAAAGTCTGGAAGTCTTAGTGCCAGGTGTAAGTGAGCCTGGTATGGAGGGAAGGCCTTATGAGAAAAGGCTGAGGGGCTTGAGGCTGTTTTCGTTCGAGAGAAGGTGGTTAAGAGGCAACTTAATAGAGACATAGAAGACGATCAAAGGATTAGATAAGGTGGACAGTGAGAGCCTTTTTCCTCGGATGGTGAGTATTTGTTAGTTTTTCAAGGAAGTTTGAACCAGAGTGCATGGAGAGGAATCAGTTGATGTGTTGTTTCTGGAATTGCAGAAGGCATTTGAAAGGTACTCCGCAAAAGGTAAACCCACAAGCTAAGAACCTATGGTGTGGAGGCAGTATATTTGAATAAATAGGTAAGTGGCTTGTGGGCCGGAAGCAGTGAGTGGGGATCAGGGTTTTTTTTAAGGTTGGTAACCTGTGACCAATGGGGTTGAACATTGATCAGTGCCGGGACTCTGACTGTGATCGTTTGCAATAACTGTTAATGACTTGGAGGAAGCAAGTTGATGTACATTAGCTGAACTTGAAGAAAACACTAAAATAGGTGTGAAGACAAGTTGTGAGAGGGGTACAAATAGTTCAGAGGTTGAAGAACTGGGCTAATAGTTGGAGTATAATATGGGAAAATGTGAAGTTGTTCATTTTGTTACTTAAATAGAAAGAAACTGTAGAAAGCTGCAACACAAATTGACTTGTGCATAAAAAACAAAGCTAGCCCACAGGTGCAGCAGGTAATCGGGAAGGCTGATGGAATGTCGGCCATTATTTCAATGTGTTGGAGTATACAAGTCTGGAAGTCTTAGTGCCAGGTGTAAGTGAGCCTGGTATGGAGGGAAGGCCTTATGAGGAAAGGCTGAGGGGCTTGAGGCTGTTTTCGTTAGAGAGAAGAAGGTTAAGAGGCAACTTAATAGAGACATAGAAGACGATCAAAGGATTAGATAAGGTGGACAGTGAGAGCCTTTTTCCTCGGATGGTGATGGCGAGCTCGAGGGGACATGGCTTTAAATTGAGGGGCGATAGATATCGGACAGATGTCAGAGGTAAACTCTTTACTCAGCAAGTAGTAAGGGCTTGGAGTGCCTTGCCTGCAACAGTAGATTCGCCAAGTTTAAGAGCATTTAAATGGTCATTGGATAAACACATGGATGATAATGGAATAGTGTAGGTTAGACGGACTTCAGATTGGTTTCATAGGTCGACCCAACATTGAGGGCTGAAGGGCCTGGACTGCGCTGCTGTGTTCTAGACCACATCTGGAGTACTGTGAACAGTTTTGATAGCAGTCATTAAGGAAAGATGCCATTTTATTAGAAGCAGAGGAGAATCTAAAACCAGAGGGCGTAGTCTCAGAATCGAGGGGCACCAATATAAGACTGAGGTGGGGAGGAATTTCTGCTGAGGATTGAGTCTTTGGAACTTCTTGCCACAGAGAGCTGTGGGAGCAGAATCCTTGTGTATATTTCAGGCTGAGATAGATTTTTGATCAGTCAAGGAATCAAGACTTATGAGGTAAGGGCAGGAAAGTAGATGTGAGGAATGTTGGATCCTGTTGAAAGAAAGAGCAGGTTTTCGTGGCTGAACAGCCGACTCCTGCATCTCTTTCTTAGGGTGACCAATTACTGGTAGATGAGAATAAGAAAGTAGGTTGGAGCAATGCTTGACTTTGCAACATTCTTTCCTATGTTTGTGGCCTTTGGGTGAGTCTGTATTTATTCAATTTCCAAGCTTGTACTGTGAAGATGCTCAGCTGTGATGTTTAAAGACATCCATGTAAGAACAGGATACGAGGCTCGACTCATCAGTCGCCCGTTCTGATGTCGCACATTGAAAAAGTGCGATGACTTCCTCGGACGACAGTTACGGGATACGACCAGTGGGGTCCCGTTTGTCGTCCAATGATTCCTCGGAGCGGAGAAACTACACCAAGTTCTTCTCAGCATTTAACACATTAATAATGTGTTGCCAAGATCTTCTATACTCCTCCACTTCTTGCCTTCAACCAACTGCCAAACCTTAAACAGACCATTGTTTACAGCAAACTACTCAGACTGAAGGATAACATTGACAGTAGCAACAACCCTGTTGCAGCATCTCTGCAAGACATGTCAGGTCATGGACATGGATGCTGCCATCACAAGTAGGAACACCACCCACCACTGCATGGCAACTACTCATGTGACTCGGACAACATTGTCTATCTCATAGGCTACAGGCAAGGATACCCTGAGACATGGTATGTTGGCAAGAGCATGCAGATGCTATGACAATGGATGAATGGACAACGTGGAGCAATCATCAAGACAGGGATGTTCCCTCCCAGAGGGGAACACTTCAGCGGTCAAGGACATTCGGCCTTGGATGCTCAGGTAAATGTCCTCCACGGTGCAGAGCCGCTGAGTAAAGGCTGACAGCCAGTGAGGAAATGAGCCAAGGGCGGCCTCAACCGGGACCTCAGTAAGGCATCTGATAAGGTTCCCCATGGCAGGCTGATGGAGAAAGGGAAGTCACATGGGGTCCAGTGTGCACTAGCTAGATGGATTTAAAAAAAAACTGGCTAGGAAACAGGAGGCAGAGAGAAGTAGTGGAAGGGGGTTTCTCAAATTGGAGACCTGTGTCAGTGGTGTTCCACAGGGATCTGTGCTGGGACCACTGTTGTTTGTGATAAACCGAAATGATTTTGGAGGAAGGTGTAGATGGTCTGATTAGCAAGTTTGCAGATGACATGAAGATTGGTGGAGTAGCAGAGAGTGAGCGGACTGTCAGACATTACAGCAGAATATAGATAGATTGGAGAGTTGGGCAGATAAATGGCAGATGGAGTTCAATCCAGACAAATGTGAGGTGATGCATTTTGGAAGATCTAATTCGAAAGCGAACTATGCAGTAAATGGAAAAGTCCTCGGGAAAATCCATGTACAGAGAGATCTGGGTGTTCAGCTCCATTGTTCCCTGAAGGTGGCAACGCAGGTCAATAGTGTGGTCAAGAAGGCATATGGCATACTTGCCTTCATTGGATGGGGTATTGAGTACAAGAGTTGGCAGGTCATGTTGCAGTTGTATAAGACTTTGGTTCGGCCACATTTGGAATATTGTGTACAGTTCTGGTCGCCACATTACCAAAAGGATGTGGATGCTTTGGAGAGGCTGCAGAGGAGGTTCACTAGGATGTTGCCTGGTATGGAGGGTGCTAACTATGAAGAAGGGTTGAGTAGATTAGGATTTTTTTATTAGAAAGACGGAGGTTGAGGGGGGACCTGATTGAGGTCTACAAAATCATGAGGGGTATAGACAGGGTGGATAACAAGAAGGTTTTTCCCCCCAGAGTGGGGGACTCAATTACTAGGGGTCATGAGTTCAAAGTGAGAGGAGGAAAGTTTTAAGGGAGATATGCGTGGAAGGTTCCTTACGCAGAGGGTGGGGGGTGCCTGGAACATGTTGCCAGTGGAGGTGGTGGGCGCAGACACGTTAGTGTCTTTTAAGATGTATTTGGACAGGTACATGGATGGGCTGGGAGCAGAGGGATACAGACCATTAGAAGGTAGATGACAGGTTTAGACAGAGGATCTCGATTGGCGCAGGCTTGGAGGGCTGAAGGGCCTGTTCCTGTGCTGTAATTTTCTTTGTTCTCTGTTCTTTGACCTTGGATTCATGTGATACTGCAGGTGACCCCAGTACACGTATGCGTACTCCCCTACTCAATTCCCTCACTCCCCGTCTACCCCTGTCTCCCACAGATACATTGTATTTTGTGCAGAAATCAAACAATTGCAGATAACGTGGCATTTTATAAATTTCCAATTTAGAAATGAAACCTGTCTCAGTCCAAGTTAAAACGTGGACAGATTCTGAACAAGGCCTCGCACAACTAAAATGCATTGCCTGACCTGAGATGACACCGCTGGTATTCTGATAAAACCTTCAGTTGTCTCAGGGCAGTGACTTAAAAGAAATTCTAGGATTTACATATTAATCAGTTGAAACGTACATTTCCTTCCTAACTGAATAAGGATTTAACAGACATCTTAGGTATTTCAAAACAATTGCATCAGTTCTATGACCCATTGACCATTCACTTATAAAATCTGTGTCTGATGCTACTTCTCTCACTGTCACCTCAAGAAGCAGCAAGGGTCTGAAAGCTTGTGTTTTCAAATAAACCTGTTGGACTATGACCTGGTGTCATGTGATTTTTGAACTTGATTCTCTCTGGAGCCATTTTTCAGGAGACCACTGTAAATCAAAAACTAATGATAAATTTCAAACACAGTGCATTCCAACACTAGCCTGATGTTAACACAAAGAGCAAAACAATTTCTTCGAGAACAGCTGCAGGTCACTGGTTACTAAAAACTGATCTAACATCGGAATTTTGGCTATTACTGATTATCCAATAATGTCAGAGAGTGAAAGCAGATTAAGGGATGCCCTTGCACAATTGGAATCAAACTGAGATTATAGACAAAAACCTAAAAAACCACGGATGCTGTAAATCAAGAAGAAAAACAAATTATCTGGAAAAGCTGAGCAGGTCTGGTAGCATCTGTGAAGGAGAAAATAGTGAATATTTTGGGTCAGGTGACCCTTTCTCAACTGAGATTATAGACCTTCAGAATACAAGATAACTGTGTTGTTTTGGAGTTGTTTATCCATTTGCTGCCAGGAGAACCAAGTCTTCAGTGATATGCAATATGCAATATTCCAATGTTTTCTATTTTTTATTTTGTAGCACGTTGCTTATATTTATATAAAGGTAGTAATTTTTTATCCACTGGTAATGTGTTAGTTTAAGGAAACTTACTTTGTTAGAGTCATGCAGTGTTTCATTGGATGGGTGTCAGTCATGTCTGACCATGTATCTCCATTTGTGGGATATCTGTAATAGTTGTACGATCACTGGGGATGTATCAGTATGACAGGTAATTCCTAAGCAGATGCCAATATTTGATAGGAATTCTGTGAATGTTTACTGACTTAAGGGAAAGGAGCTCCTGGGAATGAATTTTTGTTTGCATTGTCCCAGACATTTGAGATTGCAAAGAGATTCCCCTTGTGATTAAAAGACATGCAAATGTTTTCAAACTGCTGTTTTAAAATGGTCATGCCTTGTTAAAGAAATATGGAATGATATCCATTTCTTCTCCATTTCAAAAGGACAATCTTGAAAGATCGAGGTTTCTTCCGTTACCTGCATACTGCCATTATTGTAAGCGGAACCATGTTGGTTTTTGGTGGGAATACTCACAATGACACTTCAATGAGCCATGGAGCTAAGTGCTTCTCTTCGGACTTCATGGCTTATGATTTGGGTAAGCTGCTGGATACTTTATTGATTATTATGTATTCTGATTCATTTGTAATGTTTCTGAACTTGCATTTTAACTCTGTCCCTTTGTAACCCGCAACATCCTTCCGCACTGTCCACTACTCAACCGACTTCAGTGTCAGCCGCACATTTATTAACCCATCCTTCGCCCTCATCCAGGTCATTTGTCAAAATGACAAACAGCAGTGGCCCCAAAACAGATCTTCGTGGTACACCATAGTAACTGAACTCCAGGATGAGAATTTCCCATCAGCCACCACCCTCTGTCTTCTTACAGCTAGCCAATTTCTGATCCAAACCGCTAAATCACCCTTAATCCCGTGCCTCTGTATTTTCTGCAATAGCCTACCGTGGGGAGCTTTATCAAATGCTTTACTCAAATCCCTATATACCACATGAACCGTTTTACTCTCATCCACCTGTTTGGCTACCACTGCAAAGAACTCAGTAAGGTATGTGAGGAGCGACCTACCCTTCACAAAACCATGTTGACTATCGCCAATCAAATTATTCCTTTCTAGTTGATTATAACTCTTATCTCTTATAATCCTCTCCAACTCTTTACCCAGAACTGAAGTGAGGCTCACTAGTTTATAATTACCAGGGTTATCTCTACTCCCCTTCTTGAACAAGGGGACAAAATTTTGCTACCCTCCAGTCTTCTGGCACTATTTCTGTAGACAATGACGACATAAAGGTCAAAACCAGAGGCTCTGCAATCTCCTCCCTAGCTTCCCAGTGAATCCCTGATAAATGCCATCTGGCCTGGGGGACTTAGCTATTTTTTTACACTTTCCAGAATTGCTAAGACCCCTTTATGATCCTCAGTCCCGTCTAGTCTAATAGCCTGTATCTCAGTATACTCCTTGACAACATTGTCTTTTTCCTGTATGAATACTGATGAAAAAATATTCAGTTAGCGCCGCTCCTATCTGTTCTGACTCCATGCACAACTTCCCACTACTGCCCTGGACTGGCCCTCATCTTGCTCTAGTCATTCTTTTACTCCTGACATACCTATAGAAAGCTTTTGGGTTTTCTTTGATCCTGCCTGCCAAAGACTTCTCATGTCCTCTCCTGGCTCCTCTTAGCTCGCTCTTTAGATCCTTCCTGGCTAACTTGTAACTCTCAACTCCCTAACTTAACTGAGCCTTCACGCCTCATCTTTACATCAGCCTCCTTCTTTCTCTTGACAAGAGATTCAACTTCTTTAGTAAACCGCAGTTTCCTCGCTCGACCACTTCCTGCCTGCCTGACAGGTATATGTACTTATCAAGGACACGGTAGCTGTTCCTTGAATAAGCTCCACATTTCAGTTGTGCCCAACCCCTGCAGTTTCCTTCCCCATCCTGTGCATCCTAAATCTTGCCTAATTGCCTTTACCCCAGCTATAACTCTTGCCCTGCAGTAGACACCTCTCTCTTTGCATGGTTAAAGTAAACGTAACCGAATTATGGTCACTATCACCAAAGGGCTCACCTACCTCCAAATCTAACACCTGGCCTGGTTCATTAACCACTACCAAATCCAATGTGGCCTCGCCTCTTGTTGGTCTAACTACATACTGTGTCAGGAAACCCTCCTGCACACATTGGACAAAAACTGACCCATCCAAAGTATTCAAACTATAGCGTTTCCAGTCAATATTTGGAAAGCTAAAGCCCCCCATAACAACTACCCTGTTACTTCCGCTCCTATCCAGAATTACCTTTGCAATCCTTTCCGCAACATCTCTGGAACTTTTCAGAGGCGTATAGAAAACTCCCAACAGGGTGACGCTCTCCTGTTTCTAACCTTAGCCCATACTGCCTTAGTAGACAAGCCCTCATCATATGTCCTTTCTGCCATCGTAATACTGTCCCTGACTAACAGTGCCACACCTCCCCCTTGTTTACAACCTTCCCTGATCTTACTGGAACATCTAAACCGCAGAACCTGGTACAACAATTCGTGGCCCTGCTCTCTCCATGTCTCCGAAATGACCACAACATCCAAGTCCCTGGTACCAACCCATGCTGCACGTTCGCCCACCTTTATTCCAGATGCTCCTGGCGTTGAAGTAGACACACTTCAAACCACCTTCCTGCCTGCAGGTATGCTCGTGAGACCTTGAAACCTTATTCATGAGCTCACCTCTCTCAACCTCCTGTACACTGGAGCGACAATTCAGGTTCCCATCCCCCTGCTGAATTAATTTAAACCCTCCCCAAGAACATTAGAAATTCCCCCCCCCGCCCCCCCCCCCCCCCAGATATTGGTGACCATCCTGTTTGTAGAGGTCGCACGTAACGCAGAATGAGGCACAATTATGCAGGTGTTTGAATCCCTCCTTCCTGCACCATCCCTGTGGCCACGTGTTCAACTGTTCTCTCTCCCTATTCCTGGCCTCGCTGGCACGGTAACAAACCAAAGATGAGAACTGTTCGTTCTAGCTCCAAGCTTTCATCCTTGCTCCTCGAATTTCTGCCCTTCATCCCCATCCCTTTTCCTACCTATGTCATTGGTGTGTGTGTGAAGCACACCTTGGAGCTGCTCCCCCTCCCACTGAAGGATCCCGAAAACACAATGCGAGACATCACGGACCCTGGCACCTGGGAGGCAAGACACCAAACACGGGGGTGTCTTGTTCGCGTGGAATTTCCTATCTGTGCCGCCCTAACAATGGAGTCCCCAATGACGAATGCTCACCCGCACCTTCTCTTCTGAGCAACAGGGACAGACTCTGTGCCAGAAACCTGTACTCCATGGATTACCCCTGGTAAGTCGTCCCCCTCAACAGTATCCAAAACGGTCTACTCGTTGTTGAGGAGAATGGCCACAGGACATCCCTGCTCTGTCTGCCTGTTAATTTCCATCCCCTGACTGTAACCCATCTACCTTTTTCCTGTACCTGAGGTGTGACTACCACCCTATAACTCCTCTCAATTACCCCCCACAGCCTCCTGAATGTTCCGAAGTTCATCCAAATTTAGCTCCAGCTCCAGTTTCCTAATGTGGTTTCCGAGAAGCTGGAGTTGGGTGCACTTCCCGCAGATGAAGTCAGTGGGGACACTAGTGGTGACCCTTACCTCCCACGTTCTACAGGAGGAGCTTGCAACTGCCCTAATATCCATTCCCACTGTTCTGAATTCCCAAACAGACTGTTGGGGAGGGGAAAGAACTAGTAACCTTAGCAAATTGGTGCTCAGAACCTTTTTTCGGTTAGAGCAGGAGGATGGGTGGGAGAGGCTACCTAAGTGTTTTGGGTAAAGCACCCGCCCAAATATGTTACCTCACTTACTCAGCCATCCTGTTCACAGTATGTGCTGGAACTGAAACATATTGTGGTGCTGCTCTTCCTTCGTCATGATCAAGGTCCTAATCAGAGATTCTCCTTGAATAAGATGTGACCTGTTAGAATCCAGTTCCAAGCAGGCACAGATGACAGCATAAAAATGCTCCAAATTTGGCAGTAACTTAGTGTTAAAAAAGGAAGGCAAGCACGACACAATATTTTTGCCCCTTTTTGTGAAAACTGATGAAAGCATTTTAACAGTAGTTAGTACGTATTTTATGGCCCAAGGGAGAGCTAAAACATTTTGAAATGATTCCAAACTTGATCCTCAAATTTTTTAAAATGAACGTTAATACTGAGTGAAAGGGCAAACACACTTTCCAAATAAATATCCACTTTTTTTAATGCATTGGATTCTTTTGCCGCTGTGGTGGAATTTGTCATGAACCAAAATGTGAGCAGAATTTTCAGAGCACGTTTTTGTCTGTGGATTGGCATTAAGTCGCCGGTGAGACAGAAGCCCTGAATAGAAAGTATAGAAAGAAGAATAGATTGTATCGGCGCCGCCTCTTGCTCCCCAGAGGAGCTCGAACAGTTCATCCACTTCACCAACACCTTCCACCCCAACCTTCAGTTCACCTGGGCCATCTCCAGCACATCCCTCACCTTCCTGGACCCCTCGGTCTCCATCTCAGGCAACCAGCTTGTAACTGATGTCCATTTAAAGCCCACCGACTCCCACAGCTACCTAGAATACACCTCCTCCCACCCACCCTCCTGCAAAAATTCCATTCCGTATTCCCAATTCCTCCGCCTCCGCGGCATCTGCTCCCACGATGAGGCATTCCACTCCCGCACATCCCAGATGTCCAAGTTCTTCAAGGACCGCAACTTTCCCCCCACAGTGGTTGAGAACGCCCTTGACCGCCTGTCCCGCATTTCCCGCAACACATCCCTCACACCCCGCCCCCGCCACAACCGCCCTAAGAGGATCCCCTCGTTCTCACACACCACCCCACCAACCTCCGGATACAACACATCATCCTCCGACACTTCCGCCATATACAATCCGACCCCACCACCCAAGACATTTTTCCATCCCCACCCTTGTCTGCTTTCCGGAGAGACCACTCTCTCCGTGACTCCCTTGTTCGCTCCACACTCCCCTCCAACCCCACCACACCTGGCACCTTCCCCTGCAACCGCAGGAACTGCTACACTTGCCCCCACACCTCCTCCCTCACCCCTATCCCAGGCCCCAAGATGACTTTCCATATTAAGCAGAGGTTCATCTGCCAATGTGGTATACTGCATCCACTGTACCCGGTGTGGCTTCCCATACATTGGGGAAACCAAGCGGAGGCTTGGGGACCGCTTTGCAGAACACCTCCGCTCGGTTTGCAATAAACAACTGCACCTCCCAGTCGCAAACCATTTCCACTCCCCCTCCCATTCTTTAGATGACATGTCCATCATGGGCCTCCTGCAGTGCCAGAATGATGCCACCCGAAGGTTGCAGGAACAGCAACTCACATTCCGCTCGCGAACCCTGCAGCCCAATGGTATCAATGTGGACTTCACCAGCTTCAAAATTTCCCCTTCCCCCACTGCATCCCAATACCAGCCCAGCTCTTCCCCTCCACCCACTGCATCCCAAAACCAGTCCAACCTGTCTCTGCCTCCCTAACCTGTTCTTCCTCTCACCCATCCCTTTCTCCCACCCCAAGCCGCACCTCCATCTCCAACCTACTAACCTCATCCCACCTCCTTGACGTGTCCGTCTTCCCTGGACTGACCTATCCCCTCCCTACCTCCCCACCTATACTCTCCTCTCCACCTATCTTCTTTTCTCTCCATCTTCGGTCCGCCTCCCCCCCTCTCCCTATTTATTCCAGTTCCCTCTCCCCATCCCCCTCTCTGATGAAGGGTCTAGGCCCGAAACGTCAGCTTTTGTCCTCCTGGGATGCTGCTGGGCCTGCTGTGTTCATTCCGCCTCACATTTTATTATCTTGGGTTCTCCAGCATCTGCAGTTCCCATTATCCCTGAATAGAAAGACTTGTTTTTAGCTTTATATTTACAAAGCATCAAGGAAGTGGGGACAAGTCTCAAAACTGTGTAAATTGTAAAATCATTGTGTTGATGCAGCTTTGTGGATGTATGCACACCACTGTGTGCCTTCTGTTCTTTTTCTATTGGTTTAAGAGGCTGTAAAAACCAATGGAAATCTTTATTTCTATATTGAAGGATTTTACTAAGTTCATTTCTTTAGAATTCAGTGAATTGAATGCTCTAGTGCATTACTGTAAAGTATAGCTTTGTTTCCTAATTTGATACAAACCATTATGATTATTACAGAAATGCTGAGAATGCACAGCTCGTTATTCAGCATCTGGAACAGGGAATGTGACACCCAGACTTTCTCTTTGAGACTAAAACATAAGGACCAGTTTCAAATTTCAGAAATCTGTATTAATAAAACAAATAGTTACTGAAACTGTCTGGCAAACCAGTCAAAAATGGGAGAAAAGAATGTTGATTTGGAATCACAGGCCTGCGATAGCTCTTTGAATGAGCTACTGCAAGTACGTTGTGCCTCCTACTGCGCAGTAACGCTTCTGTGATGCTGTGAAGTTTTGTCCCAGAAAAAAATATCCTGAGCAATTCACGTTGGCTGTTGTCACGTTTTAAAAAAACTGATTATTTTCTTCAAGCCTGCATTCTTATAGGTCGTTGAGTGCTAGAGGGCTAATAGTCAATCAGAAACAGTTTCTGCTCACTTAAGCAGAAAGATGTATTTAATTAATGCCCTGACTTTGCGGTGACTTGGAATACTCAATTTACGTGCTTCAGAAGGTGTAAAGATAGGCAGCAGAGGGCAGCATTGACACGTAAATATAGTGTGTGTGTTTTAATGCAGGAGGTGCTGTCTTTACATTAGCTGTTCGTATAAAGCCTTCTGATTGTCTCTTGGTTCACGTCCCTTTCTCTTACTAAGCCCAAACACTACTATCTGATCACACATGGTATGTAAAGAGAAAACTTAAATTTAGACTGCCTTTCAGATCTTAAGGAAATAAAGTATTTTTGAAGTGCTGCCACTGTTGTAATGCAAAGTTGATAGATATCATACAAGTGTTTTCACCAGTTTTTTGAATTTATATAGCACCCTTAATGCTATCTAGTAGCACTTCATAGGGATGGAGAGGGGAGAAAAGAGCTCCAAACCAATTAGCAAGATCTTGGGTAGGATGAGTAAAACTACTGCCAGAAAGTTAATGGTTCTAAATGGACGGAAGTTGCAGGTTGATTGCCTGAACTGGGCAGTGAAGGCCAAGTTGCCAGTGTTGAAATGAAGGATAGGGAGTTGGCCAAGAAATTAACTGTGAAAGAATGATTTTATAAAAAGTGATAATGGGAACTGCAGATGCTGGAGAATCCAAGATACTAAAGTGTGAAGCTGGATGAACACAGCAGGCCAAGCAGCATCTCAGGAGCACAAAAGCTGATGTTTCGGGCATAGACCCTTCATCAGAGAGCCCTCTGATGAAGGGTCTAGGCCCGAAACGTCAGCTTTTGTGCTCCGGAGATGCTGCTTGGCCTGCTGTGTTCATCCAGCTTCACACTTTATTATCTTGGATTTTACAAAGACTGCTGTTTTAGAGGAGTCTATAGAGCGATGGGAATTGTCCCAAAGTCACGGAGCAATGTAAATGTAAATTTCACGTTTTGGTGCATTAAAAATCAGTTTGTCAGGATACAAATGAAATTAATTATTCATGGGATTGAGGAATTGCTATGTTTTAAGTTTATGGTCTGCTCTAAGCTGATGTCCTGAAATAAGTAGAAATGGGCCATTTTTGAGCAATTTGGAGTTTGATTGTTGGCATTTATTAGAATAGTGTTTATGTATCTATTTAAATTAGAAATTTCACTTGCCCCAAATATCTTCATTACGTATCTCACGTAGGAGGCTTTCAGTACTGCATATCCTCACTTTTTGTACTGTTCGTTTGTTTACGAAAAAGGTTGAATTTTGTATACATTTATCATTATCCTTGCGAGATTAAATTTACTGTAAATTGTTTTTGACATGCATTAAAGGGATAAAATTAAGTAATTTTACTCATCCTTGTAGCTTTATTCTGTCCACATTGAACACAAGTTGTATTAATTCATATATTTGGACTACTGAAGTGATGCTGCTAGTGCAATTACAGGTTTATTAAAATTTTAAATTTAGATTTTCTTTTGATTTTAATTAAAGCAAATTAACTAAGTATAATTTTTCATTTGTTAATGTTTCGGGTACGGTGACCCTCAGAACCCAGGAGGAAGGGTCACCGGACCCGAAATGATAACTCTGTTTTCTCCTCCACAGATGCTGCCAGACCCGCTGAGCTTTTCCAGCAATTTGGTTGTTTTTTCCTGATTTACAGCATCTGCAGTTCTTTTGGTTTTTATAATTTTTCATTTGTTGTTGGGATGTAGGTATTGCTTGCCCATGGCGACATTTATTGGTATTTTTCATTTCATTTCCCTTCAGCCCCTATGAATGGTGATAGATTTAGTTAGTCTGCAGATGATGGTCTTCAGCCCTTCAGGCAGTGGCCATGGTGGGCAGCTATTGGGAGTACAAGTTTAAGGGGATCAGTGAGTGAAAAGTTGTTTTATCTTGGGTGGGGTCGGGTTTCTTGAGTGTTGTACTTATCCATATATATGACAAGTTATTTAAAAATTCATTCGTGCATTGTGGGTGTTGCTGGCTGGCAAGTGTTTATTGCCCATCCCTTGCACTTGAGAGATGGTTTTGAGCTGCCTTTTTGAACTACCACAGTCCACCGACTGTGGGTTGATCCACGATGCTAAGAGGGAGGGAATTCCACAAGTTTGACCCAGCAACTGGGAAGCAACGGCAATATGTTTGCAAGACAGGATAGTGAGTGGCTTGGAGGGGTACTTGCAGGTGAGCATATTTCCACATATCTGCTGCCCCTGTCTTTCTAAATGCAAGTGGTCATGGGTTTGGATGGTGCTGGCTGAGGATCTTTGGTGAATTTCTGTAGTGCAGTTTATAGAAGTACCCACTGCTGCTCCTGGGTGTAGGTTGTGGTGGGAGTGGATGCTTGTGGTTATAGTGCCAGTCAAATGGGCCGTTTTGTCCTGGATCATGCCAACTTCTTGAGTGTTGGGGGTGTACGCATCAGGCAGCTGGGGAGTATTTTATCATAGTCCTGACTTGTGCCTTTTCTTTTTGACTATTGGGTGACCTTTGATACCATCCCAATAAGATGATCATCCCCATCTTATTTCTGAGTTCCACTGGACAATTCCTTAGAAATATTTCCTCTCTGTACAGCAATAATGTCTTCCTTCATCAAAACCACAACTCCCCCTCGTCTCTTGCCTCCCTTTCTCTCCTCGGAACATTGAGCTGCCAGTCCTGTCTCTCCCTCGGGCATGTTTTTAGAACAACTTTGATGTCCCAGTCTCATGTTCCCTGAGTTCATCTGTCTTACATGCCATAGCGCCCCCCCCCCCCCCCCCCCCCCAACCCTCCAAAGGCCCCAAGAAAGCCTTCCACATTAAACAGATGTTCAACTGCACATCCGCTAATGTGGCTTATTGTGTCTGCTGTTCCCGGTGTGGCCTCCTGTACACTGGGGAAACCAAGCGGAGGCTTGGAGACAGCTTTGTGTAGGACCTACGCTCTGTTCATGACAAACGACGACATCTCCAGTAGCGAACCACTTCAACTCCCCCTCCCACTGCTTGGTTGACATGTCCATCCTTGGCCGCCTCCAGTGCCGCAACGATGCCACCCAAAGGTTGGAGGAGCATATTCTGCCTGGGAACCCTGCAGCCCAACGGCCTCGATGTGGACTTCACACTATTAAACTTCTCCCCACTCGTGAACTCACCCTAAGACCAGCCCCTTTTGTCCCCGCCTCCTTGACCTGTGTCTTTTCTCCCACCTGCCTCCTACTCTAACCTCACTGACCAACCCCAACTTCCTCCCGACTAGCCGCATCCCTGCCTCCTTGACCAGTCCACCTTCCCTCCACCTACTCACCCCTCCCTCCCTCGCTGACCAACCCCATCCCAACTTCCTACGTACACTCACCTGTACTGGCTTCATCCCCCACCTTGACCTGTCTGCCTTCTCTCCATCTACCTGCTCCTCTATCCAGATTCTATCATTAACTCCTCCTCAATCTGCTCATTCCAGAGTCCCCTTGCCCTCTCCCTTTTCTGAAGAGCAGTCCCGTTCTGAAACGTCAGCCTTCCTGCTCCTCTGCTCCCTGGTCTGCTGTGTCCATCCAGCTCCACATCTTGTTATCTATGCCTTATCTGTAAAATCTCCGGCATTGAAATAAATGCAGTTTAATTAATCAGGTACCTCATTCTGTGACTTGCTGTTGCCTACTCTTTCTACTTAACTTGCTCTTCTTAAAATTCAGAACCTGCTCATCTTTCTTATGACCGTCCAGGGTTGCACCCACCCCCTCCAAACACGACAAAAAACTGTTTCAAGGCTCCTGTATAGCACTATTAAATTTGGCCGCCATTATTTTGCTCTCCTTGCAGTGAAGTGAAACCTGTTCCTTTTGCACAGGTCTTTCCTGCTCCAGAAGAGATCCCAGTGATCCAAAAATTTGAAACCGTGCCCAACACACCATCTCTTTGGCCACTGATTGATTTGTCCGCGATGAAATGTTAACTTGCTCCTGACATCTCACCACTGGAATGTAGCCTATTAGTTCATGTTTGGACCAAGGCTGTAATCAAGTATGAAACCAAATGGATTATTGTTTCGCTTTTGGGAAAAAAAGAAATTTCAATAACATCATGCTTGCCTTGTTTTCTTGAAGCTTTGGTGCAGCGTTGTCTTTTGTTTTTAAAATGTGTTCATGGTTTCTGGATGTCACTGGTTTGGCCACCATTTATTGCCCATACAATGTAGCCCAGGAGAGTGGCGGTAAGTTAACTGAAGTATAGGAACAGTGTTCCAGGGCTTTGACCTGCGGACAGTGGCTGTTTCCAGTTAGGATGGTGTGTGACTTGGAGGGGCACTTGAGTAGTGGTGTTCCCATAGGTGCTGTTGACAGAGCCTTTGTCAGTTACCACTATAATTTTGGATGGTACACACTGCACTTTGTGGTCAAGGAAGTAAATATTGAAGGTGGTACCTTCAAGCTGGATACTTTGCCCTTGATCTCAAGTTTAAGACCAGAAGACAGGAGCAGAAATTAGGCCATTCAGCCCATCAAGTCTGCTCCATCATTCAGTCATCGCTGATAAGTTCCTCAGCCCCTATTCTCCTGCTTTCTCCCCATAACCTTGACCCCCTTGATAATCAAGAACCTTTCTATCTCAGTCTTAAATGTTCTCAATGACCTGGCCTCCACAGCCTTCTGTGGCAGTCAGTTCCATAGATTTCCCACTCTCAACTGAAGAGGTTTCTCCTAATCTCTGTTCTGTAAGGCCTTCCCTTTACTCTAAGGCTGTGCCCTCAGGTCCTTGTCTCTTTTACCAATGGAAACATATGCGTAACATCCACTCTGTCCAGGCCATTCAGTACTCTGTAGGTTTCAATGAGATCCCCCCTCATCCTTCTAAACTCCAATGGGTATAGTCCCAGAGTTATCAAATGTTGCTCATATGTTAAGCTTCCATTCCTGGGACCATTCTTGTGAACCTCTTCTGACCCCACTCCAGGGCCAGTACATCTTTCCTGAGATATGGGCCCAAAACTGCAAACAGTATTGCACATGTTCTCTGACTAGAGCTTTATAAAGCCTTCGTAGTACATCCTTGCTTTTATATTCAAGTCCTCTCAATATCAGTCAGTTTATTCTAAGTTGCAGTGGAATTCATCCAGAAAACGGGTACATATTCCGTCACACTCCTGACTTGGGCCTTGTTGATGGAAAGGTGCTGGGAAGTCTATGAAACCCTGGTCAGACCACACTTGGAATGTTGTGTTTAGTTATGGTCGCCTCATTATAGGAAGGATGTGGAAGCTTTAGAGAGGGTGCAGAGGAGATTTACCAGGACGCTGCCTGGACTGGAGGCCGGTCTTGCGAGAAAAGGTTGAGGGAGCTGGGCCTTTTTTTCATTGGAGCGAAGAAGGATTTGAGGGGTAGAAGATGGGCATCGATAGAGTGGATAGCCAGAGACTCTTTCCCAGGGCGGAAATGACTATTACAAGGGGAGTAATTTTAAGGTGATTGGAGGAAGGTATGGGGAGATGTCAGAGGTAGGTTCTTTGCACAGAATGGTGGGCATGTAGAATGCACTGCCGGCAGTGGCAGTGGATGTGGAGTCAGATGCTTTCGAGACTTTTAAGCAACTCTTGGATTGGCACAGTAAAATGTAGCAAGATAGGCCGAAGAGCCTGTACTGTGCTGTACTGTTCTGTCTTCTATGAATCAAGGAGTGACTGAACCACTGCAGAGTTTCTAACCTGTGACTTACTCTTGTAGCCACAGTAGTTTTATGTCTAGCCTAGTCGTTTCTACTAAGTTGTGACCGACACGTTTCTGTTAATGGTGGAATCATTGATGGGAATACTAATTGAACTGTTGATGGACAATGATCAGATTCTCACTTATGGGAGATAGATTCCAGGGAATGACTGTGCTACAAATGTTACTTGTCAGCCCAAGATTGGGGATTATGGAAGTCTTGCTGCATTTGTAACCAGACTATTTAAGTAGTCTGAGGGATGCATCACCACGTTTGCAAATTCTGCTTGGTGTTTGCTTCAAGCTACAAATAAACAATTGTGCTTAGCGCTGTCTATCTCTGCCTTTGCTCTTTTTACTCTCTAATATTGAGGAGCAGCCATATTTCATGTTCTCCCATAGGAATGTACCTGATAGTTTCATTAATCTGTTAGAGATTAATTTTCCTGCACAGCCAGCGGATGTGAGGAAAGTTGTCTCCAGGTGGCAGTGGAGCAGTTCTGAACTGCAATACAACAGCAGTTAGAAAATTTCTAGTTTTGTTCACTTTTTGGGATTGTAGAGCATTTGGACAGGATTATCTATGGGAGATTTCATGGGTTATTTATACACTGTTATGTGGTTTTTCTGCTGGTCCATGCATTTTCTTTTTAACCTGTCAAGTTTCAAATTAATAAATTTCAGTATGGAAGAGGAGAAACAGGACCCGAACCAAGACTCCTTAATCTAAGTCAAAGTAGGGTATGGCTCTACGCTTGTTATATAAAAACCAGTAACCAAACAGTCAGATGCTCAAATTTCACAACGGTCAGTAAATTCTCTGGTTTGCATGTGACTTTGTGCCTGCGTAATATGATAACCTTTTGGGCAAGAATGACAATAGGTAATAAACAAGTAAATTGGAAGTTGCTGAAATCTCTGTCTTGTATGAAAAAACCAATGCAGATCTTATTGTGCAAAACACAGTAAGAATATGCTTTACGTCTCTAAAGTTAATGGACCATTCTCAAAGTGCAGGAGAAACTCAACATGCCTGACAGCCTCTGAGGTGAAACGGTGTTAAAGTTTCGAGGTCCATAACTACTGATGAAAATTATGACTGCGCTTAGTGTAACTTAATGCATATGATATATAATTTCTTTTAATTCATAACCCAGCTTTGTTTTGATTACTTGGCTTTTGTGTGCCCACAGCTTGTGACGAGTGGTCTGTACTGCCACCACCTGATCTTTGTCACGATGTCAATCGGTTTGGTCACTCAGCTGTATTCACCAATGGGTAAGGAGCAGGGGTTTCATTGGTCACATTAATAGCAAACCCTGCTATGACTTTAACAATGTAAATCTGAAGATATTTAAATATGTCTGCTTGTTTGCAACGTAAGCTTTATGTTTGAGTCAGGCCACGGAACAATAATTCACTGTCAGTTTTTCCTTCAAGAGCATCATGCATCTATTTTGCATCAGGTCATTTTGGACACTCTGGTTTTTCTATCCACATGAGAAAGTAAACTCACTTTATAGGTTCCCCAGTCTTTGAGTCTATTCCTTTTCAGTAGAGTTGTGATTGTCTTAATAGCATCACTCCTTAATTGGAGCCTTAGTGTCATTTGTAGGTAGGTGAATGAGCTCTTCCCCTCTTCACGTCAGATCTATTCGAGGCTGAGTCAAGCAGATATTTGATTACAAGCGAGTCAAAGATAATTGGAGCAGGCAGGCAGGCGGAATTTGCATCAAGGTGGCCAAGGTAATCAAAGACCCATTGCACCCTGGGAATGACTTCTCCTGTCAGGCAGAAGGCACAGAAACCTGAACACACGCACAAGCAGATTCAGGAATAGCTTTTTTTTCTGGCTGTTATCTGACTCCTGAATGGGCTAATGCCTCAAATAATGCAACCTGTGTGCCTCCGAGTCTTTCTGATGTGTACGTCTTTTGCTTGCTGTGATCTTTGTGTACCACTTGTAAACAAAGCCTTTCACTATATTTCGGTACACGTGACAACAAAATCAATCAATTAATCCAATCCAGTCAGCCTTGACTGAATGCGTCACATGGCCTCATCTTACTCTGGTTATGATCTTGACTTAGTACACTTTGGTATTGTTGTAATAGTTTATTGTACCACTGGTAACTTGTAAACATCAGCACCCACTGACAATTTAAGCTTTGTTCAAATTAATGTCATTCCTTTAACTTTTGACCTGCAGCCATCTTGTTGATCACCCAGGGGAGTTATGTTCCCATGTAGACAGATAAATTGCGGTTGCCCTGGCAAGTCATTATCCCTGCACCCTCTACACCTGTTTCTTATTGAGTAAAAATCACATCTGTGGCTATAATTGTTGCAGACCCTTCCTGCATTTGATTATACCTTTTTTTCAGCATCTTGGGAAAAAATCCTACACCATCTGTTCATCAGTCGGCCATTAATGAGGCCATTAACTGATGAAGTGTTGCCAAGGGACAAGGTTTCATCGTATCACTGGTGTGGTGACTAAATGTCAATCTAATTCTATGCTTTCGGGATTCACATTTTCAAGAAGTGTAGTTGTATGTCCATACATATTGGCACTCTCAGCTTGTTAGTTTGTAAATACTACTTAGAGTTCTGCAGTTTGACCGTGGCAGCTCACTGGTTGAGACAAGCTTGTCAAATATTGAATCGGTACATATCATTGTGGTCTGATTATCTGTGCTGTGCATATTCATATAAACTAGTATATTGAAATAGTCACTTGATGGTGACTGTATGTTTAATTTCAAAGCTAGATGGCTAGGAATTTGCAATAAATTTGAACATCATCTGGCGACCCTTAGCAGGGTGGGTGACACCTGTGGAAGGGAAAGGTGAAGTTAGATTTCCATAAAATAAGAAATCATTAAGTGATGGGGAAACCATTTTTGAACGGGTGGGTGCTCTGGATGGAGTAAGCCAGGGATGACAACTTCTCATATAACTACACTTCTTTAAAATTTGAAACCCGAAAATGTAGCATTAGATTGACATTTAAACACCACACCAGTGATACGGTTAAACCTTCCCCCTTAAACCTTTGTTTCAAGGTTTCAGGAAAGATTGTTGATCAGGATTCTGGACAAGTACAAGGTTGATTTATGTTTTTCTTCATTTACAGCACAATGTACATTTTTGGTGGGTTCAACAGCCTTCTGCTAAGTGATGTTCTGATGTTCACACCAAGCAGTTGTGAATCTTTTATTGATGAAGCGGCATGCGTTGGGGCAGCCCCAGGAGTCCGGTGTGTATGGAATACCGACATGTTGCAATGTGTACCCTGGGAAATAGCATCTGCAGGGGAGGCACGTCAGATTCTTGATAAGTGCCCCAGCAAGACATGTATGTTTTTAAGATTAATATTTACTGTTTTGGCATTCTAAGTTAGTTTTAAATTTGCGTTTCTGAATATTTAACGGTATTTCTTGTGCTTTTCTGCATTGATTTGAAAACACTTGTTTGACTTGCTGTTGATTTCCAATTGCAAAACCAAACTCTTGATGCTTCCAGAAACCATGGTTAACACTTTGCAAAATGATGACTAGAATAGGCACCTAAGCTGGCTAGGATATTTCTTTTCCTTTTTTTTTGTATGCCTCAGTCAGTGAAGTGATTTATTTAGACCCTACCGACAAGTTGGATTTGTGAAGGCATGAAATTATAAATGGTTTTCTCTGGGCCCTTTGTTTTGAGGATAGTTGGGTTTGAGATAGCCGTAGTTCAGTTATTTGTGTGTTTTAAATAACTGTATTGCCTTGGAATTTGTTTCACTCTTTTAGTGAGTTGGGTGAGATTCCTTGTTTTCTTTTTCTGCAGTGCACCATAGGTTTCCCTACGTCTTTCTCTCGCAAGCTATTGCTCACTCTCTCCAGCCCCAACCCCATTACCTTGGTAATATGCATCAAAACAGTTCGGGAGAGCAATAGTTAAGTTATGAGCCCTGGCCTGAGAGTTCTTACTGCACTTAGCATACAGGTCTTCATTCACATTAGTAGGGGCATGTTTGAGATATGCTGCCATGGTTGGCAAATGGCTTTAGTTCTTCCCTGTGCTTAATTCTCTGAAGTCTTTGTTTCCTGTTTGAGTCAGTTGATATTCACTGTTATGGGCTAGCTGTAACTGTTGTTGTGAAGAGTGAATATTTGCACAATATTGAGCGAAATGGCTTGGTCATGTCCATGGTGATCTCCAGCACTGATGGACCAACAACAAAATGATATGTATGCTGTGACCCATTACTGTGGCAGCAACAACAAAATTCCTCATTATAACAGAATAGGGGAAATGGGGCTTGCTTCATTTCTGAGTCGGTGTTTTCTTCATGACAGGATTGATTTGCACAGTTTATGTAATGCATTTACTGCGATATGTCATTTAAGAATATGTATTAAATGGGTTGCACTACAAAAACCAATTTATATGGAAATCTTTTGATGTTTGCAGTACTATTTTGGATCAAGTTCAGTTTGGAAATTCCCTGGAGTTGTAGCAGCAAAACAATCACCAGGCCCTGCTGGTGGTAGAACTAGAGTATATGTTTATTTAGGATGACATTATCTCCATTAGATGGTTGCAGAGTGTAGGAAAAAGTATCAGTGCTGGAGTATGTAATATTTGTATTTCTGATTAAAAATGTTTTCATTCCATACCACTAACCTACAGATGCAGATAATGAAAAATGTGATCAGTATACTGATTGCTACAGCTGTACAGTGAATACAAATGGCTGTCAGTGGTGTCATGATAAGTGTCTGTCGAAGAACAGTAACTGCACAGAAGCCACTGTGAGTATGCCGACTATTAATTGCTTTATTAATTGCATTAATTGCATTTCATGCATCGTTCGAGAAGGACAGTCTTATAGTATAAAGTAGTTTTGCTTTGAAAATGACAATGCACAGCCACACCAACTCTAGCTTGGAACATAACAGGCATACATTGCGACACTGCTCATTTTGGTGTAAAGAAATGCCTTTACTTAGCAATTCAGAATTCCTTTAGTGTCTGTAGTCCCTTCACATTTTTCATGACCAGTTTGACACAGCACAATTCAGGTAATTATGAAGGGGATATTCTTGGTTTGGTCAGAGAGTCGATGTTTCAAGGGAAAGGTAAATCAGCATGGAAGAAGAAACCCTTAAATTCAAATACAAAAGCAGAAAAGCTCAGCAGGTCTGGCAGCATTTGTGAAGAAAACAATCAGTTAATGTTTCGAATCCGGTGACTTCCTCGGGACTTAAATTCAGATAATGGCTTGAGATTCTTAATGTTCACATTACAACTAAAATACTCCTCTTGTTATCAAAAAAACAGCTGGATGTTGCAAAGGATTTCAGCCCTGACAATATTCTGGTAGTAACAAAAGCAATAGGGGATCGGTTAACTAAGTTAGCTGGAAGGCTTGTTTGAGGTTGAGAAATGCCATCAGTGTGCGTTCAATTCCTGCACTGGTTGAGTCACCATGAACGAGTGTCCTTCCCACCATCTCCCGCTTGCCTGAGGTCTGGTGACCCTCAGGTTAAACTACCACCAGTTATCTGTCTATAATGAGAGACTCTCCGGTCCAGTGTGACTATGGCGGCATTATCTTTATCTAGTTAATTGTACTGAAGATGTCCTCCAGATCTGGCCATGGCATTAGTCAAGCACTGCCAGTACAGCTGCACGGCTGACATCTATCCAATAATACGAAAACTGCCCGATTATGCCATATATGTATAAACTCTGATTTGCACTCCATTAGTCTGTTCTCAATCATTCAGCAAAGTAACACAAGGGCTCATAAACTGTGCATCAAGGAGCACTTGGTAGCCGCCATCTCACTGCTGTTAATATTGGGTTTTGCCATGGTTCCTTGGCTCCAAACCTTATGAAAGCCTTGGAGTTTAACCATGAACAAAAGAGCCATCTCCAGAGGTGACAATAGAGCGTGATAACACGGTGTGAAGCTGGATGAACGCAGCAGGCCGAGCAGCAAAGTTGACGTTTCGAGTTGAGACCCTTCTTCACAAATTTGACCCAAAACTTCAACTTTGATGCTGCTTGGCCTGCTGTGTTCATCCAGCTTCATACTGTGTTACCGCAGATTCTCCAGCATTGGCAGTTCCTGCTATTTCTGACAATCGAGCTATTTGCCCTTCGTGACAAGGCCACATTTGACTGAGGTGTGATATTAAGGAGCTGAAGCAAAACTGGAGCCGTTGAGAATCGGGGAAAATCTCTCTACCGGTTGGGGTCATATCTGACATAAAGGAAGATTTTTGTGATATATGGAAGCCAGTCATCTCTGCAAGAGTTTCTCAGGGTAGGGTCCATGGCTCAGCTGCTTCATCTATGACTTCCCCTCACCACAAGGTCAGATGTTGAGATGCCAATTGACCGCACAGCGTTCTGCCTTCTGCAGTGTCTCAGATACTGAAGCGGTCCCAATAAGACCCAGACAATGTTCCGGTTTAGGCTGAGATGTGATAAGTAACAGTCATGTCACACAAGTTCCATGCATTGACTATCTCTAATAGGATGAATCTAACCATCATACCTTAACATTTAGTAGCATTACTATTGCTGAGTCTCCCATGCTCATCATGGAAGTTAGCATTGCCCAAAGACTGAATTGAACTAGTCATATAAATAGCGTGACTGCAAGAGAAGATCAGAGGCTAGAATTGCTGCAGCAAATAATTCACCTCCTGACTCCCCAGAACCAGCCACCATCTAAGAGATGTAAGATGTCCTAGTGATATTTTTGCTCGACTATCAATCCAGAATCTCAGCTAATGTTTTAGGGACTTGGGTTCAAATCCTGCGATGGTGGAATTTGAACTCATCAACAAAAAAAAATTTAAATCCCATCTGGCTCACCTGTCTGACATCATTACCTCTGATCTGGCCTACGTGTGACTCCAGACCCCAGCAATGTGGTTGCTTCTCAGTTGCCCTCTGAAATGGCCTAGCAAGCCATTCAGTTGTACCAATTGCAACAAAGTTTCAAACAAATGAAACTGGATGGATTCCATTGCATTGACCCAGGCACCAGAAAACACAATGGCAGAAATTGCCCTGTCTACCCCGCAAAGTCGACTTTCTTAACATCTGGAGGCTGGTTCCAAAATTTAAGTATATTGGATGGTAAAAGAAAACAGCAGTTAGAACTTTGCTATAATTTGACAATTAAAGAATGACATCCCTCAAAATGCAACATTCCAATGACACCACTTGAATATCTGCATAAATTATGCACCAATGCCTTGGAGTAGGGCTTCAAGACTTGAGAAACTGAGCTAGGAAATCTGTTGGTGGAGCATACACTTGATTGGTAACTTCTAACTCTCTATAAAAGCAGGAATAGGCATGAAAAATGCGTAGTCATTCATTTGTGTGTATTGTAAATATTTTTTAAAGATGAGATTCTACGCACTTTGTTTTTTAAAACCTGAAAACTTGATCTGTTTGTTCAGACAGTAAAATCATTAATGCTACAATCATTTGACTTTATCAAAAAAAATTCTCTCAGTAAGTGGACACCAATTAGATTTGAAGTAATAAGGGAGCAAGAGTGAGTGTAACATGGCTTGTTTCCATTATACTGAAGAGATTGCAGTCAAGGGTGGCTTAAAGAAATAAAGTACAAAATAAGCAACTGATTAAATCTTAATTCATTTGGTACACTGTTGCTATTGCATTAGCAATATTGGAGTCAGTCTTTTCGTTGACAAGCTTGTTGTATGGTATACAATTCACCCTGCTTAGTGACATATGACCAGAAGTAGACCATTTGGCCCATTGAGCCTGCTCTGCCATTCAGTGAGATCATGGATGATCTGCTAATCCTCACCTCCACTTTCCTGTTTTATCCCTGTAACTCTTAATTCCCTTATAATTACAAATGTATCTGTCTCAGCCTTTAACATCTAGCTTCAATGGTCATGTATTCCACAGATTCACCACATTGTGAGAGAAGAATTTCAATCTGAGATTATACTCTTTGGCTTTAGACTCTCCCATTAAAGGACGCAATCTCTCAGCATGAAAATTGTTAGACCACCGAGGAATCTTGAATGTTTCATTAAGATCTCTGATTCTTCACAACACTTCCAAATCTACTCTGCCTTCACATTGAGAAAATTCCTCTGTACCTGGAATCCATGCACTGAACCTTCTTGAGACTGCATTCACTGCTGCCTTTTGCTCAGTTTACGGAACAGCTGAATTGCAATACAGTGTGGCGCTCACAGTGAGTTCCATTTCACATACCAGCTGAGGTGGCAGCAAAGGTCCTGCCTTCTCAACCATGTCCCTTGTATGAGACATTGTGACCCTCCAGTTAAATTCACTAACAGCCATCTTTCTCTGAGAGAGCAGTTCTGAGACTGCAGTGACTTTACCTTTTAAGGCCATAAGAATGTAAGAATTTTAATAGGAGTGGGCTGTTTGGTGCCTTGAGCCTGTTCCACCATTCAGTAGGATGGTGACTGATCGGACATACTTCAAGTTTGCTTTTCTGCCCTTTTCTCATCACGCTTCAATTTCTCTATGATAACAACTGATCTATCTGAGACATAAGTATGCGCAGGCACTCTGTACTGCAATTCTATGGGGCAACCAAGGCCAAAGACACTAAACACTTAGAGAAGAGATGAGTAATTTCAGTCTTAAGTTGGCGCCCCTTTATTCTGAGACTGTGCCCTTTGGTCCTCGGCTTTCCCATGAGCATTTACCCTGTCAATCCCTTCAGAGTCCTATATGCTTCAATGTGATCATCTGTCATTCTTTCCCGTCTTCCTTTTTGAAAAGGGGGAGAACTGTTCACAGTATTCTAGGTATGGTCTGACTGATGCCGTGTATAAAATCAAAACACAAACTTTGCAATAGAAACAATATGTGCTAGAGAAACTCCATTTGTGGAGAGACAAACTGAGGTCGCGTTTTTAGTTCAGTGTAACTCTTCAGGAAGTGACTTGTATAATTTTAACAAGACCTCCTTATTTTGCAGTGCATTTCCTTTGAAATAAAGGTCAACATCTTGTTTGTTTTCCCTGTGGGTGACATGGTGGCACAGTGGTTAGCATTGTTGCTTCATAGTGCCAGGGACCCAGGTTCAATTAACCGTGTGGACTTTGCACATTCTCCCTTTGCCTCTGCATGGGTTTTGTCTGGGTGGTCCAGTTTCTGTCCCGTAGTCCAGAGATGTGCAGGTGAGGTGGATTGACCGTGCTAAATTACCTCGTGACCAACGACGTGCAGTGTCTATGTCGGGATTCTATCATTTCATTATTTGCTGAATTTGGATGCCAGCTTTTTGAGATGTGTGTACAAGGACCCGTAAATGCATTTGTACGACAGTTTTCTGCAATCTTTTTCCGACTTAATGTTCAGCTCCTCTATTCTTCCTGCCAAAGTGTGTAACCTATTTTCCCAAGTTAGAGCCCATTGCTAAGATTTTGTACACTTGCATATGGTAGTTTGCATTAATGTAATACTTGTAATGCATTTTTAAAATGTCCTGATGAATATCAGCATTTTTGAACAAAATGGGGATAGTAGGATTGATGTCCAGAAGCTTGATGAGGGTTGCGTTTGAAGGGGTGTCTTAAAGGACAGAATTCAGACTTGAAAGTTACAATGGAGTAATTTCAGACCTCGACCAATCAATGCTGATCGTCATGGACAGAGCATGAAAATCAGGACTGTGTAAAAGTCTAGAATTAGACGAAAAGGAGCTAATGGAGAGAGAAAGGCTGTGCCCATGATGGAATTTGAACCTGAGAATGATATACTAACATAGAGGTTGTTGCTGGACTAGAAGCAGAGATGTGCTAGGTGGAACAGACTTAGTGTGTGAATGGTATCATCAAGTTTGATAAGGGGGAGGTGATTAGGATGAGTTTATGGACACGGAATTGTGAATTGCTGCCCAGGAGCATGTTGAAGTTGTCAAATCCTGAGACTTTTAATTGGTGGAGGTGCATGTCATTATGTCAGTGTTCTGATTTTGAGGCTTGGTTTGTATTATGTTTAAAGCATTGCCATGGATGTGGAATATACCAAATATTTCTAATTTTTTTATAGGTATTAATCTGGGATTATGAAGCTTGCCCAAAAGATAAACCAGAGTATGTTTGTAATAAACTGACTAGTTGTAAAAGCTGTGCCATGGACCAGAACTGTCAGTGGGAAGCCAGGAACCAGGAGTGCATCCCATTACCTGGTATGTTTGTTTTTGTTCGTTCATTCGTTTGTTACGCTTGAAATACTTGCTAATGTTCTAACTTGTTCAGTCAAGCTGATAACTTTGTTCAACTCCGAAACCTTGCTGTGGCAACTATTGTCCCCTAGGAATGTAAATTAGTTGTTGAATTGAACAAGTAGTTCAAGTAGACAATTTTGTGGGGAGGATAACAAGTGGGAGGCCAAGGCCTAGTGTATTGCCGCTGGACTATTAATGCAGAGATGATGTCCTGGGGGACCTGGATTCAAATCCTGCCATGGCAGATGGTGGAATTTGAATTCGATAAGTATCTGGAATTAAGAATCAAATGATGACCATGAACCTATTATCGCTTGTCGGAAAAACCCGTCTGGTTCACCTAATATCCTTTTAAGGAAGGAAACTGCCTTCCATACCTGGTCTGGCCTGCATGTGACTCCATACCCACAGCAATGTGGTTGACTCTGAACTGCCTGATGGGCAATAAATGCTACCCAGCCAGCAACGCCCTCATCCCATGAATGAATAAAAAAAAATGCTTAGTAGCTGTCCATTCTCAGTATTCCACTCGTTGGCCCTTCTTACCACTTAATTCTTTGAAATGAGCAGCTCAATCATTCAAACTCCTTCCTCTTGCTTAACTGCCTTCTGTCATGCTGCATGTCATGTAATTTGTGTGGAATGTTTTTCATAATTCATGAAAGTTGCATCATTGATCCACTTCATTTGTTCTCAGGCCTAGTCCCAGTTTAATTTATAGACTGAAATTATCCTGTATTGCAAGATTTTGGGAAAATTAAAAGAACATATCCATATTCAGGAACAAAAACAAAGTTGGTGGAAAAGCTCAGCAGGTCTGGCAGCATCTGTGAAGATAAAAACAGTGTTAACTGCTTCAGGTCTGGTGACCCTCAAACCAGTTCTGAGGGACCTGAAACATTAACTCTGATTTTTCTTTCTTCACAGACGCTGCCAGACCTGCTGAGCTTTTCCAGCTGCAGATGCTGGAGAATCTGAGAAAACAAGTTGTAGAGCTGAATGAACACAGACCAAGCAGCATCAGAGGAGCAGGAACGCTGACATTTTGGGTCTAGACCTTTCTTCTGAAACTTTGTTTTTGTTTCTGATTTACAGCATCTATCGTTATTTCTGTTTTTATTTGGTATTCATATTCTGGTCTCCCTCCGAAAGGAGAGATGCTAAACTTGCAAGTAGTTGTGTGAACCCTTGGAGCGATGTTGCCAGGGTTGGAGGGTTTAAGCTATAGCGAGAGGCTGAATGGGTTGGGGCATTTTTTTCCTTGCTGTCTTAGAAGTTGAGGGATGACCTTAAGGTTTAAAAAAAATCATGAGGACACTGGATAGGCTGAATAGCCAATGTCCCTTTGCCAGAGTAAGGGAGTCCAGAAATTGAGGTTCACACGTGAGAGAAAAGATGACAAGGAACCTGAGGGGCACCTTTTCATGCCGAGAGTGGTGCGTGTATGAAACGAGCTGCCAGAGGAAGTGGTGGAGGCGAGTACAATTCCAACATTAAGGCATCTGGTTGGGTACACGAATGAGAGGAGCTCAGAGCGAGATGGGCCAAATGCTGGCAGATGGGATTAGATCAATTTAGGATATCTGGTTGACATGAACAAGTTGGACCGAAGGGCCTGTTTCCATGCTGTGCAGCTCTCTGACGTCATACTCTGCTTAACTTCCTTCGATAGCCCTCTCTTAGAATCCTTCTTTCTTAACTGGAATGAAAGTGTCTGCCACTGCTTGCTAACTGTTATTCCTGCTAATGTTTATTTTGGCTAACTCTATCCTCATGTCATTGTAATTCTCTTCACTCGCATTAAACACAGTTATTTCTGACCTGAGTTTCTTACTCCAAAGTGAATATTGAATTATCATGTTGTGATCGATTCTTCCTGGGCAATTTTATTTGGATATCATCTGTTAAACCTGCCTCATTATCCATAACCAGATCCAAGATGGCCTGCTTCCTAGTTGTCCCCATGACATTATTACTTAAGGACATATTGCTCCCAACCTGTTTAGCCTATGCACATAAGATAATACCTGTAATCCAATGTGGCTTCTCTGAACGGCCTTTTTGAAATATCATCTTTGCTTCAATAAGGAGATCAGAACTACTTTCAGTACTCCAGATGTGATCTCACTAGCAAAGAGAAATTGTGTTGGAGAAATTGTTGTAGTTCAAGGCTGATAAATCTCTAGAGCCTGATAATCTACATCCCAGATGATCTTTTCGAATTCATTTGTGGGATGTTTGTGTCGCTGGCTGGCTAACATTTATTGACCATCCCTAGTTGCCCTTGAGAACGTGGTAGTGAGCTGCCTTTTTGATCTGCTGTCCACCTGCAGTGGATTGACCCGTAATCCCGTTAGGGAGGGAATTGCAGGATTTGGAGCCAGTGACATTGAAGTAACGGTGATGTATTTCCAAGTCAGGATGTTGAGTGGCTTGGAAGGGAACTTGAGGGTGGTGGTGTTCCCATGTATTTGTTGCCCTTGCCCTTCTCGGTGGAAGTGGTGGTGGGGCTGGAGGGTCCTTTTGTGGATGTTTGAATTTCCGCTGTGCGTCTTGTAGATCCGACACATTGCTGCTGCTGAGTGTCTGGTGGAGGAAATGCGTGCTTGTGGATGTAGTGCCAATCAAACGAGCTGCTTTGTCCTGGATGGTGTCAAACGTCTTGAGTGTTGTTGGGGTCAATGATTCCTGGAAAGTGGGGAGTATTCCATCACATTCCTGTCTTGCACCTTGTAGATGGTGGGTAGGCTTTGAGGAGTCAGGAGATGAGTCACTCGCTGCAGTATTCCCAGCTCTGACCTGCTGTTGGAGCCTCTGTGTTAATGTGGTGAGTCCAGCTGAGTTCTTGATTAATGATAATCCCTGGCTGTCACTCTCACCGCACCTCTGGAATTCAGCTCTTTTGTCTGTGTTTGAACCAAGGCTGTAATGAGATTAGGAGCTAAGTAGCCCTGCGGAACCCAAACTGGATGTCGCTGAGCAAGTGCTTTTTCATTGTGTTGATACCGTCCATCACTTGACTGACGATTGAGAATAGACTGATGGGGCAATAATTGGCCGAGTTGGATTTGTCCTGTTTTTTATGTACAGGATGTTGGACAATTTTCCACATTGCTGGGAAGGTACCAGTGTTGTAACTACTGGAACAGCTTGCCTAGGGGATCAGCAAGTTCTGGGATATAAGTCTTCAGTATGATTGCCGGAATGTTGTCAGGGCACATGGCGTTTGCAGTATCCAGTGTCTCCAACCATTTCTTAATATCTTGCGGAGTGAATCGAATTGGCTGAATGCTGGGAACCACTGGAGCAGGCCAAGATGTGTCATCCATTCCTCGCTTGTTGCAGAATATTTCTGCGCAAGTTTCAGCCTTGTCTTCTGCACTGAGGTGCTGGGCTCCTCCATCATTCAGGATGGGGATATTTGTGGAACCACCTCCTTCAGTGAGTTGTTTATTTATCCACCACCATTCACAACTGGATGTGGTTGGACTATGGAGTTTAGATCTGATTCATTGGTTGTGGGATCGCTTAGCTGTGTCTGTCTCCTTGCTGCGTATGCTGTTTGCAATGTCAATAATCCCGTTTGGTCCCTTCATCAGGTTGACACCGCGTCTGTGTATTCCCTCCCATGCACTCCATTGAACCAGGTTAATTCCCTGGCCTGTTGGTAATGGTTGAGTGGGAGCTATGCTGGGCCATGTGGTTACAAATTGTACTGGAGTACAGTCCTGTTGCTTTTGATGGCCCGTAGTACCTCATGGTTGCCCAGTCTTGAGTTGCTAGATCTGTGGGAAGTCTGTCCTATTTAGCACAGTGGTAGTGCCACACAACATGATAGAAGTTATTCTCAATGTGAAATCTGGAGTACATCTCCACAAGGACTGTGTGATGGTCGCTTACACTGATACTGATGTGGACAGATGCAACTGCAGCTGGGAGATTGTTAAGGATAAAGTCAGGTATGTTTTTCCCTCTTGGTTCCCTCACCACCTGCCGCACACCCAGTCTAGCAGCTATGTCCTTCAGTACCTGACCAGTTTGATTAGTAGTGCTGCTGCTGAGCCATTCTTGGTGGTGGACATTGAACTCCTTCACGCAGAGTACATTTTGTGCCCTTGCCATCTTCAGTGTCATTGTCCACATGGTGGAGTATTGATACATCAGCTGAGGGAGGACAGTATGTGGTAATCAGCAGGAGGCTTCCTTGCCCGTGTTTAACCTGAAGCTGTGAGACTTTATGGCGTCCAGCATCACATTTGAGAACTCTTGAGAGCAACCCCATCCTGACTGTATGCCACTGTGCTGCCACCTCTGCTGGATCTCTCCTGCTCGTGGTACAGGACATATCCAGGGAGGGGGGTGGTAGTGACTAGGATATGGTAATACTCATGGAATTATACTGTAAAGATAATGTAAGGATGTTGCTTGTCTAGCCTGTGAGACTGTTTCCACTTTTGAAACCAGCCCGAGATGCTAATAAAGAGAACTTTGCAGGGTAGACAGGGTAATTTCTGCCGTTGATTTTTTTCTGGTGCCGAGGTCAATACAGTGTGATCCATGTGATTTCATTTCTTTGAGACCTTCTAGTGAATGGTACAACGGGATGGCTTGCTGGGCCAATTCAGAGGGCAGTTGAGAATCAACCACATTACTGTAGGTCTGGAGTCACATGTAGGTCAGACCAGGTCAGGGTGGCAGATTTCCTTCTCTGAAGGACATCAGTGAACCAGGTGGGCTTTTCTGACAATTGATAATGATTTCATGGTGATCAGTAGATTCTGGTTTCCCAATTATTTTTTTCTTTTTTGTTTCTCTAAATATGTTGAATTCACTCTGGGTTCCCAGAATATTAAGATAATAGGAACTGCAGATGCTGGAGAATCCGAGAGAACAAAGTGTGGAGTTGGATGAACACGGCAGGCCAAGCAGCATCTTAGGAGCACAATAGCTGATGTTTCGGGCCTAGATCCTTCATCAGAAAAGGGGGATGCGGAGAGGGTTCTGAAATATATAGGGAGAGAGGGGAAGGTGGATCGAAGATGGAATACAAAAGAAGATAGGTGGAGAGGAGACAGACAAGTCAAAGGGGCGGGGTTGGAGCCTGTAGAGGTGAGTGTGGGTGGGGAGGTAGGGAGGGCTTATGTCAGTCCGGGGAGGATGGACAGGTCAAGGGGCTGGAATGGGGTTGGTAGGTAGGAAATGGAGGTGCAGCTTGAGGTGGGAGGAGGGGATAGGTGAAAGGAAGAACAGGTTAGGGAGGTGGGGATGAGTTGGGCTGATTTTGGAATGCAGTAGGGGGAGGGGAGATTTTGAAGTTTGTGAAATCGACATTGATACCATTCGGCTGCAGGGTCCCAAGTGGAATATGAGTTCCTTTTCCTGCAACCTTCAGGTGGCATCATTGTGGCGCTGCAGGAGGTCCTGGATGGAGATATCGTCTAAGGAATGGGAGGGGGAATTGAAATGGTTCGCGACTGGGAGGTGCAGTTGTTGCGAACCGAGTGTAGGTGTTCTGCAAAGCGATCCCCAAGCCTCTGCTTGGTTTCCCCGATGGAGAGGTAGCCACAACAGGTACAGCGGATGTTGTATACCACATTGGCAGATGTGCAAGTGAACATCTGCTTGATGTGGAAAGTCTTCTTGGGGCCTGGGATGTGGGTGAGGGAGGAGGTGTGGGGGCAAGTGTAGCACTTTCCACGGTTGCAGGGAAAATTGCCAGGTGTGGTGGGGTTGGAGGGGAGTGCGGAGCGGTCAAGGGAGTCACGGAGAGAGTGGTCCACCGGGGAAAGCAGACAAGGGTGGGGATGGAAAAATGTCTTTGGTGTGGTCGGATTGTAGATGGCGGAAGTGTCGGAGGATGATGCGTTGTATCCGGAGGTTGGTGGGGTGGTACGTGAGGACAAGGGGTATTCTCTTTTAGTAGTTATTGCGGGGAGGGGTTTGTGAGGGATGAGTTGCGGGAAATGCGGGAGACACGTTCGAGGGTGTTCTCGACCACTTCAACCACTTCAGGGTGGAGCGTTGCGGTCCTTGAAGAACGAGGACATCTGAGATGTATGGGAGTGGAATACCTCATCCTGGGAGCAGATGCAGCGGAGGCGACGGAATTGGGAATAGGGGATGGAATTTTTGCAGGATGGTGGGTGGGATGAGGTGTATTCTCGGTAGCTGTGGGAGTCCGGGGACTTGAAATGGATATGGGTTTCTAGGCGGTTGCCCGAGATGGAGACAGAGGCGCCCAGGAAGGCAAGGGATGTGTTGGACATGGTCCAGATGGTCTTGAGGTTGGGGTGGTAGGTGTTGAAGTGGATGAACTGTTCAAGCTCCTCTTGGGAGCACGAGGTGACGCTGTTCCAGTCGTCAATGTAGTGGGGGAGGACTCATATTCCGCTTGGGAACCCTGCAGCCCAATGGTATCAATGTGGACTTCACAAGCTTCAAAATCTCCTCTTCCCCTACTGCATCCCAAAACCAGTCCAGCCTGTCTCTGCTTCCCTAACCTGTTCTTCCTCTCCCCCATCCCTTCCTCCCACCTCCAGCTGCACCTCCATTTCCTACCTACCACCTCATTCCGCCTCCTTGATCTGTCCATCTTCTGTGGACTGACCTATCCCCTCCCTACCTCCTCACCTATACCCTCTCCACCTATCTTGTTTTCTCTCCATCTTCAGTCCGCCTCCCCCTCTCTCCCTATTTATTCCAGTTCCCTCTCCCCATCCCCCTCTCTGATGAAGGGTCTAGGCCCGAAACGTCAGCTTTTGTGCTCCTGAGATACTGCTTGGCCTGCTGTGTTCATCCAGCTCCACACTTTGTTATCTTAGCAGAGGAAGAGGTGGGGTTTGAGGCCAGTGTAGGCACGGAAGAGGGATTGTTCCACGTAACCGACCAAGAGGCAGGCATAGCTTGGGCCCGTGTGGGTACAAATGGCCACCCCCTTTGACTGTAGGAAGTGGGTGGAATCGAAAGAGAAGTTGTTGAGGGGTGAGGACTTTTCTGGATTAATAGTTGAGCAATAATACCACTAAGCCATTGCCTACCCGTGGTAAGTGGTCCGAGAAGTATTGGATGTTGGGGCAATCATCTTCCAAGTTTCTTTGGACTCTGGAATAGTTCCTACAGATTAAAGAGGAGCTAATGTAATCCCACT
Source organism: Stegostoma tigrinum (assembly GCF_030684315.1). Classification (NCBI taxonomy): domain Eukaryota; kingdom Metazoa; phylum Chordata; class Chondrichthyes; order Orectolobiformes; family Stegostomatidae; genus Stegostoma; species Stegostoma tigrinum. Next base: position 177,710,597 of record NC_081354.1, on the reverse strand, counting down.
ATTTTAAAAAGAGAGGTAGACAGAAAACGCAATCATAAATATCGAGTCTGACGTCAGTAGTGGGGACAATGCTTCAGTCCATTGTATAGGAACGAAGATGCTTTGCTGCAACTATGCAGGGCATTCGTACGGCCGCTCCTTCAATACTGCATGTACTTTTCATCTCTTCCAAGGAAGATTGCTGTTGCTTTGGAGGGAGTGAAGCGAAGGCTGACCACATTGCTTCCTGGAATGACAACACTGATATATGATGGGATGCTAAGTTAAGATGATCTTCACTGGAGTTTAGAAGTGGGAGGCATTGGCAGTGGGAATATCACAGAAATATATAAAATTCTAACAGGACCAGATGGGTTAGATGCAGGAAGAATGTTCCTGATGGTGGAAGAGTCTAAAACGAGACGTCCTAGTTTACGTAAACCTTTTAGTACTGAGATGATTTTTTTTCAATAAGTGAGTGGTGAACCTGTGGAATTCGCTACCACAGACTGGTTGAGGCCAAAGCATTGTGTTTTCAAGAAGGAGGTAGATATAGCTGTTGTGGCACTTGGGACCAAGTTGGGTGCTGGGTTTGGAATCAGCCATGATTGTGTTTCTACATCTTGCAATTATGTATTTTGATTTTCAAATAGCAGTAAAGGGAAGTACTGTTGTATTTCATTTTCTAGTGTTTAATTTTCAAATTTGGGAATTACAGAAACCATCTGCGGGGAGAGCTGGCACTTGGTAGGAAACTCGTGTTTGACCATCACCACTGCAAAAGAAAACTATGATAATGCTAAGTTGTTCTGTCGGAGTCAAAATGCAGCACTTGCCTCACTTACATCACAGAAAAAAGTTGAATTTGTTCTCAAGGAATTGCAGATAATGCATGTGTTGGTGAGTTCAGTTTGTTTTGTTTTGGTTGAAGTGAATCTGTTAATTCTGAATCAGTCATTTGTATCTGAATGAAAACAGCAATTCTGTTTGCTTTATGTTGAGTGAATAGATTGTGTTTTGGGATTAGAGCACGTTTTCACAGCGGACTCAAAGGAGGCATTAGCCCCCAACAAAAAGGTAAACATTTGAGTGATTTAAGATAAATAATTGATCATTGTTGAACTGACAACTCATTTGACCTGAAATAAAATTTAAGTTTTCAACTGAAATTTTAATGTTGCAAGCTCAGACAGCACTGAACATGCTGAGCAAGCCTGTACTAATTGATTCTTAAGTGAGAACTGTTGTGTTATTCAGTTCTTGAAGCATTATAGCAGACTTGCACTTGAATGAAACTGAACATGATTGGGACCTAAAAACCCTTGCGAGGGAATTGTAGAAGCAATAGCAACAATTCTGTTAAAATTCAGGGAAAGAAGGGATTTCAGTGAAGGTAATCCGCTAATGGAGACAGCTACGAATTAAGAAATAACAAGCAATACAAGCCTTTGATTTCAAGTCTATAGAAACTTTCACTTTTGAGAAAATAATGTCCAAATATCAGAAACAAGCAGTGTAAGTAAAGTGATGAGAATGGTAAGCTTTAATTTTTGCACAGAATAAGGGCTGTGTATTATTCAGTAAAACAAAACAATTAGCGCAATGGTTGCCCAGAGGACAGTGATTTAAGGTGAATGATAACAGACTGGTCGTGAAAAGCTGTCTTTATGGTCTAAGTGGTGACACAATGCCTGCAAACAGTACAGCCAGATTCGTGGCTTTTGCAAGGAACTGAGTAATTTTCTGAAGAGAAATTAAAGTGCGGTGTGGCAGGAAAGTGTTTTTAATTAGATTTATTATTGTCGCATTTACCAAAATACAGTAAAATTGTATTGCACGCTAACCTGACAAACCATACCTGATTGATGTGTATCAGGGTAATAGAACCGAATGCAGAATATAGTGTTAGAACTTCAAAGAAGGTGCAGGAAAACTTGAATATATGAGACACTCATTCACAAGTCTGGTAACAAATGGGAAGAAACGGCTACAGTAACAGGAGCCAAATCACCACCTCAAAGATGAAGTCATGCTTGTGTGAAAATATATTTGCAGTGACAAATGAATGAACCAAACAAGATTTAGTAGAGTGAGTGAATGGCATGGGATTGACTGCTGTTCTGATGCAAAGGAGCAATGTGGTAGTTGTGACTAATGATTTGAGGAGCAGAGAATTATTTGCCCAGATTTGAAAGTGGGGCCTGATTACCATCCTGTCTGGAAAGCAGTTGGTTATCGGCAATAAATATTGGTCCTGGCCTGTGATGCTCATGTCCAGTGATTGAATTTCAAAATGACGATTAGCTTCAGAGGGTGAGAAATGAGTTTTTAAAAAAAGACAGTGCTGAAGAAACCCAGCGGGCCTAACAATATCTGTGGAGTGAAAAAGTTCATGTTTTGAGTCCAGTATAATCGTTCTTTGCACCTTTGCAGTAAGCTGGGTTGAAACTGTGTACATGAGCAAAACCTACAGATAAATATTCGTATTTAGTACGATTCAGAATTAGTGCAATCTTCCAAAATTGGTTGTTTTGGCTGGTCAACATTTCTTGCTTGACCTTCGTTGCACTTAAGAATGTGGTGGAGAGCTCCATTCTCGAATTGCCACAGTTCATATTCTGTGGGTTGACCCAAAATGGCTTTAGGGAGGGAATGCCAGGAATTTGATCCAGCACAGTGACGGAATGATGATATATTTCTAAGTCAGGATGGAAAAAGGGTTGGAGGGAATTTGTAGATTGAAATTGGCGGGTATCACGTGGGTGTTGCGGATGTGGCCACAAGAGGATTAGGGATGAGAGCTAAATGTCCAAGGGTATGTGTCTTATTGAAAAGACAGGCGGATGAACAGACGAGGTGTGGTTGCCTGATTTGTAACAAATAAAATTAAATCGATAACGAGAAGTGAAATTGAATTGGAACGTGTAGAATTGACATGGATAGAGTTGAGGAACCGCACAGGAGCAAAGACCCTAAGAGATGTTATGCACAGTAGTCAGGATATGGAGCAGGAAATAAATCAGGAAATAGAAAAGGGGTTTTAGAGAGGTGTAAGTCAGTAATCATGGGGGACTTCACTATGTAGGTGAACTGGGGAGGTCAGGTTTGTTGCAGAACCCAAAAAAAGGAATTTGTGAATGTGTATGTGGTTGTGTTTTGAAACAGATTGTGGTTGAGTGCACGAGGGAACAGGCAAGTCTGAATTTGGTGATATGTCATTAGGCTGCACCACAACCTGGGGTCTTGTGGTGAGTGAGGAGCAGGTCCCAGGCTGACTCCCTGGGCCCTGACTTGCAGGCTGAACCCAGGTTCCAGGTCCGCAGCTAGGCCTGGGTGCATTGGCGAAAAGGATGGAAGGTGGACTGGCAGCTGTGCCTGGAGTAACATTGGATGGGGATCTGCAGGCCGATGGCTTTAGCTCAGACGGGGCAATTTGAGGAGTAACTGTGGCAAAGCCCGTTACAGAGGTTGGGAGCCCATTTCAGAGACTCTAGCTGATGTCATGCTGTGGCTAGAGGAGCAGTGGAAGAGGAACAAGAAGAAGGGATAATAATCAAGTCTGTGGCAGTAAAATCTTGCATAATATTCAGTGTTTCAAGGTGACCCCCAAGTGTGGAGACACTTCTTGTGTAAAAAGAAAAAAGAGCAAAGATGTACCTGTGAAATTTTATAAAGCCCTGGTGAGATTACATTTTGAATTTGAAAATCTAGGTTCGGGCCTTGTCGAAAGGAATTAATAAGAATGAACGAAAGCAAGTGTCGTGTAGTCTTCCAGAAGGCATCTACACAGGCATACTTCTATACAGCTGATTGTCAGAAATTAAAATGCATGGATTTGATGGAAACACTTGATGTAGCTTGACCTTGAAAAATGAAGACCTAAGTACGAATGAAGGGCATGTTCCCCACAGGAAGAGCTTCCTGCATGCACTTTTCGCTAATATTCCTGACACAAGGATTTGATGAAGAAAGGATTCCTGACTGAGGAATAGCCAAAAAGAGAGACAATGTTCTGGAAGACACATCCTGACTGTAGTTTTGAGAGCCTGTTTTAATTTATTTTTCTTATTACTTTTGTTTATGTAAGTGGGACATGTATTTGTTGGAACAGCATGCCATTAGAGTTTTGTTCTGTTGAAGAATGGTTCGCAGTTAAGGGGGAATTGTTCACTTTGTCAGTAGGTAAATAAATTATTACTCATTGCTTAAAAAGTGAGTGTCAGGGATTTCTTTAATTTAGCATCTTTTTATATGAAGAGCAAGAAGGTAGCCAGGGAGAGGGTTGACCCATTGAAGGACAGGGAAGGGAATTTATGTGGAGCCAGAGAAAATGAGTGAGTTATTAAATGAGTACTTTACATCAGTATTCACCATCGAGAAGGACTTGGTGGATGATGGGTCTGGGGAAAGGTGTGTAGATAGTTTGGGTTACATTCAGATTAAAAGGGACAAGGTATTGGGGATCTTAAGACATCAAGGTGGACAATCCCCGGGGCCTGATGGGATATACCTTAGAATACTAAGAGAGGCAAGGGAAGAAATTGTTGGGGCCTTCAGGGAAATCTTTGTATCCTCATTGACAACAATAGAGGCTCCGCAGGATTGGAGGGTAGCCAATATTGTTCCTTTGTTTAAGAAGGGTGGGAGGGATAATCCAGTGAATTACAAACCAGTGAGTCTTGCTGCTGGTGAGCCTTGAGTCAGTGGTAGGGAAATTATTGGCAAGGATTCTTTGAGACAGGACTTACTTCCAAGTGGGACTAAGTGGCCACATTAGTGAGATGCAATCAGAGATAATGGGAACTGCAGATGCTGGAGATTCCAAGATAATAAAATGTGAGGCTGGATGAACACAGCAGGCCAAGCAGCTGCTGCTTGGCCTGCTGTGTTCATCCAGCCTCACATTTTATTATCTTAGTGAGATGCAACGTGGTTTTGTGAAGAGGGGGTTGTGTCTCACTAATTTGGTTGAGTTTTTTTGAAGAAATAACGAACATGATTGAGGGTAGGGCAGTGGACGTTGTCTACATGGACTTCACTAAGGCATTTGCCCAAGTCCCTCATGACAGGCTGATACAGAAGGTGAAGTTGCACGGGGTCAGAGGTTCGCTCAGTCATAGAAGACAGTGGGGTAGTAGCGGAAAGGTGCGTTGCTGAATAGAGGGCTGTGACTAGCGATGTTCCCCAGGGATCAGTGTAGGGGCTTTTGCTATTTAAATGACTTGGAAGAGAATGTAACTGGTCTGTTACTGGTGTGATTAGTAAGCTTGCTGATGCCACAGAGGTTGGTGGAATTGAAGATAGTGATGAGGACTCTCCAAAGGATATAGCAGGATATAGATTGGTTGGTGACATAGGCAGATAGTTTAATTGGGAAAAAATGTGAGGTGATGCATTTTAGAAGATCCAATTCAGATGGAAAATACACAATAAATGGCAGAACTCTTCAGAGTACTGCTAGGCAGACACATCTGGGTATACAGGTACACAGTTCACTGAAAGCGGCAAGGCAGGTGGAGAAGGTAGTCCACAAGGCATACTTGCTTTCGTCGGCTGGGGCATTGCGTTTAAAAATTGTCAGGTAGTGTTGAAGCTTTATAGAACATCAGTTAGGCCGCATTTGGATTATTGTGCTCAATTCTGAGTGTTACACCACCAGAAGGATGTGGTGGCTTTGGAGAAGGTACAGAAAAGATTTACTAGGATGTTGCCTGGTATGGAGGGCGTTAGCTATGAGGAGATGTTGGAGAAACTTGGGTTGTTATCACTGAAATTTTGGAGGTTGAGGGGTGACCTGGCTGAGGCCTACAAGATTATGAAGGGCATGGACAGCATATTGGTGCAGCCTTGGAGGGCCAAAGGGCCTGTTCCTGTGCTGTAATTTTTTTTGTAACAGATTGGAAGGTGAAAGGCAGGTCATACCACTTTTGCTTTTTTGCAGATTACTAAGCGAGGTGAGCTTCTCTGGGTGTTTCTGTTTTAATTATTAGAGGAGTTTGATCTCCTCTTCATAGAACAGTGAATGTTGTTGACATGGATTTTTGCAAGGCTTTCGACAAGGTCCCTCATAGCAGGCTCATCCACAAGACTAAGATGCATGGGATCCCTGATGACTTAGCAACATGGATTCAGAATTGGCTTGCCCGTACAAGACAGAGGGTAATGGTGGAAGGGTGCTTTTCAGGCAAGAGGTCTATGATAGTGGTGTTCTGCAGGGACCTGTACTGGGACCTCTGATGTATGAGGGATATATAAATGACTTAAATGAACATGTAGATGCGTGGGTTAATAAATTTGCAGAAGATGCAAAGATCGGTGGAATTGTGGATAGTGTAGATGGTTGTCAAAGGATATAGCCGGATGGATATAGATCAGTTGCAGATATGAGTGGAGAAATCGCAGATGTAGTTCAGTCTGGGTAATTGTGGGTTGTGCACTTCAGAAGATGAACTGTTGAAGAAAAGTGTACGGTTAGTGGCAGGACTCTGGACAGTATTGATATACAGAAGAATCTACAGAAGTCCATACCTCCTTGAAAGTCGTTAGGGTGGTAAAGAAGGTGTATTGGCATGTTTGCCTTTATTGATCGGGAAGTCATATACAAGAGTCAGGCTATCATATCACAGCTTGATAAGAGTTTGATTTGGCCACATTTAGAATAGTGCATTCAGTTCTGGTCACCACATTGCAGGAAGGATGTGGTGGCTTTGGAGAAGGAGCAGAAGTAGTTTCTCAGGTTGCTGCCTGCATTAGACTATATGAGCTATAAGAAGAGGCTAGTAAAATGCAGAGATAATAAAATGTGAGGCTGGATGAACACAGCAGGCCAAGCAGCATCTCAGGAGCACAAAAGCTGACGTTTCGGGCCTAGACCCTTCATCAGAGAGGGGGATGGGGGGAGGGAACTGGAATAAATGGGGAGAGAGGGGGAGGCGGACCAAAGATGGAGAGTAAAGAAGATAGGTGGAGAGAGTGTAGGTAGGGAGGGGATAGGTCAGTCCAGGGAAGACGGACAGGTCAAGGAGGTGGGATGAGGTTAGTAGGTAGCTGGGGGTGCGGCTTGGGGTGGGAGGAAGGGATGGGTGAGAGGAAGAACCGGTTAGGGAGGCAGAGACAGGTTGGACTGGTTTTGGGATGCAGTGGGTGGGGGGGGAAGAGCTGGGCTGGTTGTGTGGTGCAGTGGGGGGAGTTCGCAACAAACAACTGCACCTCCCAATCGCAAACCATTTCCACTCCCCCTCCCATTCTCTTGATGACATGTCCATCATGGGCCTCCTGCAGTGCCACAATGATGCCACCCGAAGGTTGCAGGAACAGCAACTCATATTCCGCCTGGGAACCCTGCAGCCATATGGTATCAATGTGGACTTCACCAGTTTCAAAATCTCCCCTTCTCCTACTGCATCCCTAAACCAGCCCAGTTCATCCCCTCCCCCCACTGCACCACACAACCAGCCCAGCTTCCCCCCCCACCCACTGCATCCCACAACCAGTCCAACCTGTCTCAGCCTCCCTAACCGGTTCTTCCTCTCACCCATCCCTTCCTCCCACCCCAAGCCGCACCCCCAGCTACCTACTAACCTCATCCCACCTCCTTGACCTGTCCGTCTTCCCTGGACTGACCTATCCCCTCCCTACCTCCCCACCTACACTCTCTCCTCCTATCTTCTTTACTCTCCATCTTGGGTCCGCCTCCCCCTCTCTCCCTATTTATTCCAGTTCCCACTCCCCATCCCCCTCTCTGATGAAGGGTCTCGGCCCGAAACGTCAGCTTTTGTGCTCTTGAGATGCTGCTTGGCCTGCTGTGTTCATCCAGCCTCACGTTTTATTATCTTGGAATCTCCAGCATCTGCAGTTCCCATTATCTCTGCTAGTAAAATGCAGGTTGTTTTCTCTGGAGCAGTGGAGATTGAGAAGAGACTTGATAGAAATCTACAAAATGAGATGCATTGATTGCGTTGACAGTCAGAATTGAAATGTCTAATACTAGGAGGGCATGTATTTAAGTAGAGGAGGAAAATTGAAAACACATGGGGAGGGGCAGTGGTCGGAGCATGGAAACACTGCTGGGGTTGTGGTGGAGGCAGATGCAATGGGGCATTCAAGGGACTTTCAGATAAACGTGAATATTCAAGGAATGGAGGGATATAGACCAGTGGCAGGCAGAAGGGATTAGTTTCATTTGGTGGTATGTTTGGGCATAAAATTGTGGGCCGACTGACCCATTCCTGTGCTGTACAGTTCTGTTCTATGTTCTAATCAAAATGGGTATTTGCAATGATAAAATGACTGTTTGAAGTACATCTAGAAGAATGATTCGTTATGGCATAATGGGCACAATGAACCAAAAAGTCTCCTTTGCGCTACAATACTTGTGATCGCACAGAAGAAAGACAACAATGATTAAAAACGAAGCTCGGTCAGTGCAGAGTCATACCGGAAACTTTGAGAGCCATTCATGACCTTGGTATATAGAACATAGAGAACAGTACAGCGCAGTACAGGCCCTTCGGCCCTCGATGTTGTGCCAACCCGTCATACCGATCTGAAGCCCATCTCACCTGCACTATTCCATGTATGTCCATATGCTTAACCAGTGATGACTTAAGGTCCCTAAAGTTGGCGAATCTACTACCATTGTGGGCAAAGCGTTCCATTCCCTTACTACTCTGAGGAAAGAAACCACCTCTGACATCTTGTTGTATAAGCTTTTTATATCTGATGTACTATTTTGAAGTGCTAGATACTGTAGTAGTTTTGGGAAAGTGTGTCAAGGGATATTAAAAATGGCAGTAGATGAATGATCGTGAGGTGTGAATTGGTTGTGATATAACAGTGCAATATTTGGCTTGAAGCAGGTGGGCTGAATGTTCTCTGCTATGTTTTTGTGTAAAATAACAGAAAATAATCTGTCTGCAAGAAAATCCATAAAATTGCAGTAATTTGCAGATTAACAAAAGCCAAACTAGATTAATACTAGAATATTTCCAATTCTGGAATGAATGCTGAGATTTCTGAGATAGTAGGAACTGCAGATCCTGGAGAATCTGAGATAATATGGTGTAGAGCTGGATGAACACAGCAGGCCAAGCAGCGTCAGAGGAGCAGGAAGGCTGACGTTTCAGAAAATTCTTTTCTGAATCATTTCTGAAGAAGGGTCTAGGTCTGAAACGTCAGCCTTCCTGCTCCTCTGACGCTGCTTGGCCTGCTGTGTTCATCCAGCTCGACACACTGTATTTCTGTTCCTGTTTAGCAAATATTACCATTTTAACAGGAATGTATTTGTTAAATTTCAGCACAAAGCTACTATAACCCCATGGGTTGGATTACGAAAAATTAATGTTTCGTATTGGTGCTGGGAAGACATGTCACCCTTCATGAACACATCATTGCAGTGGATGATGGAGGAGCCAAGTGATGCAGGATTTTGTGGTTATTTGGCAGAACCTTATTTTGCGAGTTTGAAAGCAGCTACTTGCATCAATCCAGTAAATGGAAGTGTGTGTGAAAGACCAGGTAAGTGTTCTTGCAGGCGATGTGGAATGCAGACTTGTTTGCTCAATTTCCTAAGATGTTGCCAGGCATTATGTTGCACTTTTGAACAAAAAGGTTGACCTGTGTATGCAGACAACAATACGCGTTGGTCACAAACAAAAGCAGAAGTTGGTGGAAAAGCTCAGCAGGTCTGGCAGCATCTGTGAAGAGGAATCGGAGCTAACGTTTTGTTGGATCAGAGTTAACGTTTCAGGTTAACTCTAATACAACAAAACCTTAACTCTGATTCCTCTTCACAGATGCTGCCCGACCTGCTGAGCTTCTCCAGCAACTTCTGCTTTCGTATCTGATTTATAGCATCCACAGTTTTTTTGGTTTTTGTTTAGTATGACACATTGGCCAACTAGCTGCTTAGATGATGAACTAACGGGCCCAATTAATCAAGAAAATAAGTGAGGCAAAAATCATGTTTTATCTCCTAGGTGCTAGTGCACTGAATAGAATCATAGAATCCCTAGAGTGTGGAAGCAGGCCAACCCGCACCACCACTCTGAACAGCATCCCACCCAGACCCATTTTCCTTCCCTGTTGTCTATAACTCTGCATTTCCCATGGCAAATTCAACTAAATTACACACCTCTGGACACCACAGGCAATTTAGCATGGCCAGTCCACCTGACCTGCACATCTTTGGACCGAGGGAGGAAATTGGAGCACCTGGCAGAAAACCATGCGCGCACAGGGAGAAGGTCTGCGTGGAGTTTGCACAGTCCCTGAGGGCGGAATTGAATCCGGGTCCTTGCTGCTGAGAGACAGCAGTGCTAACCACTGCACCGCCCCTGCCAGTTTTGTTACTGAGACCTGCGAGGTCCTGAACTGATATCTGTTCATGGAAGTGTCAAACGGTTGATGTCATGTCGAGCAGGAGGTTCTGAAGAATATTCAGATAAATTGGGGTAGTTCAGTGCTTGAAAGAGGCAAGAGAGTCATTTGCAGGAAATTTTCAGAAGATGGATCGAGCAGGGACAGGAATGGTTGTTGTAGGTTCCGGGATTTAGATGTTTCAGTAAGAACAGAAGATGGTAAAAGGGGGGGAGGTGTGGCATTGTTGGTCAAGGACAGTATTACAGTTGCAGAAAGGATGTTTGGGGACTCGTCAACTGAGGTAGTATGGGCTGAGGTGAGAAACAGGAAAGGAGAGGTCACCCTGTTGGGAGCTTTCTATAGGCCTCCAAATAGTTCCAGAGATGTAGAGGAAAGGATAGCAAAGATGATTCTCGATAGCAGTGAGAGATACAGGGTAGTTGTCATGGGGGACTTCAACTTTCCAAATATTAACTGGGAACACTATAGTTTGAGTACTATAGATGGGTCAGTTTTTGTCCAGTGTGTGCAGGAAGCCTTCCTGACACAGCATGTAGACAGGCCAACAAGGGGCGAAGCCACATTAGATTTGGTACTTGATAATGAGCCTGGCCAGGTGATAGATTTGGAAGTAGGTGAACTGTTTGGTGATAGCGATCACAATTCTGTTATGTTTACTTAAGTGATGGAAAGGGATAGGTGTATACCACTGGGCAAGAGTTATAGCTGGGGCAAAGGCAATTACAATGAGATTAGGCAAGATTTAGGGAGCATAGGATGGGGAAGGAAACTGCAGGGGATGGGCATAGAACATAAAACATTACAGCACAGTACAGGCCCTTCGGCCCTCTATGTTGTGCCGACCTGTCAAACCGCTCTCAAGCCCATCTAACCTACACTATTCCATGTACGTCCATATGCTTGTCCAATGACGACTTAAAGGTACCCAAAGTTGGCAAATCTACTACCGTTGCAGGCAAAGCGTTCCATTCCCTTACTACTCTGAGTAAAGAAACTCCTTCTGACATCTGTCCTATATCTTTGACCCCTCAATTTAAAGCTATGCCCCCTCGTGCTTGCCGTCACCATCCTAGGAAAAAGGCTCTCCCTATCCACCCTCTCTAACCCTCTGATTATTTTATGTTTCAATTAAGTCACCTCTCAACCTTCTCTCTAATGAAAACAGCCTCAAGTCCCTCAGCCTTTCCTCGTAAGAATTTCCCTCCATACCAGGCAACATCCTAGTAAATCTCCTCTGCACCCTTTCCAAAGCTTCCACATCTTTCTTGTAATGCGGTGACCAGAACTGTACACAATACTCCAAGTGCGGCCGCACCAGAGTTTTGTACAGCTTCACCATAACCTCTTGGTTCCGGAGCTCGATCCCTCTATTAATAAAAGTTAAAACACCGTATGCCGCCTTAACAGCTCTGTCAACCTGGGTGGCAACTTTCAAGGGTCTGTGTACATGGACACCGAGATATCTCTGCTCATCTACACTGCTAAGAATCTTACCATTAGCCCAGTACTTTGCCTTCCGGTTACTCCTACCAAAGTGCATCACCTCACACTTGTCTGCATTAAACTCCATTTGCCACCTCTCAGCCCAGCTCTGCAGCTTATCTATGTCTCTCTGCAACCTACAGCACCCTTCGTCAATATCCACAACTCCACCGACCTTAGAGTGGCCTGCAAATTTACTAACCCATCCTTCTATGCCCTCATCCAGGTCATTTATAAAAATGACAAACAGCAGTGGACCCAACACCGACCCTTGCGGTACACCACTAGTAACTGGGCTCCAGGACAAACATTTCCCATGAACTACCATCCTCTGTCGTCTTTCAGCAAGCCAATTTCCAATCCAAACTGCTATGTCTCCCACAATTTCATTCCTCCACATTCTTACATAACATATTGTGGGGTACCTTATCGAACGCCTTGCTGAAATCCATATGCACCACATCAACCGGTTTACGCTCATCTACCTGTTTGGTCACCACCTCAACTCAATAAGGTTTGAGAGGCATGACCTTCCCTTCACAAAACCGTGCTGACTATCCGTAATCAATTTATTGTTTTCAAGATGATTATAAATCCTATCCCTTGTAACCTTTTCCAACACTTTTTACCAAGAACTGAGGTAAGGCTCACTGGTCTATAATTACCAGGGTTGTCTCTACTCCCCTTCTTGAACAGGGGAACCACATTTGCTATCCTCCAGGCATCTGGCACTATTTGTTGACAATGAGGAGTTCAAGATCAATGCCAAAGGCTCGGCAGTCTCCTCCCTGGTTTTCCAGAGGACCTGAGGATAAATCCCACCCGGCCCAGGGGACTTAACTATCTTCATCTTCTGAAGGATTTCTAATACCTCTTCTGTGTGAAGCTCAATCCCACCTAGTCTAGTAGCATGTATCTCAGTATTCTCCTTGACAACATTGTCGTTTTCTAGAGTGAATACTGTTGAAAAATATTCATTTAGCGCTTCCCCTATCTCATCTGACTCCACATACAGTCGGTTTTGGGTCCACTGCTGTTTGTCATTTTTATGAATGACCTGGATGAGGGCGTAGAAGGATGGGTTAGTAAATTTGCATATGACACTAAGGTCGGCGGAGTTGTGGATAGTGACAAAGGATGCTGTAGGATGCAGAGAGACATAGATAAGCTGCAGAGCTGGGCTGAGAGGTGGCAAATGGAGTTTAATGCAGACAAGTGTGAGGTGATGCACTTTGGTAGGAGTAACCGGAAGGCAAAATACAGGGCTAATGGTAAGATTCTTAGCAGTGTAGATGAGCAGAGAGATCAAGGTGTCCGTGTACACAGACCCTTGAAAGTTGCCACCCAGGTTGACAGGGCTGTTAAGGCGGCATACAGTGTTTTAGCTTTTATTAATAGAGGGATCGAGCTCCGGAACCAAGAGGTTATGGTGAAGCTGTACAAAAGTCTGGTGCGGCCGCACTTGGAGTATTGTGTACAGTTCTGGTCACCGCATGATAAGAAGGATGTGGAAGCTTTGGAAAGGGTGCAGAGGAGATTTGCTAGGATGTTGCCTGATATGGAGGGAAGGTCTTACGAGGAAAGGCTGAGGGACTTGAGGCTGTTTTCATTAGAGAGAAGAAGGTTGAGAGGTGACTTAATTGAGACATACAAAATAATCCAGAGGGTTAGAGAGGGTGGATAGGGAGAGCCTTTTTCCTAGGATGGTGACGGCGAGCACGAGGGAGCATAGCTTTAAATTGAGGGGTGAAAGATACAGGACAGATGTCAGGGGTAGTTTCTTTACTCAGAGTAGTAAGGGAATGGAATGCTTTTCCTACAACGGTAGTAGATTCGCCAACTTTAGGTACATTTAAGTCGTCATTGGATAAGCATATGGACGTACATGGAATAGTATAGGTTAGATGGGCTTGAGATCGGTATGACAGGGCAGCACAACATCGAGGGCTGAAGAGCATTACAGCACTGTACGGGCCGTATGTTCTATGTTGTATAAATGGAAATGGTGAAATAAGTCTGGAGCCAATATCACTTCGTTTTCATAATGACCAACACTGGGAATGGATTTCCGGGTCAGTTTTTAAAAACTTTGGAATGATTTAAGATGTTGAATTCTGCACTTGGGTTGAGGAAGAGTTTGGTTTTAATCTGCCCTGGACTTTTAAAGTTGTACAGATCACATGACCATATTTTTCATTAGGTTTCCTCTACAGATTAGGCAAAACAGAAGGTGTCTTAAAATTAGTCTTTCATTTGGATTAGAAATTCACTTGCATTTGAAATCCATTAGTTCAGCCAGATTTAAAACAAAGTGCCAAGTGTACACCTTGAGAAGTCAATCTAATCATGTGCAAATCAGAATGAAATGCTTTTTGAGCAATTAGTCATCAAGGCCACAACATTTGGCTATCAGCTGCCAAATTATCTGTTGGTCCAATCTGAAAATAATTCAAATTAAAAGTGAAACATAGTGAATTTGCTGCAATTCAGACTGTGAGTGGGTTCTAACCTTGCCAAGTTGTTGAGCTTCCTTACTTTAAAACTCCGACATCCTTCTCAGACTGACAGAGGACACGACCGGTAGAGCACCCTTTGTCGTCCATTAGTTCCCTGGAATGGGGAAACTATGCCATCTTCTTCACAGAATTCAACATATCAACGATGATGAATATCTCAAAGATCATTCTGACACCTACACTTTGTGCTTTTAAGCCATTGCCAAACCTTGAAAGACAATCGTTAGCAGCAAAACTACCCAGCTTTCAGGACAATAGCGACCACAGCACCACACTACCCTGCCACAGCAGCCTCTGCAAGACAAGTCAGATCATTGTCACAAATGCTGCCATCGCATGTGGGAACACCATCCACCACGTACATGGCTGGCATTCATGTGACTCAGCCAGTGCTGTCTACCTCACTGGCCGCAGGCAAGGATGCCTCAAGGCATGGTATATTGGCAAGAGCATTCAGACTCTAAGACACTGGATGAATGGTCACTGCACAACAATCGCCAAACAGGAATACTGTTGTGCTCCTGAGATGCTGCTTGGCTTGCTGTGTTCATCCAGCTTCACACTTTGTTATCGATGTTCTCTCCCGGTCAGGGAACATTTCAGCAGTCAAGGACGCAAAATTTTCAGTCTTTGGGTAGGCGTCCTCCAAGGTGGCCTTTGAATAGAAAGCCACAGAATTGTCAAGCAGAATCTGATAGCTAAGTTTCATATCCATGAAGACAGCCTCAACTGTGATCTTGGGTTCACATCATTCTACGTTTCACCCTGTCATGCTGTTCTACATTGTAAAATCTTCCTTACTGTCCTTTTTGACATTACCTTGATAACTTGTTATCATCTCTCTTCCTTAGTTTGTACAGTTTTAGTTTACTTGTGACTTTGGTTAGACCCTTGGCATGCCACTCTTATACCTGTTGTGTTATCCCAGCCGTTCGGTTTGTCTCCAGCACCGCCTTAGAACATAGAACATAGAACAGTACAGCACAGAACAGGCCCTTCAGCCCACAATGTTGTGCCGACCATTGATCCTCATGTATGCACCCTCAAATTTCTGTGACCATATACATGTCCAGCAGTCTCTTAAATGACCCCAATGACCTTGCTTCCACAACAGCTGCTGGCAACGCATTCCATGCTCCCACAACTTGACGCCTTATTTTAAAATTTTTAATATTATATCTCAGCCTCAGTTAATTGGATTGTAAGTCATCCCTTCACTTACTATTCAGCCGTTGACATTTTATTCATGCCATCATCACCTGCGGAGACTTATTGTTCAGCTTGTTGACATTCTACTCATGCCACTTGAATGATCTTTTGGCCTCTCTGCCTAGTGATCTCTCTGCAAATTTTATGTCTGTGTACTGTTCTTCACTTTCCCTAACAAAAGAGCAGCACTCTGAAAGCTTGTGATTTCAAATAAACCTGTTGGACTATAACCTGGTGTTTTAACTCCTTACCATGTTTACGATGTTTAAACCCGAACATTGTTTTTTTTTAAACCCTCTTCCTACAAATGTGAATCACATTTCTCCACATAATATTCCAGCTGTCCATAAGACCACAAGACATAGGAGTGGAAGTAAGGCCATTCGGCCCATCAAGTCCACTCAGCCATTTAAATCATGGCTGATGGGCATTTCAACACCACTTCCCTGGACTCTCCCCGTCGCCCTTGATTCCTTCTGAGATCAAGAATTTGTCGATCTCTGCCTTGAAGGCATCCAATGTCCCGACCTCCACTGCACTCTGTGGCAATCAATTCCACAAGCCCACCACTGTCTGGCTGAAGAAATGTCACCTCATTTCCGTTTTAAATTTACCCCCCCCCTAATTTTAAGGCTGTGCCCATGGGTCCTAGTCTCCCCGCCTGACATGAACAACTTCCTAGCGTCCACCCCTTCTCAACCATACATTATCTTGTAAGTTTCGATTAGATCTCCCTTCAACCTTCTAAATTCTAATGAGTACAATCTCAGGATCCTTAGCCGTTCATCATACGTCCAACCTACCATTCCAGGGTTCATCCGTGTGAACCTCCGCTGGACACGCTCCAGGGCTAGTATGTCCTTCCTGAGGTGTGGGGCCCAAAATTGGACACAGTATTCTAAATGTGGCCTAACTAGAGCTTTATAAAGCTGTCAATGTTTTAAAGATGAGGACAAAAATCTTTTTACTCAGATGGCAGTGAATCTTTGGAAATGCTGTACCTCATGGCTGTGGAAGATCAGTGAGTATGTTCAAAATTGCAGTTCAGTCTTTTGCAGATAACTGTGCACCAGTTGATTTTATGGTAACATGGGCCTGTTTGCCCAGAAAACTTGATTTTGTGTAGACCATAAGGGCAATGTGATAAGCCAGCCAGCTCTGGTGAGAGAATGCCCATGGTGCTTGGCTGAAAATCCACAGACCCAGGCTAACATCTAGGTGTCATGCATTTGAAAGTCACCATGGCAGGTGGTACATCTGAGTTCACCACCAAAAGAAAATGGAATGATATAAGCAAGCCTAAAGGTAACCATTTAAAATTCCATCTTACTCAGTGATTGTAGAATCCTGACTCTGTTGAAGCAGGCCATTTGTTCTTTCAAATCTCACCAACCCTCTGAAGAGCATCTCCTCCACTTAGCCTGCCTCTATAACCCTGTGTTACCAATGGTTAACACCTAATCTACTTTATCCTGGACACTATGGGCAATTTAGCAAGATCAGTCTACTTAATGTGGACATCTTTGGACTGTGGGAGGAAACTGCAACACCTGGAGGAAAGCTAAGCAAACACAGGAATAATGTGCGAACTGCACGTAGACAGTTGCCCAAGGGTGGAATCAAACTCTAGTCACTGACTCCCTCGCAGCAGAGCTAACCACTGAGTCACAGTGCTGCTCCTGATATTCTTTTTAGTAAGTGCCATCCCAACCTGGTCTGACCAACTTATGACTCTAGACCCACAGCAATATTATTGAGTGACTCTTTATTGCTGTCTAAGATGGTCAAAAAACCACTTAGTTCAACAGATGCCAGCCTTGTTGTCCATGAAATTTCCATCATTTTCCCTATGACACTTCTCAACAGACCTGCAGATTACTGCTCCCCTTTCTTTCTTGAGTAGAGGGATACGTTTGATTATCTCTACTTTGATAGGACCTTTTTAGAATTCAAGGAATTTTGGAAAATTCGTATCCATGTGTCATTATCTCAGCAACCTGTTCTTTTGAACACCCTAGGATGACATCTGTCAGGGACAGAGGCCTAGTCTGTTTCTTGTTCACATAATACTCACAGCACATGTTCCCTTTCACATCTTACTTTTACAGTTATGTCTAGGATGTTACTTATAATTTTTACAGACTAGATCAATGCAAAATATTAGTTCAGTTCATCTGTCATTTCCTATTAATCATTTGTCAAACTCTAGCAACAGGATTAATATTCACTTGTTTCTCTTTTAAATACCTCATGGACTTTTAACTATGTTTTTATATTTCTACATAGCTTTCTCTTGCATGAATTTCTCCCACTTCATTAACCTTTTGGTTATTCTTTGCCGTTCTCTGTTCTGTCCAATTTCCTGACTGTCACTCATCTTTGCAGAATTACGCATTATTTTCTTGAAATTTGATACTACCTTTAACTTTCATTAGGATTTCAGAATTCTCTTGTGTTTCTTGGGCTAGGATGCATAGATTGAGTATTTGGAAAAAATGTCTGCCATGGCATCACTACTAATCTATCCTCAACCTCATTTGCTAGATCATTTTATTCAGCTGTCTTCATACCCTCAAACGTCCTTAATTAAGTTTAATGCTCCAGTGTTTGATCTCCTGATCTCTGCCACAAACTAAAAATTAATCTCACATGATCATTGCTACAAAGGAGTGCCTTCACTAACAGCTAAGAAATTAATCCTGTCTCATTGCACATAGCCACATATAATATCGTGTTGCTTCCTGGTTGTTGATCCTGGTATGGAAAAAAAATTGGCTGGCAGCACTCCAGATACTGAGATGTTGCCATGCCCAGATGAGATACATCATCAATTGCTGAGAGGCACCATGGAGCAAATTGCAGGGCAATGGACAGAAATTTTCCAGACCCCTCCGAATACAGGATCAGTCCTGGGGTCTGGAGGATTGAGAGTGTGACACCAATGTTAAAGAGAGGGGCCAAGGGCAATCAGGAAACTACAGACCTGTCACCTTGATGTCGATAACAGGTTGACTGGTAGAGATAGTAATGTGGGATGAGGTCAATCAAGACTTAAAACATTGAACAATACAGGGCAAGAACGGGGCCTTCAGCCCACAGTGTTGTGCTGAACGAATTAAACTAATCTTTTCTCCCTGCCTGTGGTCCATATCCTTCCATTCTGTGCTTATTTATTGGCTTATCTAAATGCCCCTGTCATATCTGTCTCCGCCATAATCCCGGCAGTGCATTCCAGGCACCTACCATTCTCTGTGTAAAAAAAAAACTTATTCCTCACATTTCCTTTGAACTTTTACCATGCTAACCTAAATCATGCCTCCTGGTATTAGACATTTAGAGAAATGTAAGCAAATAGTTGAACATCCAGCATGCTGTTGTCAAGGCAAAGTGATGTCTGACAAATTTGATGAGAATTCTTCAGTAAGGTGACACGGATGGCGGACGAGGTTGGTGCTGTGGATCTTGTATGTTTGGATTTGCAAAAAGTATTTGGTATGGTGCTACATGGCAAGTTCGTCAGCAAATTAGAAATGTTTGAGATTGATGGCTCTTCAGTAGCATGGATGCCAATTTGGTGAAAAGCTAGGAAGCAGAGGGTAGGAATCAGTGGGTATTTCTCAGGTCAGAGAGGATTTGAAAGTGATTGGTGTTGGATACTTTTTCTGATTTTTACATGAACGATTTGGGGATGGGTGTTGAGGGCAGGTTCTCTAAACTTGCACATGATGCTAAGTTAGGGAGAATAGTGAATTGTGAGAATGGTGCAGACCTACTTCAGAGAGATGTTGACAAGGTGGTCAAATGAGTAGACACCTGGCAGATGAATTTTAATGCAGAGAAATTTGAAGTAATGCATTTGATTGATGAAGCATAGAAAGAAAATACAGGCTCAATGCAAGAGGGGAGTACAAGCGCAGACGGAACTCGGGGTTTATGTGCATCATTTTCTGAAGGTGACCAGACAAAGTGAAACAGTTGTGAAAAAGGCTTAAATGATGTTTGGGTTTATAAATAAAAACAAGGAGGTGGTGTTGCCCCTCTACAAGTTACTGCTACACTGCATTTGGAGTATTGTTTAGTTCTGAGAACATTATTTAAGGAAGGATGCTAAAGATCTGGGGAGTGCAAAGTATATTTACTAGAATGATAGCTGGAATGAGTGATTTTAGATACAAGGAAAGATAAGAGAAACTGGGCTTATTCTCCATGGAACAGAGAAGATTGAGGTAACTTTATTTAGGTATTCAAAATTACAAACAATTTTGACAGGGTGAAGAAGGATATTGTGTTTCCACTGGCTGATATGTCAGTAACTAGGGGTCACAATTTCAAGATTTCCAGCAAGAGAGCCAGAAGTGAGATGAGAAGGCCTTTACTTAAAAAGATGTTCAGATCTGGAATGTGCTGCCTGAGAGTGTCGTGGAGGCACTTTGCTTCTTTCGTTGTCTTATTCAGATTCTTATTCTGATTCTTGTTAAAAAATGATTTTAGATATGGCTGGAGAATGGGACTAACTGGGTAGCTCTTTCAGGAGCCAGCACAGACACGATGGGCCAAATGGCCGCCTCCTGTGCTGTAACTTGTATTATGTGCTTAACTTAGGAAGAGCAGCCAAGGATTCTGGGTCTGTACTTCAAGGTTTAGAAGGATTGGTATGTAGGGCAAGATGTGGGAGTCTCATTAAAAGCTTACACAGTACTGAGTGACCTGGATAGAATGGACATGGCGATGTTTCCAATAACAGGACAGATTAAGACCCAAGGGCACAGACTGAGTGAAGGACAAGTCTTCGGAACTCAGATGAGGAATTTCTTCAGCTAGAGGGTAGTGAATCTGTGGAACCCCTGTGGAGGCCAAGTCATCAAGTGTGTTTAAGACAGAGATAAATAGAATCTAGATTAGTAAAGGGATCAAAGGTTATGGGGAGAAGGCAGGAGAATGGAGTTGAGAAACATGTTAACCGTGATCAAATGATGGGGCTGACTCTGGACCAAATGACTGAATTCTGATCCTATATCTTATGGTTTTCTGGAACATGCTACTCTGTGAAATTGTTACAAAAATGGTCTATAAGCTCATCATCCATGTTATCAGTGTCAATTTGATTCATTCAGTCTGTCTTGAGATAAAATACTGCAGTTGCAAGCTCTCTGGTTCACACCTAAATGGTAGCTCAGGGAAGGAGCTGAGTTTGTGGTGGGTGCAGAAGACAATGGCTTTGATCTCCTTGATGTTTAATGGAACAGTTTTTTGCTCATTTGTTTATGGATTTTGGATTAGGAGCCTGACAACTTGAAGACGCAGGGATTTTGTCAAGTGGCAGTGAGCTAAAGCTAGGTAACATGGGTCTAGTTATGATTTTGGATGATATCTCAGATCTAGCAGGTAGACCAAAAGTAGACTTTGGCAAAGCTTAGGTGAGAGAAAAGACATTGACATCTGTACTCTGGCTCCAGTTGGATGGATAAAAATGGTATTAGGCAAGTGCAGTTCAAGCTGGTTGAGTGATGATCGTGACGCATTGGTAGAGGATGATATGACCGAGTTTGTGAAAGGCTCCAAACATGATCACCAGTTCCTGCTTGTCTAGTTGTTACAGCCTCAAAAACGTTGCTCAGATGTGTTTCATCTCTAGGTTTAGTTTTACATATTCTGGAAACGTTTTGAATAAAGTTGCAATCTTGACTTACTTTTCTTTTGGAGGGGGTAAAAGAAAACTTGAATCAACTGGCATTTCAGGAATGTCACATTTTCGTAAAAGAATTGCTGCCAAATGTCAATCTACGTCAGCAAGTATTCGCTGAAAATGTCACAAAGCTATTTTAATGGCTGAAAGACAGTGAAATTGCAGGGTTGTATTCGGGTGAGTTTATGCCCAGAATGTGATAGGAATGTCTTTGAAAGTTTGAGAAAGCGAGCACTTTGTTGAGAAAAGTGGGAACTTGGCAGAGAAGCAGGTAAGTACATCGTGGTCAGATTTCTTCCTGACAGGCTTGTTTGTGCTATGAATTAATATGTGCAAGCTTTAAGCTTTCAAACACAAAGTAACAGTATGCAATATAAATTTTCTTTTCACTGTCAGGATAGTTTTTCTATTGATTTGTACAGGGTTGTGTAGGAACCGTAATGACGTGGAAATGACAATGGAATTGTAAGTTGATGAAAACTTAGCATGAGAGACACTTTGTGCATGTTGTTCCGTTATTAACAACATCAATCAAGAGTATTGTTTAATGCTGGACCTGTAAAATGTTTCATTTTCTTCTTGGAAAACCAATTATAAAGTCAAAACCAGAGAACAACCATGATAATGGAAATAATAGCTTTGAGGGGCAAGCTGATCTCTAAATGTCTTTTCAGCATGAAAGCTCAGATTAAAAATGAGCTACTTCCATTTTGGGTAAAAATGTCAGTGTCAGATGCAGTTGGAGAATGTGTATACTTTTTGAAAGCTTTTCTCATCAATTTGATCTGAGAAAAAATGTAATTTTTATTTTCTTGTCTCCTCTCCCAGTCTTCACAGATTAAAGCAAGCAAATTTAAACTGATACTATTGAGAGACACAGAATTTACTTGACATCTTTTTCCAGTTGAAGGTGATCACAGAACATCTATTTTTAGGTCTCACATGGAAGATTTGAATCTTTATTCTGTAAATGCTATTGAGTTACTCACATCTTGAAATCTCTCCATTGTGGCTAGGCTCCTGAAAGCTCAAATCTCTGGAAATGTTGATGCTGTCACTGGTAGATATTTGGGAATAATGCAGCAACAGTCTCAAGTCGACCTTGATCAATTTTTAATTTGGAAAATAAGTACAATTTATAATTAACAAATGGATGTGAAGGTGAACATATGCCATTAAAATAGTTGTAAATTTAGTTTTAAAGATAATTAATCCCTCAGGGTATGTTTACAAATGATTTCAATTGCCGTTTTCCAGTGCTTGCTTTGTGATAAGGCGATCATGTTGGGTTTGTCACAAATTTGTTTACAGTTACTAGCTTGTAAGTCTGTGCTGCACAATTCGGTGAATATGATTTGATTTGGTTTATTATTGTCACATTCCTAGGCACAGTGAAAAGTCTTATTTTGCGTGCAGTACAGGCAAATCATACCATACAAAGTATATATGGTAGTAGGCATGACAGGCACTGGTTTGGTGTGGAGAAGGCAAGGGGATTTTGGAGTTGAGGTTTATTCTAACCATCAATTGAGAAAGATGAATGAAGATGAAAAGAAAACTGGAATTTACAATGCCACTGAAATCAAAATGTTACCTCTTCAATTATAGCGAACCACAGTGCGAAGCAGTGCCGCTCACCTTGTGCATTGAGAACAACCTGCACTGAATGCACTGGTGGCAACTCTGAGTGTATGTGGTGCAGCAACATGAAGCAGTGTGTGGATGCAAATGCATATGTGCCTTCCTTCCCCTTTGGCCAGTGCATGGAGTGGTACACGAAGAACAGTTGTCAAGGTGAGTAAAATTCATCTCTTTCTGTCTTGTCGTTATTTACGATGCTTTACGTCCTCAGGTTTGATTTTTAATTGTGGGCAGCTTGAAACTTTTTGTTCATCCAGTGGGTTTTTAAAATCATTGATCCAATCGCACAATTTAATTGTCTTAGAAATAATAATGAAATCTTTTTGCTTGAAATTTGTTTTCATGCACACCAAAAAGTGTGAACGTATTTGTTCCTTACTTGATTTGTTTTGGTAGGTATAACGTGGAGGTACAGGATACTCTTTTGAAATTTGTAAATGCTGTAAAAACGGGAAACGTGGTAAATAATAAGGGAGATGTTAGTAAACTTTAAAATGACTTTAACATACAGCTGAACTGGGTTCACAGATGGCAAATTAAGCTTAACACAGGAAAATTTGTGGTGACCCACCTTGGTAGGAAGAATAAGGAGACAACGATACATACTATATTCTGATTTTGACGGGGTGAAAAGTGACCTAGAGATGTTTTTGCACAACGCTTTAATGGTTGTAGGGCAGATTAACTGATCAGTTGTCCTGGTTATTATCACCAGAGACATAACATGCAGTATAGAAGCTTGGATGCTAACCTGAACTTACTGCAAGCATTCGTTAAACTCTAGTTGAAATCTGATATGAATTTCTGACCACCACCCTTCAAAGGGGCATTTTAAGGCTTTGGAGAACATGTACACGAGATTTGTACAAGTTTTTGAGTTGTGGAATTGTACTTATGTGGATCAGATTTAAGAATCTGATGGTGTTTTACAGTAGGGCAAACTGGAATGTAGTTAAAAGGTGTTTAAAATGATGACAAAACTCACTAAATATGGTTTCTAATGATTGACGCATTGATAAGGTCGTAAGACAAAACAGCGAAAGTAGTCCATTCAGCGTATTGAGTCTACTCTGCCAGTCAGAGAGATCATGGGTAATTTGATACTCCTGAACTCCACATTGTTCCTTTTCCCCATCGTCTTTGATGCCCCCTGCTAATTCAAAATCTGTTTTTTCTGACCTTTGAATAAAGTAAGTGATCTGACCTCCACCCTCTGTGGTAAAGAATTCTAGATTCACTCCTTGGAGAGAGAAAATTCCTCCTCATCTCTGTTTTAAATGTGCAATCACTTCTTCTGAGATTACGCTTTCTCGTCTGAGGCTCCCTCACAAGGGGAAACAACTTCCTTCCATCTACCCTGTCAAGTCCCGTCAACTTGTCTGTTGCAACAAGATCATCTATCATTCTTCTAAACTCCAATGAATACAAGTCCAATCTACTCAAACTCTTCTCATAAAATAATTCTCCATACCTGGTATCACCCTGGTGAACCTTCTCTGGAATGTTTCTAATGCCAGCATATCTTTGTTTAGAAAAGGGGACCAAAACTGTTCTGTTTCAGATGTGGTCGGACTATTGCCTTAGGAATGCTAGTTTCAGCTAAACGTATCATTTTTATACTCCGTTCCCTTTAAAATAAAAGTTAACATTCCATTCGTCTGCTTGTTAAGTAGTAAACCTCAAGGGTAACTTTGTGGTTTTTGCACAAGGTCTCGCAAATCCTTCTGTGCTGCAGTTTTTTGCAGCCTTTCTCCACTTTTGTAACATTTGCTTCTCTTCTCCATGCTGAAGTGTGTAACCTCACGTGTTGCACATTACATTTGATCTGTCAGGTTTCTGCTTAGCTTGTCTAAACCCTTCTGTTGACTCTGTCATCCTCACCACTTGTATCCTTTCCTACTTTCATGTCATCTACAATCTTGACTTGCACATGGTCTTTATCCCTCTGTTTGCTGCCTGTTCATGTATCTGTCTAAATGCTGCTTCAGCACTGCCACCATATCTGCTACTTCCTCTGGTGTCCGATTGTCGGCACCTACTATCAACTGTGTAAGAAAACTTACCTTGCACATCTCCTATAAAGTTCCTCAGACAGCAAGAACTGCAGATGCTGGAGTCAGAGAAAACCAAGTGTGGAGCTGGAGGAACGCTTCTTCAGAAAAGGGTCCTGACCCGAAATGTCAACTTTCCCGCTCTTCTGATGCTGCCTAACCTCTTGTGTTCCTCCAGCTCTACACTTTATCTAGTAAACTTTCTCCTCCCCTTTAAACCTATAAATAAGTTTGCCTTTCTGTTTTCTAAAGTCCAGCAGATACGAGCCCAAACTGTTGAGCTTTTCCTTTCAAAGCAACCCTTTCATCCCGGCAGACAGGCAAGTGAATCTGTTCTGCACCTTGCATCTCGCCGGTGGAAACAGTTTTCCCTCATTTATTCTCCCTGAAACTCCTCAGTTTTGTAAACCAGTTGTATGTCATCTTGACCACCTTGTGTGCGCAGAGACAATCTCAGCTTTTCTGATTTCTCTGCAAAACTGAAGTATTCACCCCTAATGTTATTTTGATAAATTTCAGCAAGCACTCCAAACTTGTAAATATTCTTAATATTTCAATGTATCAGTGTTGCAGTTTTGTTGTAACAAACACGGTACTTAACAATTTTACATTCCCTTGCTCTAAAATGTTGCTCCTCAGCATTATGGGTTTCAGCTTTTTCTACTCTCAATTATCTTACAAGTAGATTGATCCACAGGCATACTGTTTATGCAGAGCAAACTAAATTAATGTTTTAGGAGATTTATTTCTCACAACATGCTTTTCGCTACCTACCTTGAAGTTTACCTTGCAAATGTCTGTTATTTTGCTCCTCTGTTTGACGTAGAATTTTAAACCACTCATTGTTACAGCTCATTACTGCTAGCTGCATGCTTAATGATTTTGTCTTCCTCTTTGCTGCTTAGTGCCTTACCTACTGGTACAAGGAAACTAACATAATGTTAAAAATCATTTGATTAGATTCCCTACAGTGTGGAAACAGGCCCTTTAGCCCAACAAGTCCACACTGCCCCTTGGAGCATCCCGCACAACGTAGAACATAGAACATTACAGCGCAGTACAGGCCCTTCGGCCCTCGATGTTGTGCTGACCTGTCGTACCGATCTCAAGCCCGTCTAACCTACACTATTCCATGTATGTCCATATGCTTATCCAATGACGACTTAAATTACCTAAAGTTGGCGAATCCTACTACCGTTGCAACCCTGAACACTATGGGTAATTTAGCATGGCCAGTCCACCTAGCCTGCACATCTTTGGACTGTGGGAGGAAAACGGAGCACCTGGAGGAAACCCACACAGACACAGGGAGAATGTGCAAACTCTGCACAGACAGTTACCCGAGGCTGGAATTGAACCCGGGTCCCTGGTGCTGTGAGGCTGCAGTGCTAACCACTGAGCCACTGTGCCGCCCCTTGTTTAACATAGGTCAAGATATGTTTTCGTGGTTGAGTCAGCCGAGAATTTGTCATTTATGCTATTTTGTGGCAAATGCTAACCTTCTATTTTCCTTTTCCTCCCATTTTCTTTAGTGGAACTTTTTCACCTCTTCACCTCCACCTTTGATCATGATTCAAAGCTTTCCTTGCATACCAGTTCGGGAACCCTCCTTGTTGTCAAGACAGAACTAGACATGGCAGTGCTTAGCTTCTACCTCTAATAGTTGCTATCACTGTGGTTTCATTACAGGTATAAGCTCCCTGAATCCTACATGATACAGATGGGTCTCAGAAGCCAAATGATGTTTGGTGATGCCCTGGCAATATGCAACTGCATGCATTTGAAGCATTTTACTCAGTTTCAACCTTCATTTCTCTGCAGTTGGCCTTAATGTAGCAGCTTTTCCTGAATGAGCACACTTAATTTCCTATCTAATTGTGTAATTTTATGCAAGTTGTAGACATGTTCCACACCACCAACGTTAGCAAAGTTCAATTTATCACAAGTAAACATAAAGCTAAAAATGCAATAAGGGAATTCTGGCAAATGTTTTTCACAATATTGGACATTTAATGCGACTTCAGAATAAGTGGCTTTGATGCTTCCCTTAATAAAAGTTTTCTTTGAAGTTTGCATTTGGAGATTCTTATTTTTAAAGAGGTTGATTTTTTTTCTTACCGTCCACTAAATTTTGTGCTCTTGTGTGAATGATTTTACTACAGAAATGGGATTCTAATATGCACGCCTGGGTGGTAATTGGATTCATGTTATACAGCATTAATAAGATACTCCAGCTCCAACTGAAGTCTGTTGTGCCACGTCCATTTATTTCACACCTGTCGCGTCACTACTTAGGGTGAGATTGTCAGAATAAATTAAGAGTAGGCAGAGATGATAAAATCATAACTCCAGATTCGTGCTCTCAGGAGCAAAGATTCGAATCCCAGTCTACCGGATTGTGAAATTTACATGGAAAAAGAAATCTGGAATATAGAGCTGGCCTAATAGTGAGCATTGTCATTAAAATCCTGTCTGGTTCACTAATGTCCTCGAGGAAAGCAAATTTTTTTTGCTCAATCATGGGTATCATTGGCTGGCCAGCATCATGGCTCATCCCTAGCTGCCCTTGAATTGAGTGCCTTGCTAGGCTATTTCAGAGGACAGTTGAAACTCAACCACATTGCTGAGTTTCTGGAGTCACATGTAGGCCAGACCAGGTGAGGATGCCAGAATTCCCGCTATCAGTAACTTAGATGGGTTTTTCTGACAATTGTCATTTGTAGATTCTTAATTCCAGATTTTTATTTTATTGAGCTCAAATTCCACTATTTGCAGGATTCAAGTCTGGGAGACCCCAGAACAGTAGCTGAATTTCTGAATTAATAGTCGAGCAATAGAACATACAGTTCCTAAATAAGACCTCACCTTCCCATAAATATGCCACACTTACTTGATCTGGCCTTCATGTGACTCCAGACTCTCAGCAAAGTGACTGCCCTCTGCATATTTAGGATTGGACAATAAATGCTGGCCTAAGCAGCAACACTGGTCTCCTGTGAATGAATTTTCGAAAACAAGGTAGTAAATGTTTTGTGCAGTGTATTCATATCCATGTGTTTGATACAGTTTTGCTTCATAGAGGACTCCTGCAGCAAGGCATTCATTCTTCCAAGAGGCTGGCCTATCAATAGTGAAAAGCCAGTGTCAAATAACTGAACTGCCTATGTTCCACATTAAGTTCAAAAGCTGTCTTATTGTCACAGGATAAACCTGGCCAGTTTGAATTTGGATAAATTTTTGTTTAACAACAGTTGAAATAGTTTTTGATTAGATGTTAAATATAGTATGAAAAAGCATAAACCATAATGTAGCTAATAATAGCCAAAATTTCTTAATTGGTATACATTCCTAGTTGGAAAGGGTGGTTTATTCATATGTTGGGTATGGGCAAGATCAGCATTTGTTGCCCATCCCCAATTCCTTGTGAACTATTTGGCTGTCTAAGCCATTTCAGGGGTAGTTGACAATCATGGTAGGTTTGGAGTTGAATTTGGCCAGGCTGAGTAAAGGCCACAAATTCTTTTCTCCAAATTGAACCAACCGGGATGTTTTAATACCAGCCGACAGTGGTTACATGGTCACTATTAGATAGCTTTTTCATTTTTGGTTTATTTTTGAAACAAATTACTAAAATACACCAATTTTCTCATTGTCAATGATGAACAGTTACCGATCTCAAGAAATCTGCAATGACGGCCTGCCATTAAATGTAATTCCCAACTGCGAAACAACGATTTGTATGCTGAGCCAGTGGAAGAGATATTAGGAAGGATAACTAAATAATTCATACGTTATATTTTAAGAATCATCTCCTTTCTTAAAGCACTTGACAACAGCCTTCTTTGATACCTACCTTCTTCAACCATCTCCTTTTAGCTAGGTGTTAATTCTTTCTTAGTTTGTTCTCAAATCCTTTCGGGCATTTTTTAGAATTTCTGAATGCTGTGTCCTCACACATATACCATGTGCTCTTGGATGAGGATTGTGTGGATTATAGCTAATGGTCAAAACAAAATGAGTATGTAATATGTCTTTTCTGTTGTTTTAGCTGAAAATTGTTCTGGTTATCGAACATGCAGTGACTGCTTGGAGCAGCCAGGATGTGGTTGGTGTACTGACCCCAGCAATACAGGCAAGGGACAGTGTATAGAAGGATCTTATCGAGGACCAGTGAAAATACCTGCAACAAATACTCCTTATGTACCAGTTTTGAATGTCAGCATGTGTCCAGCAGAAACCAAGTATAACTGGTCCTTTATCCAGTGTCCAGGTTAGTAAAACATCCTTCACACATGTAGTGATTGTAACAAGGTCAGCCAGGAGGTAGGCAGAGAAAGTGAGTTTCTTGATTGTGGCTGTTAATCTGGTCTCATCAGGGAGTCCTGGCTGACAGATAAGAACAGGAGTGTTAGGCATGCTGTATACTCTGAGAGCTGAATCAAGGTCAGGGATGCCATACATGTAAAGAAAATGTGACTTTGTGATAGATACTGGCCTGTTTGGAGTTATTTCAATAAATAACTAGCAAGTATTTCTTTACGTAAATTTTCTTTTGTATCAAATATACAAGATGCTTTGGGAGGTGAAATATTATATTGACTGGCATTTGTCATTTTGTATCTCTGGGTGTGAAACCATTTTGTTTTGTTTCCCTTAGCTTGTCAGTGTAATGGCCATTGCAAGTGTGTTAATGAAAGCATCTGTGAAAAATGTGGTGACTTAACAACTGGCAAACACTGTGAAACATGCATCTCTGGTTATTATGGAGATCCTACGAATGGAGGGAGTTGCCAATGTAAGTGTCAATGACAAGTTTTTCATTTCTGTCAATTTCCACATTTGCCAAAATGTTGACTCCTGGGGCATAGTTCCACAGGTGCGCCAGTCAGAGGGGAAGGTGCTGTAGGGCTGTTGGGAATGAAGGAAGTGTGGACCAGTGTGTCCCGGAGGGGCTGGTCCCTGTGGAAGGGAGGGGATGGGAATGTGTTTCTGGTGGTGGCATCTTGCTGGAGGTAACGGAAATGGCACCTGATCTTCTGAATGTGGTTGCTCGTGGGATGGTTGGTAAGGACAAGGGGAACCCTATCATTATTGTGGGAGGAAAGAGAAGGGGTGATGGCGGAAGTGCGGAAGGTGGGTTGAACCTGGTTGAGGGCCCTGTTGACCACAGAGCTGTGGAATCCTTGGTTTAGGAAGGAGGTGTATGTTTCACAGGCTCCCTTGCCGAAGTTGGTGTCATTTGAACGTATATGACGGAGAAAGAGGAACTCAAAGAATGGAATGGGGCCTTTACAGGAAGTGGCCGTGAGGATGTATAGGCCAGACAGCTGTGGGAGTCAGTGGGTTTGTAACGGATATTAGTGGCCATTCTATCCCGAGAAATGAAAACAGACATATCGAAGAAGTGAAGAGAGGAGTCTGAGATAGACCAGGTGAAAGTGAGGGCAGGGTGGAAATTGGAGGCAAAATTGATGAAGTTTTCCAATTCTTGACAAGAGAGGGAAACAGCACTGATGATATCATCAATGTATCGTAGAAAGAGTTGTGGGTGGGGGCTGGAAGAGGACTGGAACAGGGAATGTTCCGCATACCTCACGAAGAGACAGGCATAACTAGGGCCCATGTGGGTTCCCATGGCAATTCCTCTTCGCTGAGGAAAATGAGAAGAGTTAAAAGAGAAGGTGGTGAGGGCGGGCTCAGCCAAGCAAAGAAGGGTGGTGGTGGTGGGTGGGGATTGTTCATGTCTTTGCAGGAAGAAGCAGAGAACCTGAAGACCCTCACGGGAATAGATGTGTAAAGGGATTGCACATCCATAACACCACCTTCAGTGCCCATATGCCTCCAATTTTGGTGTCATCTTCAAACTCACGATCCGTACCTACTAAATTCACATCCACCTTCATTACATAAATGATGAAAAGCAATGGACCCAGAACCTATCCTTGTATGATCTAGATGTTTGTATGAAGGGGTCACTTTGAAGGTTAGTGGATGAAATAAAACTTAGGACAGTTGTAAACTGTGAGGAGTACATGTCGAACTTGAAAAGGACGTGAGTTGGTGGAATAGGATGGGTTGCATGTCAAGTTTGAGGTGATCCACCTCCATACAAGGATCATGGTGAGACTGTATAAAAAGGAGGTACAATTTTGAAGGGTATGTGAGAGGGATAAAGGGAACTGTAGATGCTGGAGAATCCGAGATAACAAAGTGTGGAGCTGGGTGAACAGAGCAGGCCAAGCAGCATCTTAACCCTGCTTGGCCTGCTGTGTTCATCCAGCTCCACACTTTGTTATCTTGGTATGTGAGAGGGAGAGACTGGGTATGTCTACGCAAGTGATTAAAGGTGGCAGGACAGTGAGAAAATTGATGATAAAGCATAGTGTTCTAAGCATAATAACTGAAGACATTGGATTATTCACACTGCAAAAACATCCAGTCTGGGTGATAAAAGTAACATGGGGATGTTTTTCCGAGCTGTCTGTTGTTGCCTCTTTCCACTGAAATCTCTCGTGCTAATTCTGTTCTCCCTAGCTTTTGCATGTGATTTAGGGTAATCTGTTACAGAGTCATCCTTTCAATGTCATACCTGTTCCTCTCAAAGAATATTTGGATAATATACTCCCAAAGCCAAACTGTAATGTTTTTGCTAAGGTTTTATGATGTTCCAACTTCTGTGGAATTGACTTTATTTAATATGTTGACATTGGCATAGTTTTAATCTGACCTTCACTTGATGACTAAAGTTTGGCATTTATTACAGTCTCTATCGTCCCAGAGGCACATACAGCTGCTCTCTGAGGAGAGAAATGACTGCGGGTGCTTTAACCTAAGGGCCAGGTGAGGAGAGAGGTTGAGGGAAGAGTTCTTCATGGTAACCTCAGCCATTTTGGGAAGGTAAAAGTCGTCCTAGTCCCAGAGGATTATAGAGAAATGACTGGTGGTGAGTTTAACCTGAGGGTCACCAGGTCTCTGGCGAAGGAAGAGGTAGAGAAGGTGGAACTTGCATGTTAACCTCAGCCAGCATGGGAAATGAACATGCCCTGTTGATACAACTGTATTATAAACTGGTCATCCAACCAACTGAGCTAACTGACTCCCTCTGAAGCGTCATCCCATGTTTGAAAATGATTAATCAATGGCCATTTCAATTAAATTCTTGAAACTGGAGATACTACTTTCTTCAACCAAGATATTCAGGATGATTAATAGATGATCATGCCCATCTGATTAGTGCGGTGAGGTAGCTCATTGTTATTTCATCTCTTCACATTTTGAATCAGTTCCGAATGGTCAAGAATCTCTTCTCTGAAAGGAGCATCGATGAGATGAACTGTGGTTTTCTCAAACTGGCTACCAGCCTAAAGTGGCCCACGAATCTACCCTTTACAATATTAAGTTGGTGTGAAAAATGGAACTGCTATACACTGATGCATAATGAGATTCTACGCTGAATTTAGGGTTGAGGACAAGTTCGAATGTGGTCTATTCTGGCCTCTTTCACATTGCTCAACTCTCTCTATATTCCAAATCACAGCTCAACTACTGTTGGAACTCTACTTCTGGCCCTCCTTACTTGAAAAGTCAACTATTCTGATGCACTGTTGACTGCTTTTGCTCAGTTTACTTTGAGTAAATTTTAAGCTCACTCAAAACACTCTCAGTTTTAACTCCTGGCCGGTCCTTTTGAGCTATCACCCATGTGCCTGCTGACTTAGATTTGCTGTTGGTTAAACCATTGTATTTACTTGAAAATTCTCACCCTTGTTTTCTCATCCCTTTGTGGCCTCCCCCTTACTTATCTCCTCCAGCCTACAAACCTCTGATATTTCTACATTCCTCAAATTCTGGCATCTTAGTCATTTGCAGTTATTATTTCTCCACTTGGCTGGCCTGCATTTACCAAGGCCCCAGGCTGTGGTAATCCTTCTGTAAACCTCTTTACCTCCCTACATCACTCTTCTACTTTAAAATACACATTAAGACCTATCTCCTTGCTGAAGCTTGTTCTTATCTGACCTAAGAGCTTCTCGTATGGATCACTGTTGTTCTTTAGGGTTAATGCTGCTGTGAAGTGGTAAGGGATATTTGATTACGTTAAAGGTGCTGTATACATGTAAGTTTTGCTTTGGTGCGATAGGGTTAGCAAGGTCCTAAAGGTCCTCTTGCAAATTAGCCTTTTTCCATCGCAGTTAAATGGTTGTTTCTGTACTTTTTCACTTAAGGCAGTTTTGATTCTGTTTATTATTTCCCGCAGCTTGCAAATGCAATGGACACGCAACCATCTGCAATACCAAGACGGGGAAATGTTTCTGCACGACAAAAGGAATCAAAGGCGACAAGTGTCAACTGTAAGTTACATTGAGTGCTTTTTATGTGTAGACTGCTTTTGGTGCAAGTTTATGGCTGCTGTAAAATTTCCAGATATTTCAGTTCCACCTTGTGACCATGACATTTTCAATTAATGAGCAAGCTGACACAATCAAATTGAGTGTTTGGAGAGTAATTTTAAAAACTCCTTAGAACAACAGATGCCTGTAGTATACGAGATACAGAAAATACAAGAGGGTGTTATTCAATTAATTTCTTTCTCTTATGTAAGTACTTGGTTACTTTATTTAATCTTCTCATCCCAACATTGTTTTAAACTGTGCTTTATGTTAAGACCCTATTCTGATGGAGCAATATCAGCAGAACAATCCAAGATTGAATGTAATGTCCAAAGTTGAAGATTTTTAACAAAAGTCTTTTATAGTCGGTGTAAAAGTAGTGAATTATTTCCTTAACTGTCTGCATGGATATACTGTAGAGTATATGTTATGAGGAAAGAAACTCGATGAGCATCCTCCCACATATCTGCATAATCTCTAGCATTAGTTGTTAAAAATCATTTTGTGGGATGTGGGTGTCACTGGCTGGCCTAGTTCCCTTTGAGAAGATGGTGGTAAGCTGTCTTCTTGAACTGCTGCAGTCTACCTGCTGTGAGTTGACCGACAGTGCCATGAGGGAGGGAATTCCAGGATATTGAGCCGGCAACAGTGAAGTAACAACGATTATATTTCCAAGTCAGGATGGTGAGTGGCAGGGATGGGAACTTGACTGTGGCGGTGTTCTCATATATTTGCTGCCCTTGACTTTCTAGATGGAAGTGGTCGTGGGTTTGGAAGGTACTGTCTGAGGAGCTTTGGTGAATTTCTGCAGTACATACTGCTGCTACTGAGCGTCGGTGGTGGAAGGAGTGAATGTTTGTAGATGTAGTGCCAGTCAAGGTAGCTGCTTTGTTCTGGATGCCGTCAAGCTTCTTGAGTGTTGTGGGGGCTGTACTTATTCCAGGCAAATGGGAAGTATCACTTCACACTCCTGACTTGTGCTTTTGAGCAGTTAAGAAATGAGTTGTTTGCTACAGTATTCCTTGTCTCTGACCTACTCTTGTAACCACTGTGTTTATGTAGTGAGTCCAGTTGAGCTGCTGATCAGTGATCACTCTTAGGGTGTTGATTCTGGGGGATTTAGAGATGGTAATACTAATGAATGTCAAGGGGCGGCGGTTAGATTGTCTTGTATTTGTGATGGTCATAGCCTGGCATTTGTGTGGCGTGAAAGTTCCATGCCACTTGTCAGCTCAAACCTGGATATTGTCCAGATCACGTTGCATTTGGACGCAGTCACAAATGGTGCTGAACATTGTACAACCATCACCAAGCATCCAAGCTTCTGACATGATGGAGAGAAGGTCATTGATGCAGCAGCTGAAGATGGTTGGGCCAAGGATACTATCCTAAGGAACTCCTGCAGAGATGCCCTGGAGATGAGATGGCTGGACTCCAACAACCATGACCGTCTTCCTGTGTGTCAGGTATGACTCAAACCACTGGAGCGTTTGCCCCCTGATACCCATCGATTCTAGTTTTGTTTGGCTGCTTGATGCCACTCTTGGCCAAATGCAGTCTGGATGTTAAGGTCTGTCACTGTCACTTCATGTGTGGAATTCAGCTCTTTTGTCCATATTTGAACCAAGTCTGTAATGAGATCAGGAGCTGAATGGCCCTGGCGGAACCCAAACTGGTCATCGCCGAGCAGGTGCTGCTTGATAGCACTAATGATGACATCTTCCATCACTTTTCTGATTGAGAGTAGGCTGATGGATAATTGGCCGGGTTGGATTTGTCCTGCTTTTTATGAACAGGACATTTGGGCAATTTTCCACATTGTTGGGGAGATACCAGTGTTGTAACTGTATGGGAAGAGCTTGGCTCGGGCAGTGTGTTCTGGAGGACAGGTCTTCAGTACTATTGCCGGAATGTTGTCAGAGCCCGTAGCCTTTGCAGTATCCAGTGTGTCTCCAATCGTTTCTTGATATCACGTGGAGTGAATGGCATTGGCTGAAGACTGGTATCTGTAATGCTGGGGACCTCAAGATGAAGCTGAGATGCGTCATCCATTTGGCCATTGTGTCTGAAGATTGCTGTGAATGCTTCAGTCTAATTTGGCTCTGATGTGCTGAGCACTTCCATCAAGGATGGGGGTATTTGTGGAGCCTCGTACTGCAGTGAGCTGTTTTATCGTCCATCAACATTTCGACTGAATGAGCCAGGATTGCAGAGCTTGGATCTGATTCCAGCTATGCCTGCTTCTATCAGTTATATCGAACAGCCCTCTTCAGTACGTACATTGGTACTGTTCCCCATTTCTTCTGTTGCTCCGTCAATTGCTGCATCCTGCACCCAGGCTGAACTGGAGCAGTTCATCAAGTTCTCCAGTAAATCCATCCTGCCCTCAAGTTCACTTGGTCTAACACCCCTCCCCCTTTCTTGACCCCTCCATTTCAATTTCTGGTGACAGTTTATACACCAACATAACTACCTCGATCACATCACCTCACACCCTGTATCCTGCGTAAACTCCATCCCGTTTTCTCAATTCCGCTGTCTCTGTCGTGTTTGCTGTGATGAGATGTTCCATTCCCAAGCATTCCAGATGTCACCTGAGTTCAAACAATGTTCTTTTCCCCTGTCCTGTCGTCCAGACAGCCCTTCGCCGCACCTTCTCTCCACCCCAAACCCCTTATCCTTACTTTCCACCCCACCAGCCTCCGCATCCAACGAATCATCCTCAAATGCTTCTGCCAACTCCACTCCCCACCCCTCTCTG
Source organism: Stegostoma tigrinum (assembly GCF_030684315.1). Taxonomy (NCBI): domain Eukaryota; kingdom Metazoa; phylum Chordata; class Chondrichthyes; order Orectolobiformes; family Stegostomatidae; genus Stegostoma; species Stegostoma tigrinum. The sequence continues at coordinate 177,674,502 of NC_081354.1, read as the reverse complement.
CCTTCCACAAGGGCTATTCCCTTTGCCACTCCTTAATTCATGTTACATTCTCCACCAACCGCTCCACCCCCACCGTACTTCCCCCGTAACCATGAAAGCTGCACCACCTGCCCACACACCAACCCCCCTTGCCTCCATTCAGGGCCCTAAATAGTCCTTCCAGCTGAGGGGATTTTACCTGCTTCTCCAAACTGGTGTCCTCCATCTGACACCCCTGACGTGGTCTTCTCTACATCGGTAAGACCAAACATAGACTAGGTGACCATTTTGCGACGCATCTTTGCCAGGCCCATAATGGCCAGCCTAACCTCCCAGTCACTGCCCATTGCACCACCCATCTTCCGTCTCCTCCCCACCCCACCACCATCACCAAAAAAAACTCCTCCTCTGACATGTCCATTCTCGATGACCTCAAGTATCACAGTGGATGAGATTGCAAATTTCAGGAGCAACACTGCATATTCTGCCTGGGCACCCTATATCCCGGAGGACTTAACATGGAGTTCGTCTAATTTCAAATAACCTTCCCACCCATCCCCTGGCTCCCTTTCCAACCCCACCTACTCCCTTCCATTCTACCTGCTGACCCTCCCTCCCAGCTACCAACTGGATTCGTGCCTCCCATCGACCTTCCAGGTCGTACCTCCTACTAGTGTTGACTTATCACCACCATTCTGTTACTCTCCCCTCCCTTTCATCTGCAGCTCCTCCTTACCCCACATCCTGAAGAACAGTAATACCTGAAACGTTGACTTTTCTTTTCCTCTGGATGCTACTTGGCTTGCTGTGTTCTTCCAGCCTCCTGTTTGTCGACCTTAGATCTGATCTGTTGGTTGTGGAATGGCTAAGTTTTGTCACTTGCTGCTTGTGCTTTTTGGCATGCATTCGGTCTTGTTTGGTGACCTGACCAGGTTGATACTTTGTCTTCGGGTATGCCTGGTATGACTGGCACATCTTTCTGCTCTCCCAATTGAACCAGGGTTGATCCCTTGGCCTGATGCCAAGTGTTGAGTGGGGGGGGGGGGGGTGTGGGGTGTGTGTATGTCGAGCCATGAGGTTACAGATTGTGCTAGAGTACAATTCTGCTGTTGATGGCCCACAGCATCTCATGGATGCTTAATCTTCAGTTGTGACATCTGCTCCAAGCCTGTCCCTTTTAGCACGGTGATAGTGCCACACAACACAATGCAGGTTATTTTCAAAGTGAAGGTGGAACTTCTTTTAAATTAAATTCAAATTCCATCATCTGCCATGGTGGGATTCGAACCTGTGTCCCCAGAACCTTACCCGGGTCACTGGTTTAGTCATCTAATAGTACCAAGAAGCCATCACCTTCCCTCTTAATATTTTAACTTTGCCTTCGCTTATCTGCTGCTGTGAAACCCTTATCCATTTCTCTGCTGGAATTGCTCAGGAAATTGATACAACCATGCTCAATTCCTCTGCATCTACAGCTGTTTGAAAAGGCACCTTAAAGCTGCAGGCAAGGCAAATGCAGTGTTAGCATTGATTTCGAGAGGGCTAGAATGCAAGAGCATGGATTTACTGCTGAGGCTGAATAAGCCTCTGGTCAGACTGGAATTGGAATGTTGTCAGTGGTTTTGGGCCCTATATCTAAGGAAAATTGTGTTGGTCTTCTAGGGGGTCCAGAGGAGGGTTACAAAAATTCTCCTTAGGATGAAAGGCCTTGTCATATGAGAAGCAGTTGAGGACTCTGGATCTGCATTTGGAGTTTAGAAAGATATGGAGAGGGGTCTGATTGGAACTTGGGGAGCACGGGGAGACTTGGATAGAGGGGACGTGAAAAAGATGTTTCCTCCAGTAGAGGGACTAGAATCCAAGAACACATGCAGAGTGAAGGATGACCCTTCAGAAGTGAGATGAGGAATTATTTTCAGCCAGAGGCTGGTGGTTCTGTGGAAGTCGTTGCCACAAAAAGTTGTGACAGCCAAATCACTACTAAAGACAGAATAAATGAGTTCCTGATTAATAAGGGGATCAAGGGTTATGGGGAGAAGGCAAGAGAATTGGTTGAGAAACATTATCAACCGAGATCGAATGATGGAGCAGACATGTAAATCTGCTTCTATCACTTTTGGGTTCCCACTCTCATTAACTTGATCATTATGATGATTAAAAGCTTTCTGTAAATCTTCAGTTATTAATTATTGAACTGAACCCTAGAGTCACAAATTGCACTGCAACTTTGACAACCCGTCCCACCTAGCTGATCTGACCTGACACACAAGTGATGGATCACACTTCCCCTGACCTCCCTAAGGACTCATTGATTTACTTGGTACTTAGGTTGTCCGATGGGTGAGTAGCTATCAGTCAGCCTATGCCCCTCACCAGTGTGGCACCGTACCCCAATGTCACCTGACGTCTTTCTCTCTTCCCCATCCAACCCCCCACCCATGCACACTGCGCCCACCCACCCCCCCCCCCCCCCACCCCCACCCATCCACCTACCCAACACCCTACGTCCTCACCAACTGCCACTTCTTCCATTTCACTTTTATCTTTCTTCTGTCATTGTCAAAGAAGCTTTGAGGTCTTCAACCTCTGAAGTGTGCAAGTAATTGTTTAAAAGGAAAAGCACATGTTTTGACCTGTAGCTCTACTCTTGCACTGAGTGGATTTCTCCCTGGTTTCCACCATGGGGTGCTTTTGTGAAAGACCATACTTGGAATCTTGGATGGAGAAATCACTAATAGTCATACGGCTAATTGTAATGAGGATTATAATTTGTGAACTTTAAATTCTAATCAGATTCAGAATATCAATTTTAATTGTACAACAAGCTGATCCCTGGAATAGAGTGTGAGACTGGATGAACACAGCAGGCCAAGCAGCATCTCAGGAGCACAAAAGCTGACGTTTCGGGCCTGGACCCTTCATCAGAGGGGTCTAGGCCCGAAACGTCAGCTTTTGTGCTCCTGAGATGCTGCTTGGCCTGCTGTGTTCATCCAGCCTCACATTTTATTATCTTGGAATTCTCCAGCATCTGCAGTTCCCATTATCCCTGGAATAGAGTGATTGTGTTATGATCAAAGGCTTAAACAACTTAGGACTCTTGAGGTTGTTTGGCTCGCCAAGTTGGTTTGTTGTTCTGCAGGTGTTTCGTTACCGTGCTGGGTAACATCATCAGTACAGCCTCAGATGAAGCGTCGGTGTGTTTTCCCGCCTGGTTTTTAAACTCTGGGGTCCGTTGAGCTGGATTGCCTCACTTCTGGTTTTCCTTCGCAGTGGAGTGTATATGAGGTAGAGTTCTATGTGTTTATTAATGGCTTTCCTCGTGGAGTGCCAGGCTTCTGGGAATTCCTGTTCCTGTCTCTGCTCAGCTTGTCCCAGGATTTTGGGACAACACCAAACTTCATTGAAACGTATTGGGTTCTTAAGGGACTTGGCAGGGTGAAAGCTGAGAGATTGTGCCCACTTCCATGAGGGGAGACAGTCTCAGAATAAAGGGGTACTAATTTAAGTCTGAGATGAGAAGCATTTCTTTACTGAGAGGGTACAGAGTCTTTGGAACTCCTTGTCACTGAAAACTGTGAAGGCAGAGGTCCTTGTGTATGTTTGTGGCTGAGATATATTCTTTCTCAGTAGGAGAATAAAGGGATATGGGAAAAGGCAAGAAAGTGGACTTGAGGAATGTCTGATCAGCCATGATCGTATTGAATGGCAGAGCAGGTTCGAGTGGCAAAATGGCCTAATCCTGTTTCTATTTCTTAGTCTTAATGTTTTCTTCATCCCTCCCCCTCCCCCTTCAAACCTGGAGGATGGCTACATAGACATACTCTGTAAGAAATTTCTCTGCTGTTGCACGGCTTGAAGCTTCAGAATAGCATTTTGGAAATTGGTGTGTTAAAATTAAAAACACTTCAGTGGCTTAAAAAAATGCATTCTGAGCTCAGAAGGATAATTCTTATCTGTATTTTTGCACTTGTAGAACATCTCAATTTGAGCCCATGTTAAATATGATTTTTGACCCTACCTGAGAGGTATTCTGGAGTCTTGGGATGTTGTGCAAGGATTCCAAATTGTTCTGTTCTCAACTCCTATTTCCTGCATTTGTGTCTGCTTCATGCTTGAAGTTTGACCTAAATGTATCGTGTGAAGCCTGATGCAAGTGATCATTTTTAACTTTAATTTTGAAGAATTATTATTTTTATTGGTATTGAATTTTCTTCCCTTCACTTTGCAGGCAGTGTATGCCAGATCATAACTCACTGCATCAAAAACAAGTATCATTTCCCTTGATAACAAAGTGTGGAGCTGGATGAACACAGCAGGCCAAGCAGCTTTCCTGCTCCTCTGATGCTGCCTGACCTGCTGTGTTCATTCAGCTCCACGCCGCCTTAACTAATAAAATCAGCGCAACGTTTGGTAAAGCAGAGAACATAAACTCAAATTTTGTAATAGTGCTAGATCTGAACCTTGAAGCCCTGGTAATGTTTGAGGAACCTGTGCTGCATTTTTTCCAAGACAATTAATTCCTTTTAAGATACAATGCCCGGATGCGTAACCAGTTATCCACAGCTGATCTTAACAGGACTTCATGTACCTGTAGCGAAGTTTCTTCGTTTCATGTTCTAGCCACTACACGTAGGTATGCTATTTGAATTGTGAAATGTTTTCCATGCATGAGCTTTATTTACTGAAAATGCACAGCCAAATAAATGGGAGCAAACGTATAATTATGTTTATTAATCTGTGGTTAAATTTGCTTCTAGATGTGATGTTGAAACACGATACCAGGGTAACCCACTGAAAGGAACCTGTTACTGTAAGTCAAATGCACTTTAAGTGATGAGAAATGAAAATGACTCAAATTGAATCACTTGTCCAAACCTGTATTCGTGGAAAATTGTCCACAACTAGACATATCCCTGTTCTGTTATTTATAGCCTTAGTTATCTCTGGAACATTTTAACTGAACAACTATCGATCTATGAACCAAGACCTGTGCCAGTATCATGATTTAAGAAATTGGTGAGGCCCGGGGCTGATCGTTGTGTTGAATAGAACTAGTACTTTTCTCCCTCCATTGTAGGAAAGCTACTCTTCAAAAATGAATTGTTTTTACTGCATGTTAGTTTTCAGAGTGTTATTAATAGATAAACTAAGTGCGCAAAAAGTATAATGTGTATGGAGTATAATGTCGGAAAATGTGAAATTCATTTTGGAATGGAAAAGAAAAGAATGTTATTTCAATGGGGCGGGGGGGGGAAACTGCAGAAAGCTGAAACACAAAGGCACTTGGGAGATAGTAAGTTCTGAAAGGATGCTGCCCCACATGGGGAGGTCTCGGACCAGTGAGCGTAGTCTCAGAATAAAGGAAAGCCAATTTAAGAATGAGATGAGAAATTTCTTCTCTCAGGGTTGAGAGTCTTTGGAACTCCTTGCCACGGAGAGCAGTGGGGGCAGAGTACTTGTGTAAACCCATGCAAGATGGTGGCAGAGTAGGACTCACCAGCGAGAGCCCCTCTGTTCCGCGTATTCTTTTTATCTTCTTTTCCCTTCCTTGTTTCTCTTTTCTGCAGGTTTTTTTCTTTCAAACTTTTAACTTGTTAAAAATTCTCCCAGAGAGAATGGGGGAGGCAAGTCTCGGACAACAGGCCATTGCTGGCGCGTCCCTGACCAGGCTGGCACAGGAGGCGGGTCTTGGAGGCAAACCTGAGACATGGCAGGCATGAGTGGTGGGTCTCGGACCGTAGGCTGGCACGCGAGACAAATCCTGGGGATGTGCCCAGACCAGTGGCCAGTGTGGGGAGGCGAGCCCCAGACTAGAGGCCATTGTGGTGTGGTGATGAGCGTCCCAGACTGGATGTTGCCGTGGACTGGAAGCGAAGCCTTGTGTTTTGAAACCCAGTGTGGTCTGGTGGAGAGGTGCTAGCACAGATTTGGTGAAAAAGACTGTAATTTGAGTATTTTTTATTCTTAGACTACACTTGTATTTATTATTATTTCAATTCTGCAACAAATAGTTAAGTCTGTGCCGAAGTAGCCTGTACCTAAGATGGCGCCATAAGCAGCGACATGGTAAACTTTTCACTGCACTCATTTGTGTTTTTGCTCATGAAAATAAAGCCAGTTCTAATTCTAGTCCTTATTTTAAGCCTGACAGCGATTCTTAATCAATACGGAAATCTTTTATGACAGGAAAAGGCAGGAATGTGAAAGTGAGGGATGTCGGATCAGCCATGACCTTATTGAGTGGCAGAGCAGGCTTGCAGGGCCGAGTGACTGACTTCTGTTCCTATTTCTTCAGGCCTTCAGGCCATTTAACATGATTAAACTTCCTGAACAAAATTTTTAAAAGTTGTAGCGTATGGATTTTTGGATGTATTTTTTTGGTTAGTGATCAGTTTATTTTAAAAATGTGAGGAAAGCAATTGTGTTCTTTGTTTAATAAACAAAGAATCCTAGGTTGTGTAAATAGTGGCCCAGAATGCCAAAACACAGATAACACCAATTCAATTTTATACAAAGGCCGACTACCTTGTCGGAATAGCAACAATAGATTCCAGACAATAATCTCTTGAGCTTGCTCTGACGTTCAAAAGTACCATTGCCGGTCTGGTCTTCGCCTCAACTCCACGTTCCCCATAAACCTTGACCCCCTCTCAACTCAATGTCAGTCTTCAATATCTTCACTGATTCAGCCTTAACAGTTCCCTGGAACATAGAATTCCAAAGATTCATGACCCTGTGGAAGCAATTCATTCTCTTATCTGTTTAAAGCGACTAAACCCTTACTTTGTAGTTATGATCCCAAGCTCGAGATTCTCTGATCTAGAGAACATTAATTCAGATTTTACACTCAGAGATTGAAACTTGTGGAGCCATTGTTTTCAAACCTTCTTGAGAGGGGTGGAATGATGGCTCAGGAGTGGCACGGTAGCTCACTGGTTAGCACAACTGCCTCACTGCCAGGAACCTTCCTGTCTGGAGTTTGCATATTCTCCCAGTGTCTGTGTGCATTTCCTATGGGTGCTCCAGTTTCCTCCCACAGTACAAAAATGTGCAGGCTGGGTAAATTGGCCATACTAAATTGCCCATTGTGTCCAGGGATGTGCAAGCCAGGTGGATTAGCCATGGGAAATGCAGGGTTACATGGATAGTGTAGGGGGATGAGCCTGGGTGGGATGCTCTTCAGAGGGCCTTCTCCCACTCTGAAGGGATTCTATTATTCTATAATTTGAAAAAAATCAGGCATGTTGGCAGAGGGTTAGAGAATTGTCGATGTTACAGTATTAATTGGTATCAAAGAATCTTAATGGTAATTTGACCCAATTGATGATGATCTTTCAAATTCCAGTTAATTAAGGAAAATTTGTTGTAATAAGTGATTGGTGTCATTTGATGAAGTGATATAAGCTTGATAAGGAATGTTGTGATGGGGTGTATGTGGTCTTCTAGAGTGCATTAACACAGCGCGTCACAATAAAACTCATCGAATAAAAGGGAAAGTAGCAATGTGGGTATGAATTTAATAGAGTGACAGGGTAAGAGTTTAGAGTGGAGTTTACCATGATTTGATGTTAATGACACTCTTCCTGATGCATATTCAGACCTGAATATGAGATCCTAGGACTGTGGAGTTCACTTAATACTGTACATTAAGATCACAGCTAATCTGGTTGCCTTCTCAGCTCTACTGATGGAACCTCATGATCCTTGTATGTCAAAAATCTATTTCACTTTCCCTTGAATAAATTTTATCATCCATAAGACATAGGAGCAGAAATTAGGCTATTTGGCCCAGCGAGTCTGCTCTGCCATTCAATCATGGCAGTTAAGTACCTCAACCCCATTCTCCCGCTTGATCCCAGTAATCCTTGATAATCGATAATCAAGAACCTATCTATCTCAATCTTAAATATGCTCAATGACCTGGCCTTCACAGCCTTCTGTGGCAGTCAGTTCCATAGATTCACCACTGTCTGGCTGAAGAGGGCTTCTCCTTGTCTCTCTTCTGAAAGGTCTTCCCTTTACTCTAAGCCTGTGCCCTCAGGTCCTTCTCTCTTTCTTACCAATGGAAACATCTTCGTAACATCCACTCGGTCCAGGCCATTCAGTATTCTGTAAGCTTCAACTAGATCCTCCCACATCCTTTTAAACTCCAATGGGTATAGTCCCAGAGTCCTCAAACAATCCTCTTATGTTAAGCTTTCCATTCCTGGGACCGTTCTTGTGAACCTTATCTGAACCCACTCCAGGGCCAGTACATCCTCCCTCTTATATGGAGGCCAAAACTACACACAATGCTCCAAATGTGGCCTGACCGGAGCCTTATAAAGCCTCAGTAGTACATCCCTGCTTTTGTATTCAAGTCCTGTCAAAATAAATGCCAACATTGCATTTGCCTTCCTGACTACTGACTCAATGTGCAAGTTTACCTTGAGAAAATCCTGGACTAGAACTCCAAGTCTTTTTGCACTTAAGACTTGTGAGTTTTCTCCCCATTTAGAAAATAGCCCATGCTTTTATTCTTACCAAAGCGTATGACCTCACACTTCCCATGTTGTACTGTATCTGTCACTTCTTTGCCTACTCTCCTAACCTGTTCAAATCCTTCTGCAGCCGTCTTGCTCCTGCACCTATCCTTGTATCATCTGCAAAATTAGCCAGAATGCCCACAGTGCCTTCATCTAGATCATTAAGGTATAAAGTGGAAAGTTGTGGTCCCTACACTGTCCCTTGTGGAACACTGCAGCACCACTTGTCACCGGCTACCATCCTGAGAAAGAGCCTTTTATCCCCACTCTCTGCTTTCTGCCAGACAGCCAGTCTTCTATCCGTGCTAGCACCTTGCATCTAACACCATGGGCCCTTATCTTACTCAGCAGTCTCCTGTGCGGCACCTTGTCAAAGACCCCTTGAAATCCAGGTAGAAAACATCCATTGGCTGTCCTTGGTCAACCCTGCTTGTTACTTCCTCAAAGAATTCTAGTAGATTTGTCAGGCATGACCTCCCCTTGATGAAACCATGCTGACTTTGCCCTACTTTATCATACACTTCCAAATATTCAGAAATCTCATCCCTTACAACGGACTCAGATCTTACCCACGACTGAGGTTCGGCTAATCGGCCTGTAAATTTTGGTCTTTTGCCTTGCTCCCTTTTTTAAAACAGTGGTGTCACATTAACGATTTTCCAGCCCTCTGGGACCCTCCCTGACTCTAGTGGTGACCTTCCAGAAATCACTAATGCTTCCATTTATCACTCAAGCTATTTCTTTGAGCTATCATCCAGTTTCTCTAGTCTGTCATGAGGGACATAGAATACAAAAGGAAGAAAGTTAAACCTGTACAAAACACTGATATCACCTCACTGGAGTACTGTGTTCAGTTCTCAGCACCTCACATGAGGAAAGAAATGAAGGCATTAGAGTACAGAAAAGATTCATGAGGATGGTTCTGAGGAGGTAGAACTTAAGTTATGTAGATTGAACAAGTTAGAGGTCTCTTCATTAGAGAAATAAAGTTAAGAGCAGATTCTATTGTGGTATTCAAAATCATAACGGATCCTGACAAAATTGGCAAGGAGAAAGTGTTCCCATTGGCAGAAGGTTTGAGAACCAGACGCAACCAGTTGAAAAACTTAATTACACAATGAATGATTCAGGTCTAGATGACGTTGAGAGTACGGTAGAAAGGGATACAACTGAGTTATTCCAGAGAAAATTGGATTATTACCTGCACAGGAGGAATGTTTAGTCCGACGGGGAGAAGATGGGAGAATTATAATAGGTTATTTGTTCATTTAGAGAGTCAATACAAATTTGGCGTGCAAATTGGCCGGCGCAACATCGAGGGCCGGAGGGCCTGTTCTGCGCTGTACTGTTCTATGTTCTAATGACGACCTGTTGTTCTGTGGTTCTTTGTCAATATGGTGCGCTATTCCTTTGTTTGAACTTTATTTCCCTTCACTTGAATTCCAATTTTTAAAGATGTATTTGATGTTTGACTTCAGATACTATTGGTTGGAAGTAACTGTTATGAGTTTTATAGCTTCTTTGAAGGCAACATGAACTCAGCATTGCCGCTGCTACATGGCTGTAAGCAAATCGTGGTATGGAGCCAATCTTGTGTCTGGGGCTAGAAGCCTGAGATTTGAGTATTTGATTAACAACTAGTGATGCATGTTCATTTGTTTCTGTGGAAGCTCAGACTGAGATGTGGTGTGGTGGAACTGAGCCTGCAGTGTTGATCTACCAAAAGCACAACTGGTGGTGTTTGTGCAATTTGTGCCCGTTGCTTCTCATCTTTGATAAAGATGTTAGAGGATCACCACCTTGTTGGTGTGTAGTTATTCAATTCTTCCTTTTATGAGATGTTCGTTATTATCTGACCCTTGTGAGGCTGCTATGTTTTAATGGATTTATAACGGGAGCTGAACGTTGTAATCATCAGCAAGTAGTCCCATCTCTGATGTGATGGAGGTAGGTATGACCTAGCTGAAGATTGTTGGACTTGAGATGTTGCTTTGAGGAACTGGTAAAGCTGAGGCTGGGATGATTGGTTTTCAAGAACCACAACTGCTTTACAATTCAACCACTGAATCATGATTTTCATTGACTTCAGTTTTATTATCTTGCGAATGTTGCCATGATGTTAAGGGCAGTCACGGTCACCTCCTCATCTCTGTTCTTGAATCCACGTTTGAATCCAAACACACAGCTTTCAAGTCTGTCTGAAGTTGAGGTTCCGGCAGAACCTAAGCTGAGAATTGTTGAACAGTGCAATGCAATCTAAGGACTTTAAACAATTTGTGGCATTTTGCTGATGATTGGGAGAATGCTGTTTGCTTTTGGTCGTCAGGACAAATTTAGAACAATTTTACACATTGCTCGGTGAATGCCAGTGTTGCAACTGTACTGGAGTTGCTGAGAGGCCCAGCAGGTTGAAGTACAGCTTTTCAACAACACAGTTAAAATTTTGTGATGGTGGCCTTTGTGTTCAGTGCAGTCAACCATTTCTCAAAGTCATGTAGAGTTAATTGAAGACTGACATTTTGTGATAAAAGGACTCTCAGAAGAAGTCAGAGAAAAGCTACTCAATTGACACTTCTGATTAAAAATAATAATGAATGCTTCAGCTTTTTGCCTTTCCTGATCTGTTGGTATCCACCCTTGTTTCAGATTGGACTGTTGATGGAGCTTTTGGCTCCTGTCAGTTATTTATTTTTCTGTCTACCTATGACTGGGGTTGTCAAAACTTTGAATTGTCTGTTCATCCTCAGATCTATCACATGCTACTTGTACAAAAAAGTTTTAGAATGCTTCTGGTTATATGTTAGAACTTAATCAATTTGCAGCTGCTCTTAAGCTAATGCTGGTGCTTTTCTCACATGCTGTTCTGCATATTTCATTGAAGTAGAATGAGTCATCTGGAACAAGAGATTTATTTCAGATGGTGGTGTATAGTTTGCTAAGACTCCATGTTAGAGCATGGATGCTAAGTTTTGAATTGGTAGATTTGTTTCTAAATCCACTTAGGACTGTTAGGGTGTGTTCAACGTGAAGATGGGCTATGATCCCGAGGGCAATAGTAAAGTAGTCACATCTGCCGCTGCAGTTCATGGATATGCAATAGATATGAAACAGCCTTTGGAATAACAAGTTTTGTTTTTTATTTTAATGTTTAAATTATTTTGACTCTGAGACGAGCTTCTTACCACAGCTGTGTTGTAAATAGACCATCACTTTTCGTCCCTCTAACATTGCTTGACTCAACTGATCTGCTGAAATCCTGAACTGTACCATAGCTAATTCTAGACTTGGTTATTCCAATGAACTCTGGCCAGTCCTTTCCCATCTATAAAGTTGAGAGCAGACTTTACTCTCTGCCTTTGCTCCAAATAGTATGAAGACTTGTTCACCCATCGCTCTTGTGCTCAGTCGCCTTCATTGGTTTCTATTTCAACAATGCTTCCATTTTGTTATTCTTAAATGTCCTTTTGAGTATAAGATGTCACACTTTGACAAAATGAATTCTTTTCAGTAAAACTGTATCCGGATTCTTCCACCATCTTGCACCTTCCCCTTGCTATTTCTGTAATCACCCCGAGCCTACAATCCTCGGGTATCTTTGCTTCACTTCTGACCTCTGGAGCATCCCAACTGAAATCCCTCCACAGCTGACAGCTGAGCCTTCTCAATGCCTAAGCTCAAGATTCCCCACACACACAGGCACACACCTCACTTCCTGTCATTTCCTCTTAAAGGTGCTCCTCAAAATCTATCTCCTTGGTCATCTTTCTTTGTTATCGTTTGTGAATTGATGTCAGATTTTGTTTTCTTATTCTACTGTGATGCGTCTTTGGATGTTTTACACTTAAGTTTGCTAACTTTTATTTTACTGTCTGTTTTGACTTATTATTTTCTAAGTAACTTCAATTTAAAATGATTGGAAAGAAAGCCTTGAGGAATTTTTCAGCAAACAAAGTATTGATAAAGATAGGATATTTGAGTTGAATACTTGTGATACTAACTGTTGTGGTCTAGTATTTCAGCTCATTATTTTCATATCTTTCACAGATACTCTACTGATTGACTACCAGTTCACATTCAGCCTCTCTCAAGAGGATGACCGTTACTACACTGCCATCAACTTTGTAGCCACTCCTGAGGAAGTAAGTACTACCAGGCACTGAATTTTTGGTTAGGATTTTCAACTGGTTCAGGCCTCTATTAGAAGTGAGCTTGTGCCTTTTGCCTGTTTCTTAGGGACAAATCTACAGGCTACAAGTTCATAGATGGCATTAGTAGCTATTAATTTGACAAACATCTTCAGATGTTCTGTCAGGATGGCGACAGATGCGGAGCTGGAAACAAGTACAGGCTTCCCAGGCAAACCTGGGAACTTGAGTGTTCTGAATGGGCTTCTGTGTTAATAGCTTGGCTGGTTTACATGTTTTGCAGCCTTCAGTTATGCTTAGTGATTAAACTTGAGAAGTTCTGTATTTCTAGCTTAAGTGTATTATGATGATTGCGCCTACACATGATTCTGTTGTTGCCTTTTGTGTAAATGACCTAACTCTTGGTTTTTAAAAGGTGTCTAGCTTCTTGATATGCGTCAATATGTTACCCAGACCCAGAGTTTCGCAGTCATCAATATTGCTTATTGTTCTTTCCACTCGATTTAAAAGTTAGTTATTAATAGTCAGGAAACTTCTTTTGTAACATTTTACACATTTTCTTTCAGCAAAACAGAGACTTGGACATGTTTATTAATGCGTCAAAGAATTTCAACCTCAACATAACGTGGTCTAGTAGCTTTTTAGGTAAGATTAATGCAAATAATCATTCAAATGAATGAAGGAAAAGAGATTTCATATCTCATATCGCTGCAGAAAGTAGGAACAATAATTTCATTGAGCGAGTTCAGCCCTTGCACTAATGTGGCTCTATATTCTACATCCTCCACTCTTGCCTCTTAAGTGAGGGAGGAAAATAGTAATTTCCTTTCTTTAAACTATCCAGTGGTAAGGCAGTGCCTCTTGCAGTTCACTGGTAGTGTTCCTACCTCTGCATGTGGAGGCCTGGATGATGGTCCCACCTGCTCCAGGGTTTGTAATCACATCTTTAACAGTTCTGAACCAGTTGATGTAGAAATGAACAGGGCAGGGATTCCTTTCCCTCAATGACACGTGAATCACAGGGGCCTTTATATCATTCCAGTAGTTCATGATTGTCGTTCGTGATATAATTGAATGTGGTGAAAACATCCAAGAAGCTTGGCACCAACCAGGGCAAAGCAGCCTGCTTGATTGGCACCACATCCATAGAACATAGAACAGTACAGCGCAGAACAGGTCCTTCAACCCTCGATGTTGCACCGACCTGTGAACTAATCTAAGCCCACCCCCCTACACTATCCTATCATCATCCATATGCTTGTCCACGAACTGTTTAAATGGCCCTAATATGGCAGAGTTAACTACATTGGCCGGCAGGGCATTCCATGCCCGAACCACTCTCTTAAGCTAAGAACCTGCCTCTGACATCTGTCTTAAATCTATCACCCTGCAATTTTCAGCCATGCCCCCTCGTACAAGCTGACGTCATCGTCCAAGGAGAAAGACTCTCACTGTCCACCCTATACAATCCATAAGTATCCACTCCCTCCACCTTAGTAGCAGCAGTGTGTGCTTTCTATAAGATGCACTGCAAAAATTCACCAAGGCTTCTTTAAACAGCACCTTCAAAACCCGTGACCACTTCCATCCAGAAGGACAAGGGCAGCTGATAAATGGGAGCACCACCACCTGCAAGTTCCCCTCCCTGCCATTCCTCATCCTGGCTTGGAAATACATTTCCAAGGCCATTGTGAGTCTACCTGCAGCACATGGACGGCACGAGTTGAAGATGACAGCTGTAGGGTAGTTAGGGTCAGGCAATAAATGCTGGCCAGCCAGCAACGTCTCTATCCTCCAAGTGAATAAATAAAAAAGGAAAATTGAAATCTGTACCAGCAGTCATGGGATTGAACTGATGTCTTTGGATCATTGGTCCAAGCTTCCAAGTTCCTTTAATCCTGCAACGTAACCACTGTGCTATTGTACCCATTTATGATTTCGAGGATTGAGTTTCATTACTACTTTTTAGTTAAAGACATGAAGAAATGTAGGTCAAAGTCGGAAAAACAAAATTGAGACACTGATTAGACCTAACTGAACCGGGAGCGGGCTTGAAACAATGTATAGTATTGTGTTTGTATACTTCTGTGCTTTCAGCTATGCTTTTGATAAAGTTTGGAAGACCAGTGGAATAAAGTGCTAGAATCCAGTGTCTTCTGCAAAGAACCTCTAATGGAAATATTAGGACTTTGTTTTATTGAATTGCAGTTTGTGGGTTTCAACCAAATTGGCTTAGACCATTATGGCTAACTTTGTATTTCTATACTATATAGATTAGCCTAAATCCAGCTGGGAGAAAATAGCATTCTTGCATGAGATGGTCAATTTGTTAACTTTAAGCAAAGTCAAAAACGACCAATGCTTAGAATAGCCCATTGTATTCATGTTCATCTTACGTTTTTTTTCTGTCACCAACACTGTCAAAAATAAAGCAAATTTTGGGGCCATGTAGCAGATGTGTTCATTAGCATAACAGTAAGGATGCAATGCTGCCCTTACCTGATCTTGCCTACATGTAACTTCAGACGCACAGCAATGTGGTTGGCGCTTAACTACCCTCTGGGCAATTAAAGATGGGCAATGAATGATGACCATGCAAACAATCCCACTCTCCCACCCTGAGAAGAAATTAAAATAAACTATTTAACCTCTTAGCAGTGCTTCTTGCTGAAGTTTGATGATTTTGGGTATGGAATGTATTGCTGCAGTTTGTAAAGAACTGCTTTGTTTTTGGTGGCCAAGTAAATAACTCATAATATTGTCAGCAAATTGAAAGGATACATGATTCCAGCAATGTAAGATGTTGTTGGATAGGAATGGTAGAGAAGGTGCAGTGATGTGCTGAAGAGCATATGTGGTGTAGTTGGCTAGTCAAGACCAGAAATAAAAATTAATCAAGTGAGAGAGCCAGACTAGAAAGTTATTTTGTAAAGAAAATTTATGAAACAGACAGGGCAAAGTCTGCCTTTCCCTGTAATCCCCTCAGAGCTTTCTCTTCTTGAGCAGTTCTGGCCTCTTGAGCAATTCGAACTTTATTTGCTCTTTTATTGGCTGCTGTGCCTTCAGCCCTCGAGACAATGGAGCATCGTCCCTGAATTATTCAGCCTGTTTCACCTTGAAGACTCCAGACTCTCGTGAAAACAAATATCATTGACTCAGTATTTCCTTTTGTGGCTCAGTGTTAGATTTATTTCATAATACGCAACAGTGAAATAATTTGGCATGTTTTCCCATATTAGTTTCAGTACAATTGCACATTGTCGTACCACACACGCAGCTAAGAGTAGAGGTTGATGAGTGATTTTTATGCTGTGTAGCATCAAAGCAGTTGTTGGTAAAAGTTAATCACTTTTTGTACCAGAGATTACAGTGGCTGTATAAAAATATTGTCTGTCTATGCCTTGCATGAGCAGTTTTAGTATTGTGAATTATTTTTCTTAGTTTGTAGCAGTGTTGTTTATAAACTGAGTGTACATTCTAAGATTTTTATTTTTTTTTCTCTCTACTTGAGCGGGCACACCACCTGGAGAAGAAATGCCAATCGTTTCAAAAACCAATATTAAGGAATACAAGGACAGCTTCTCCAATGAGAAGTTTGATTTTCGTAACAATCCCAATATAACTTTCTTTGTGTATGTCAACAACTTCACCTGGCCCATAAAGATACAGGTGAGTACCTTTTACATGTTCTTTCAATGCAAATAAAGTACGGGGATTAGTCTTTGTTCCCTTTTTCAGAAATGTTTGTATTTTAAAAATCACATTTTTGAGCCACATTGTCTCCTGAGCTCTGAGGCTACAGGGGAGTTACTGATGAATTCTGTAAGTCTTGCAGTCAGTCCATTGATTTCTAATAGGTGGGTTGGTTTTGGCTTTCTCTGGGAGACATTTTGGAGCCGTTGCATACTTGGAGGGGAATAGGCTGTCACATTATTGCTATAACATGGTGTGAAGCTGGATGAACACAGCAGGCCAAGCAGCATCAGTGGAGTAGGAAAGCTTGACATTTCGGTTCGGGACCCACCTTCATCTCGGAAGGGTCCTGACCCAAAATGTCAAGCTTTCCCGCTCCTCTGATCCCACTTGGCCCGCTCTGTTCGTCCAGCTTCACACCGTGTTATCTCAGATTCTCCAGCATCAGCAGTTCCTACTATCGCTGTCACATATTGCTGTTTTTTCCACAAGTTTTATTTTGCCAGTCGTTATTACTTAAAGGTGGGATATGAATGTTGGCATTTTAACGACCTGCTGTGTGGAGCACACACTCGGAGATCAGACTTACGGTTAGGTACAACATATGCGCTTTCTGTTCCAACACGGATTTTCCTGCATTGACTTGATAACAGTAATCTTGGCTGTAGGGTGGAATGGCTTTCTGTTTCCCTCAGCAGTATCCTCTGACTAATATAATGCAAAACAACAAACAATTTCAAATAAAAGAAGCAGGATATGCTGGATGTGATAACCTTACTGAATGGTGGAGCAGGCTTTGAGGGCCAATGACCTAATTCAGCTCATTGTTTAATGTAAACTCTGTTTCTCACCCTACAGATACTGCCTGAATTGCTGAGTATTTCCACCATTTTTGTTCTTGTATCAGATTTCCAATATCTGCAATTTCCTGTTTCTTCAATTAAAAAATTCAATAGAGCTGAGTAAATTTAGTACATAATAGGAGTCTTTCTAGAGGTAGCATTTAAAAATAAGCATGAATAACATGCTAACTAGATTCTAAAAGTTAAGTGTTTTTTTTTGTTTTTTAAAGGTTATGATGGACAGCTGAGACTTGTTTACACTTCTATATCTTACATAATTTGGGGGATCAGGAGTGTCGAAGGTGCGAGGAGGGGTAGCTGGCATCAGTGTGAAGCATCTGGGAGGGTCAGAGTTTCCTGGATTGAAGGAATAAATGGGTCATTCTTGTATTGCCAGGTTGTGACGGGTGGGTACTTCCAGGATCAGTACTTGGGTTCCAGCTGTTCAAAATACATATCAGTGATTTGGAGGTGGGAGCCAGATGTTATATTTTCAAATTCATGAATAAAACAACACTAAATGGGAATCTTTGTTGTGAGGAAGATATGAAGCAGAAGGATTTGGACGTGCGTGGTGCATCGACAAGAGCATGGCATTGGAATATAATGTGGGGCAAAATAGGAGGTTATCCACTTTGGTAAGCGAAACAGATGTGCAGCGTTTTTTTTAATTGTGAAAGATGGTAGATGCATGTGCACAACAGCACCTCAGTGTTGTCAGTAATTCATTGAGACGAACATGGCGGCACAGCAACCTGTTAGGAAGGCTAATGGAATATTTGCCTTTATTAGATGAAGATTTGAGTTAGGAATAGTGATGTGTTGCATAGGAGTTGGATTAGATCACATCTAGAGTACTGTGTGCAATTTTGGCTTCCAAATCTTGGGGGACAGTAGAGAAGGATGTGCAAAAAGATACACCAGATTTGTTTCCTGAATGGCAGAAATGAAGAACAGTATGGCAGCACTTCTGCCCTCACTTCTTAACTTCTTTCCTAGATGAATAACAAGGTTTCCCTTGTCCATATTTTTCACTCCACTCATCTCTATATTCAAAGGAGCCTCGTCTGCCATTTCTGACACTTCAAGAAGAAGACACTTCACACCTAGATGGAATCACACAGCATGGAAACAGACCTTGTGGCCCAATTCATTCATACCAACCAAGTTTCTCCAAATTAAACTAGTCCCACTTGCCTGCATTTGGCGCACACCGCTCTAAACCTTTCCTATTCATGTACTTGTCCAAATGGCTTTAAAATGTTGTAACTGTACCTGTATCTACCAATTCCTCTGGCAGTTCATTTCACATACAAATCACGCTGTGTGAAAACTGTTGCCACGCTGTGTGAAAACTGTTGCCTCCCTGGTCCCTTTTGAATCTTTCTCATCTCAACTTAAAAGTATACCCCCTACTTTTGAGCTCATCCACCCCAGGGTAAAGATCTTTTTGCTGTTCACCTGATCTGTGCCCCTCCTGATTTGATAAGCCTCCATGTGGTCACTACTTAACCTCTGCTCCAGTGGAAAAAGTCCCAGCCTGCCCTTATAACTCAAATTTTCCAGTCCTGGCAAATCTTGTCTGAACCCCCTCCAATTTAATAACAGTATTTCTACAGTAGGCCAACCAGAACTCTGCATGTTATTCCAGAAGTGGTTCACCAATGTCCTGTATAACCTCAACATGATGTCCCAACTCCTGTGCTGGTTGATCCAAGCAATGAAGGTATGTGCAAAATACTTCACTGCCCTGTGTATCTGTGATGCATATTTCAAAGAACCCCTTGGTCTTCCTGTTCAATCACACTACCCAGGTCCCTACCATGAACTGCTTATATCCTGTCCTTGTTAACTTTACCAAAATGCAATACAGGTAGTTTTCTTATAATGCAATAGTTGCGTTCTTGTGTGACCTCGCTGCAGAAAATCACACGATAGAAAATGGCAATTGCAAATCGCAATACGTGTTCAGCAGAAAGTTTGTGTTATCCAGTGTCCACTTTTCATCAATTGCATTACAGCCAATTCGCACTAACAACACAGCTGTTAGAGCAGAACATAACATTTATCCAAATTAAATGCCATCTGCCACTCCTTGGTCCCAATTGATCAAGATCTCTTTGTAATCTTAGATCAGTTGACTGTCAACTGTGCCACCAATTTTCTTGTCATCTGTGAGCTTAGTAACCATGCCTCCTAAATTCTCCTCCAAGTCATCTTTCTGAAAAACAAACAAGAGTGGATCCAGTACCTGTCCCTATGGAACACCACTGGTCACTGTCCTCTAGTCCAAAAAAACAACCCTCCAGGATCCAGGCCCGAAACGTCAGCTTTTATGCTCCTAAGATGCTGCTTGGCCTGCTGTGTTCATCCAGCTCCACACCTTGTTACCTCCACTGCCCTCCGTCTTTGACCTTTGCCCGTTGTGTTTCATTTGGCAAGCTCTTCGTGAACCCCATGTGATCCCACTTTATTAATCAGTCAACCACGTGGACCCATGTCAAAGGCTTGAATAAAGTCTATGTATGGAACAAATCAGTCCTTTCCTGTCCAAATGCATGTAAATTCTATCTCTCAGAATCCCCTCTAACAACTTAGCCACTGTTGATGTCAGACTCACCAGTCTGTAGTTCCGAAGTTTCTCCTTAACCCGTTCTGAAATAAAGGCACAACACTAGCCACCCTCCAGTCCACCAGCACCTCCCCCTTCGCTGTCGGTGATACAAATATCTTCCACTTGCAGTGTCAGCATTCCGTAAGGATTGTTCCCTCCATGACACTCTGGTCTGTTCCTCCATTGTTTTTAACACTTGCTCAGCCATCGCCCATGCAATCTGAGATGGTATAATAATTGCCCATTCACCTCCCTACTCACTGCCCAAGGCCCCAAACATACCTTCCAAGTGAGGCAAAGTTTTCCTTGTACTGCATTCAATCTAGTCTACAGCATTAGCTGTGCACAATACAGTCTCCATTACATTGGTGGCACCAGACATGGACTGGATGACTATTTTGGAGAGCTCTGCATTCTATCCATAGGAATAATCCCACTGTTACAGCTGATTGCCATGTCAAGGGACGACCCTGCTGTTGTGCTAGCATTTCAGTACTGGGCCTGCTGCAATGATCCAACCAAGCTCATTGTGAGCTAAAGAAACAATACGTTTTCCACTTTGCAAGCTCTGGGTGTCAGATATTGTATTCCACATCCTTAAGAGCCTGACCTGATGATGTCTGTCCTCCATTTTTCTTAAACTCCTCTCTTTCCTCTCCACCCCTCCTCCCCAAAGGCTTGCATTGTTCACTCTGTTCTCAGCCAAGAGGAGGAGCCATTTTCACCCACCCACGCCTTAATTTACACCTATTTTCACAATCCTGTTTCTCCTATGCTCTAATTTCAGTATAGGAGTCGGGAGGTCACGTTGCGGCTGTACAGCACATTGGTTAGGCCCCTTTTGGTACACTGCATACAATTGTGGTTTTCCTGCTGTAGCAAGGATGTTGTAAAACGTGGAAGGGTTCAGCAAAGATTTAGAAGGATATTGCCATGGTTTGGAGGGTTTGAGCTCGTGGGAGAGGCTGCAGAGGCTTGGGCTATTTTACCGGGATGTTCGGAGGTCACGGGGTGATCTTATAGAGGCTTATAAAATCATGAGGGTAAATAGATAAGGTCTTTTTCCCTAGTGTAGGGGAGTCCAAAACTAGAGGACAAAGTTTTTAAGGTGAGAGGAGAAAGATGTAAAAGGGACCAAAGAGGTAACTTTTTTACAGAGTAGTGTGTGAATGGAATGAGCTGCCAGAGGAAGTGGTGGAGGCTGGTACAATTATAACATTTAAAAGGCATTTGGATGGGTTATATGAATAGGAAGGGAGTAGAGGAATAGGAACAAAATGCTGACAAATGGGACGAATTTATTCAAAATAGCTGGTTGGCATGGACGAGTTGGACCGAAGGGTCTGTTTCCATGCTGTTTTATTTCTGTGACTCTAATTATCAATCTCTTTGTGTTTTAGAACATAGAACATAGAACAGTACAGCACAGAACAGGCCCTTCAGCCCACAATGTTGTGCCGACCATTGATCCTCATGTATGCACCCTCAAATTTCTGTGACCATATACATGTCCAGCAGTCTCTTAAATGACCCCAATGACCTTGCTTCCACAACTGCTGCTGGCAACGCATTCCATGCTCTCACAACTCTCTGTGTAAAGAACCTGCCTCTGACATCCCCTCTATACTTTCCACCAACCAGCTTAAAACTATGACCCCTCGTGCTAGCCATTTCTGCCCTGGGAAATAGTCTCTGGCTATCAACTCTATCTATGCCTCTCATTATCTTGTATACCTCAATTAGGTCCCCTCTCCTCCTCCTTTTCTCCAATGAAAAGAGACCGAGCTCAGTCAACCTCTCTTCATAAGATAAGCCCTCCAGTCCAGGCAGCATCCTGGTAAACCTCCTCTGAACCCTCTCCAAAGCATCCACATCTTTCCTATAATAGGGCACCCAGAACTGGACGCAGTATTCCAAGTGCGGTCTAACCAAAGTTTTATCGAGCTGCAACAAGATCTCACGACTCTTAAACTCAATCCCCCTGTTAATGAAAGCCAGAACACCATATGCTTTCTTAACAACCCTGTCCACTTGGGTGGCCATTTTAAGGGATCTATGTATCTGCACACCAAGATCCCTCTGTTCCTCCACGCTGCCAAGAATCCTATCCTTAATCCTGTACTCAGCTTTCAAATTCGACCTTCCAAAATGCATCACCTCGCATTTATCCAGGTTGAACTCCATCTGCCACCTCTCAGCCCATCTCTGCATCCTGTCAATGTCCCGCTGCAGCCTACAACAGCCCTCTACACTGTCAACGACACTGAACATGCAGGTGACTTGTTCTTTTGGCTACTCCTTTGCCTGACAGAAGCTTTACAAAGATTTGCAACCCCTTTCAGTTCTAAAGAAGAGTTCTAGAACATAGAACATTACAGCACAGTACAGGCCCTTCGGTCCTCGATGTTGTGCCGACCTGTCATACCGATCTCCAGCCCATCTAACCTATACTATTCCATGTACGTCCATATGCTTGTCCAATGACGACTTAAATGCATCTAAAGTTAGCGAATCTACGACCGTCGCAGGCAAAGCGATCCATTCCCTTACTACTCTCTGAGTAAAGAAACTACCTCTGACATCTGTCCTGTATCTTTCACCCCTCAAATTAAAGCTGAGCCCCCTCGTGCTCACCGTCACCATCCTAGGAAAAAGGCTCTCCCTATCCACCCTATCTAACCCTCTGATTATTTTGTGTTTCAATTAAGTCACCTCTCAACCTTCTTCTCTCTAATGAAAACAGCCTCAAGCCCCTCAGCCTTTCCTCGTAAGACCTTCCCTCCATACCAGGCAACATCCTAGTAAATCTCCTCTGCACCCTTTCCAAAGCTTCCACATCCTTCTTATAATGCGGTGACCAGAACTGTACACAATACTCCAAGTGCGGCCGCACCAGACTTTTGTACAGCTTCACCATAACCTCTTGGTTCCGGAACTCATTCCCTCTATTAATAAAAGCTAGAACACTGTATGCCGCCTTAACAGCCCTGTCAACCTGGGTGGCAATTTTCAAGGATCTGTGTACATGGACACCGAGATCTCTCTGCTCATCTACACTGCTAAGAATCTTACCATTAGCCCTGTACTTTGCCTTCCGGTTACTCCTACCAGAGTGCATCACCTCACCCTTGTCTGCATTAAACTCCATTTGCCACCTGTCAGCCCAGCTCTGCAGCTTATCTATGTCTCTCTTCAACCTACAGCATCCTTCGTCACTATCCACAACTCCACCGACCTTAGTGTCGTCTGCAAATTTGCTAACCCATTCTTCTACGGCTTCATCCAGGTCATTTATAAAAATGACAAACAGCAGTAGACTCAACACCGACCCTTGCGGTACACCACTAGTAACTGGTCTCCAGGATGAACATTTCCCATCAACTACCACCTTCTGTCTTCTTTCAGCAAGCCAATTTCCGATCCAAACTGCTATATCTCCCACAATTCCGTTCCTCCACATTTTGTACAATAGCCTATTGTGGGGAACCTTATCGAACGCCTTGGTGAAATCCATATACACCACATCAACCGGTTTACTCTCATCTACCTGTTTGGTCACCTTCTCAAAGAACTCAATAAGGTTTGTGAGGCACGACTTTCCCTTGACAAAACCGTGCTGACTATCCCTAATCAATTTATTCTTTTCCAAATGATTATAAATCCTATCCCTTATAACCTTTTCCAACACTCTTTACCAACAACAGAGGTAAAGCTCACTGGTCTATAATTACCAGGGTTGTCTCTACTCCCCTTCTTGAACAGAGGAACCACATTTGCTCTCCTCCAGTCATCTGGCACTATTCCTGTAGACAATGATGAGTTAAAGATCAATGCCAAAGGCTCAACAATCTCCTCCCTGGCTTCCCAGAAGATCCGAGGATAAATCCCATCTGGCCCAGGGGACTTACCTATCTTCACCTTCTGAAGGATTTCTAATACCTCTTCTGTGTGAACCTCAATCCCACCTAGTCGAGTAGCCTCTACCTCCGTATTCTCCTCAACAACAGTGTCGTTTTCTAGAGTGAATACTGTTGAAAAATATTCATTTAGCACTTCCCCTATCTCATTTGACTCCACGCACAACTTCCCACTGCTATCCTTGATTGGGCCATTTCGTACTTTTGTCGTTCTTTTATTCCTTAAATGCCTGGAGAAAGCCTTAGGGTTTACCCTGATCCTATCTGCCAACAACTTCTCACGTCTCCTCCTGGCTCTTCTGGGCTCTGTTTAGGTCTTTCCTGGCTACCTTGTAGCCCTCAAGTGCCCTAACTGAGCCTTCACATCTCATCCTAACATAAGCCGCCGCCTTCCTCTTGACCAGAGATTCCACCTCCTTCGTAAACCACAGCTCCCGCACTCTACAGTTTCCTCCCTGCCTGACAGGTGCATATTTATCTAGGACACACAAGAGCTTTTCCTTGAATAAGCTCCACATTTCTAATGTGCCCGTCCCCTGCAGTTTCCTTCCCCATTCTGTGCTCCCTAAATCTTGCCTAATCTCATCGTAATTGCCTTTCCCCCAGCTATAACTCTTACCCAGTGGTATACACCTATCCCTTTCCATCACTAAAGTAAACATAACAGAATTGTGATTGCTGTCACCAAAGTGCTCACCTACTTCCAATTCTAACACCTGGCCGGGCTCGTTACCCAGTAGCAAATCTAATGTGGCTTTGCCCCTTGTTGGCCTATCTACATACTGTGTCAGGAAAGCCTGCTGCACACACTGGACAAAAACTGACCCATCTATAGTATTCGAACTATAGTGTTCCCAGTTAATATCTGGAAAGTTGAAGTACTCCATGACAACTACCCTGTATCTCTCGCTCCTATCGAGAATCATCTTTGCTATCCTTTCGTCTACATCTCTGGAACTATTCGGAGGCCTCTCGAAAACTCCCAACAGGGTGACCCCTCCTTTCCTGTTTTTAACCTCAGCCCATACTACCTCAGTTGACGAGTCCCCAAACATCCTTTCTGCAACTGTAATACTGTCCTTGACCAACAGTGCCACACCTCCGCCCCTTTTGCCATGTTCTCTGTTCTTACTGAAACATCTAAATCCTGGAACCTACAACAACCATTCCTGTCCCTGCTCTACCAATGTCTCCGAAATGCCCCCAACATCGAAGTCCCAGGTACTAACCCAGACTGCAAGTTCGCCAACCTTATTCCAGACGCTCCTGGCGTTGAAGTAGACACACTTCAATCCAACTTCTTGCTTGCCGGTGCCATCTTGCTTCCCTGAAACTTTATTTCGGACGACCCTACTCTCAACCTTTTCTATAGTCGAACTACAATTTTGGTGCCCATCCCCCTGCTGAATTAGTTTAAACCCACCTCTGTGGGAATCTCAACGTAAACTCTGTTTCTTTTTTGACAGCTGCTTCCAGACCTGCTGAGAGAGTTCACCATCTTCTGTGTTTACTTTGGGCAGACTGAGTCTGTATTCGCTACTGTTCCAAATGATTAGGGGTGATCTCATTGTAACTCGCCAAAGTGTTTAAGTGGATAATGAGGTTAGATGCAGGTAACGTGTCCCCTGGTTGTGAAGTTCAGAACCAGTGTGACTCTGGAAATAAGGCTAATACCATTTGGGCCAGTGCTGGAAGAGAAATTATTTTTAAGGTTCGTGAAAATTCTGTACCACCAAGGGTTAAGAAAGCTCAGTTTTCGAGTATGCTTCAGGTAGCAGGATCTGATTACCAATGATCTGTAAGATTATGAGGATTGGGTGAGTCAAGAAATTGATGTGTTTGATCAACAATAATCTTAATGAATGTCAGAACAAACTCAGTGATGTGAATTGTCTTCTGTTATTGGCATCCCATAATAGTGAACGGGCGATAAGTTCATTTTCAAGTCAGGATGTTGTATGGTTTGGTGATAAGCGAGAGTTGGTTCCCATGTATCTGCTGCCGTTGTCCTTCTGAGTCATAGAGCTTGTGGGTTTGGAAGGTGCCGTTGGACGAGACAGTGTGTGCAGTGACTCCTGCAAAAGATTGTTGCTGTTGCTGCAGAATGTGTGTGGAGTTGGCGTATTTGGTACCAGTCAAGTGGCCTGTTTTGGGCAGGATGATAAGCTGCTTGAATGTTGTTCAAGTTTGAACTCATCCAGGCACTTGGAGAGTCACAGAGCTGTGCAACATGGAAACAGACCCTTTAGTCAACTCATCCATGCCAACCAGATATCCTAAATTAATTTCATCCCATTTGCCAGCATTTGGCCTGTATCCATCTAAACCCTTTCTATTCCTATACCCATCCAAATGTCTTCTAAATGTTGTCATTGTACCAGCCTCCATCACTTCCTTTGGTAGCTCATTCCCTACATGCACCACCCTCTCCATGAAAAAGTTGCCCCTTAGGTCCCTCTTAAAATCTTTCCCTTCTCATCTTAAACTTGTGCTAGCTAGTTTTGGACTCCTCCCCTTTGGGGGAGAAAACCTTGTCTATTTGTTCCCCTTATGATTTTATAAACGTCTATAAGGTCACCCCTCAGCCTCTTACGGTGCAGGGAAAATAGCCGAAGCCTATTTAGCCAGTCTGAAAGCTCAAACCCTCCAATCCTGGCAGCATGCTTGTAAATCTTTGCTGAACCCTTTCGTGTTTCAAAACATCCTTCCTATTGCAGGGAGATTAGAATTGCATGCAACAGTCCAAAAGTGGCCCAACCAATGCCCTGTACAGCCGCAACATGATCTGCCAACTCCAATACTCAATGCACTGACTAATACAGGCATGCATACCAAATGCCGCCTTCACTACCCAATCTACCTGGGACTCCACTTGCAAGGAACTATGAACCTGCACTCCAACGTATCTTTGTTCAGCGACACTCCCCAGGATCTTACCATTAAGTGTGTAAATCCAGCCTTGACTTGCCTTTCCAAAATACAGGACCTCATGTTTAGGTAAATGAAACTTCTGACCTTATATTGGGGGGAGGTCAGTGATGAATCAGCTGAAGGTTGTTTGACCTAGTACATTGGCCTGAAAAACTTGGTTTGATTTTTATTTCATTGTCATGTGTATTTTACAGTAAGAATACAATAAAATAATGAAAGCCTTCATTTGTTGCTGTGAAATGGCACCATTTTGAATAAAATAAAAATGAAGTTATAGCTCTGAGAGTCCATCACTCATCACTGTCAACATCTAACCACCATCCCATCTCACCATATTGAAGCCGTCTATACTAGACCAAACCAACATCAAATTTGTTAAACTAAAGGCATCATCTTCACCACGGGGCCGATATTCTTCCGAAGTGCCTTGCGCCACCTGTACAGGACCCATCAATATCAGATGTGTCTCACCACTGGACCCACTTCATTGTTGCTGTGATACCCGTCCACCAGTACCGGACCCAATCCACAACAAAATCGTCGACCCTTAGGTACCATCTTTTGTCGCTGGGCCTACCTTCCCGACTTTGCTTGTTGCCGATATGTCAGCTGCTGATTTCAGGCCCTGTGCTTGCTGAAGTAGGGGCTGATTCTCCTCCATGCTGAGCTCACTTGAGATCAGCCAAAGTCACTCCAAGCAGAAATCGCTGAACCAGTTGACTAC